>NW_027507686.1:19549587-19708523 GCF_037356315.1 Lithobates pipiens
TCTCAATGGAGCCGCTTCACACAGCTTCGGGACAGCTGGGAAGCGAATTGCACAGGAGCCCTGTGCGTCTTCTGGTCCATTTCAGGTCCAAATTCAGCCAAAAACTTGGACTCAAATCGGACCTGAAACGGTGAACAGAGATGCACTAACCCCCTGCTGTCAGCCGCTCTGCACGGCAGTGTGAACCCAGCCTAAATTAATTCCATTAAACACAAAATAATACCAAATTTTTTGGGTAAAATATAAAATATTTCCAAAAACCTATTGCGGGTTGGGGTTAGCGCAACATGTTTTTGGTAATATTTTCATGGCTATGTTGAGATCTCATAGTATCATTGCAGTTTTCGCTAAACGCTTTTTGGTGCACTTCAGCGCAGTTTACAGACTGGGTGAAAATATAAAATAGGATGCGGCATCGATTAAAGCGGGATTGCACTGTGGAAAAAAATATTAAAAGCCAGCAGCGATAAACTGCAGTACCAAAAATTGTCCATAGGTTACACTTTACAGACTAAATAACAGTTGAGAGTTAAAGTGACACTAAAGAATCGTTTTTTATTTTTTTTTAAATAACAAACATGTCATACTTACCTCCACTGTGCAGCTCGTTTTGCACAGAGTGGCCCCCGAACATTCATTTCTGGAGTCCGCGTGCACAGGAGCGCCAGCGCGCACCAGCACACATTGACGCCCCGCAGCGCGCCCAGTGACACGTCCGCTACAGGCAACTCTCTGACACCATGTTTGATCAAGGTCATCCTTGGTGGTAACAGTCAGGGAAGGACAGCTTTAAAACTAGAAGTGATGATCGCATTCATATTTACCACAGCTAGGATTTCTATTGCACGATCCTGGAAATTCCCCACAATTTCCTTTGGGCTTTTAAAGGCCAAATTAACATGGATCATGATCAATGAACACATGATGGCTATTCCCCAGGATAAGCTGACCTATTCTGAGCAAACATGGAATCCATGGATAAGATACCTTTCGGGACCCTCCTGATCTGGACGGAGGGATCCTTCTAGTACAACACACAGCAGGTGAATGCCTTGCACTTAGACCTTTGCGCCTCTCTTTTCTGCTTTGTTCTTTTTCCCTCTTCACTAGATTTTTCCTTTTGCTCTATACTTTTCACTTTCTATCTCTTCTTTTCTGATGCTGGTATACTGTAACTTCTAAGCAATTGTTGGTCCAGTGCGACCTCATTACCAGATAAATTCGGCAAGGGTTTTGAAGAGGTCTACAGAGTCAAATAGGTTGATGTTCATTGTATGTAAATATATACATGGACATGGGTTTTGCTCTTATTGGGTTTTTTTCTTCAGAGGACCTGTTCTTTGGTGAACACGTTCAAATAGTCCATACCCTGTTAAGGATTATGACTCGGCTACCTGACATCATAATGGGTCACTTACAGGTTTTATGCTACTTATTAATAACCTCTTTCTTTTGTAACCAATATTGCACGAAGAGATGGACCAACATGTACTATATGTTCTTTCGAAAATGTAAAAAAAAAATTTGGGCTGTGAAAATTAAATATTAATTCCTTGATTAATTGATACATTTTTTTAATCGATCAAAATTCTTTTGATCGGTACTCACCTATCTGCCGCCTTCTGAGTCTTCAGGGAGTTCCGTCAGAGATTCGGTGACGTCACGGACATCGACGTCACCGGACTCCTCCCCCCTTCCCCAAGTGCCTCCGTCTGCTAACGAAGGGAAGGGGGAGGAGTCCGGTGACGTTGAGGTTCTGATTGAACGTAACGTGTACGGGGGAGGAGCTACGCATGACGTCACCCGCTGCTGCCCTATGGAACTAACATGATTGTCGGCTTTACATGCTGTGTTTTTATCATCTTTATGCGAGTAGTTTATGTTTGAACACAAAAATTAAATCTTATACTTAAAGTGGGGTACCCCTTAAAAAGAAAAAATTAAAAGTCAGCAGCTACAAATACTGCAGCTGCTGGCTTTTAATAATCGGACACTTACCTGCCCCAGGATCCAGCGATGCGGGGGAACGAAGCCCGCCCCCTCGTTCCCTGCTCCGCTCGCGGCGCCATCATGCATACTGTGGGCACCCGGCTGTGGCTTCACAGACGGGCACCCACTGCGCATGCGCGAGCGGCGCAGGGCGCCGTGATACGCCGTAGAGTCACCTGGGACACGTGACAGGTCCCAGGTGAATGTGCGGCGCAAGGGGAAGTGATGTCACCAGCCCGGGCAATGAAGAAGGCAGACTACGAGGGACCCCCTAGCAACCGGTATTTAGAGGTGAGTAAGGCCGCGTACACACGGGCGGATTGTCTGTCCAACTTAGTACGCTGAACCGTGTTTCAGCGGACAATCCGCTCGTGTGTGGGCTTCAGCGGACTTTTTCAGCTGACTGCCTGACGAACAAAGTCTTACGGAATTTCCGAAATTTTGTCCGTTCAAACTTGGTTTTGTCCGTCCAAACTTGGTTTTGTCCGTCCAAACTTGGTTTCAGCGGACAGTCCGCTCCTGTGTAGGCAAGTTGGACGGACTAAGTATGGCGCATGCTCAGAAAGGATTTACACGGCCGAAGGTTGCATTGCAGTGTATTGGACATCGTTTTTCTAGTCCCGTCGTACGTGCTGTACACGTCATCGCGCACGCTTTCAGCGGACTGTCTGCTCATCGTGTGTGGTCAAGTCCGTTCATGCAAATTTTGAACGGACTGTCTGTCGGATTGTCTGACGAACTTAGTTGGCCAGACAATCCGCCCGTGTGTACGCGGCCTAAAACATTTTTTTTTTGCCAATTATTATTTTTATTTTTTTTTATGAATTTTAAGCAGCTTTTCATTTTTTGGTGGCAACACCACTTTAAGCGGTGAGCATTTAGATCTTTTCTTTCTACCCATGACCTGGCGTCCTTGCTGAGATCTAAGGAGATGTGGGAGAAGTTTATGGTCCGTGTTAACCCTTTGATACCGCTTGCATGACCACCTGTTTGCACAGGGGTCCATGCCATAAGGTGAGAGTGATTAGTTAGACCGGAGGTGGAGGGATTGTCACGCTTCTGTTGCAAAAAAATTACTTACGTCAGTGCTACAGTTTTAATTTAAAACCTATTTGTGTGAACTGTGTAGTTAAGTCATGGATTGTGGAAACGAACTAGTGTAGGGTGATTGTATATAGTGTATACCATGTTTACCACTGACTAATGCAGAGTTGCAATGCAAGGAGATCAGCTAAAAGTAGTTGGATGTGTATGTGCATTAAAATTAATCAAAATTAGTCGATTAATCTATTTTAAAAAAAACGATTAATCGAACACAAAAATTTTAATCAGTAACAGCCCTAAAAAAAAATTATTGAAAAAAACTAGAAGTGTCTTCATTCATCACAGAGGAGGGAACGGAGGGGGAAGCACAATTATGTGTGGACAGTATATCATGACAGTACAGCTCTTAATATTACGTGATAATACACAACTAACCATACATGGTAGTACACAACTGACCACAATTTAGCTTTAAATTATTTCATTTCACGTCTGCATGTAGAACTGCCTATCACTGACACTCCTGGGTTTTGATATTTAAAGTTTGGAAATATGGTGTAAGCGCCTTTATGCTGAAAGTTTCAGTAGCATTCTTCTTCCAAGAAACACTGAGTCATCTTTGCAATGACAGAAATGTGGCTAAGGAACTAAAAATTAAATAAGTGCTTAAAGACAGAAAAGGTTTCAAAAGTTCCACAATGAAATAAAAAATTGTTAAAAGTGAAACGCAAATGAGTCCTGGGGGAAAATTTCTGAAGATGCCATTTTTCAGTTAGTATTTATGGGTTATGATGTCTCACTAATTTAAAGCTTAACTAAAGGCAGATATACCGTATATTATGTATTAGAATTTGTAGAGTTAAAGTGTTAGTAAACCCAGGATCCTGCATTCACTGGTCTCGCACAGTACACAGAACATGGAAATTCAATTGTTATAGTAAATAAAAACTGCTAAATACCTTTTTTCATCAGCAGTTTATAGCAGTCTTGTCAATTCATAACAGTTCCTAGTAAAGCTTGTAGGAAGAGTTTTCATACTGCACTGAGCTGTCCTATCAGAATCCAGGACCCCTGACCCTCTGCCTGGACAGTGTTGATTGGCCCTGTGCTGATCACATGCACCCTCCCAAGACAAAAAAAAAACTCTTTAGCAATACACACCAAACTGAGCATGTGCAGCCTAACTCCAAAGCATTGGCAGGTGGTACTCAATTTTTTTTTGGGGGGGAGGCAAAGGCAATCCAAAGCCTTACCTTATTCTTAGCTGTCAATCTGGGTGAGCCAGGGTTTGGGGGAGACCACAAAGCCCCCGGGTTCATGCTGTTGCTTGGCTCCGGGCAGCCTCCTCTCGTTGTTGCTGCGGTAGAGGTGCAGGGAGGAGGACAATGACAAGGTGGTGGTGTTGGTGCTGGATCTGGGGTAGGGCTCCTGGAAGAGGATGTTGCCCCTCCGCTCCTCCACCTGCTGCTCATCGCTGCACATGGCCCGCTGCTTGCGAAGGGAAGAGCCGGGGCCATTGTTTCTCCTCCCGGCTGAACAGGAAGCGCGTCCTGAGACCCAATTGACTGGGAGCTCTAAGACTCCCTGGTCTCAGGACCCGCTTCCTGACTGGCTAGGAGGAGAAGCAGGAAGACATTCGCGAATATTCATAAGCATATATGGCAATACCACATTTCCTCGAAAATAAGACCAGGTCTTATATTAATTTTGGCTACAAAAAAAACACACTAGGGCTTATTTTCAGGGGATGTCTTCTCTCCCCCTCTACCCATCAGCTCAGGAGTCATCATTATGACATCTTTAATCCCAAAAAGTGTGTAGTCTAAAGGATTGTATAGTGTCTAGTGTGTCTCCTTTTGTAACTTTATAACAAAAGATTGTATAGTGTCCATTGGGTCTCTTTTTGTAACTCTGTTGTTGAGGGTGCCTTGTTTGCGGTGCCAATGTGCGCTCACTTAATCCACCGGAGCTCTACTTCTCTGCTCCAAGCACTGCTGAGGGAAGGGCTGCTGACGTTGGCAGGGAAGGGAGGGGGGATCTCTGGTGGGTCGCATGGGCACCCAGCAGCGCTATGGATAGGGTGTTTTCAACAATTGAGTTGCAGGGGGATACACAATGGACATTGTGTGATCTTTTTGCAGGACGAATTATATATTTTTGCAAGGACTTTACTAGGGCTTATGCCGCGTACACACGGGCGGACTGTATGGTGTACTTAGTCCGTCTAAACACATTTCAGTGGACAGTCCGCTCGTGTGTGGGCTTCAGCTGACTTTTTCAGCGTGCAGTCTGGCGTACTAAGAATTTCGGATTTTTCGAAATTCTGTCCGTCGTACTTTGGTTTCAGTGGACAATCCGCTCGTCAGTATGCTAGTTCGACGGACTAAGAATGGCGCATGCTCAGAAAGGATTTACACGGCGGAAGGGTGCTTTGCTGTGTATTGGACTTCCTATTTCTAGTCCCGTCGTACGTGCTGTACACGTCATCGCGCAAGCTTTCGACGGACTGTTTGTGCATCCGTGTGTGGTTAAGTCCGTTCAGTCGAAAGTATGACGGACTGTCTGTCGGATTGTATGACGAACTAAGTACGCCATACAGTCCGCCCGTGTGTACGCGGCATTACTTTCAGGGTAGAGCTTATATTGCAGCCCTCCCTGAAAATCAGGCAAGGTCTTATTTTTGGGGTAGGGCTTATTTTTGGGGAAACACGGTATGTGTGAACTAAAAATCCCTGCTTTCCATTGCATAGTTTGCTGGAAAGGGTGTATAGCAGGGTGCAGAGGTTCCAGCCAGAATTTGTAGTGTTAAAATGTGGTCACACCCCTTTAGCACCTGATATTTTATATAAATATTGGGATTTGAGCACAGGTATGTCTTTTTTTTTTTTTGCATAGTTAGTTTTAGCCCAAACTTTATTTAAAGCTTAGATTTACCCTAAAATGACTGGACAAATATAAATAACATAGAATAAATCATAACGCATAAACTATTTTCTAAGGTTGTTCCTATTGTGCTGCATTCTTGCTCCTGAGCTGAAATCCGTAGACACTTTTTTAATTTCTATCGGTCTGCAGATTTTCATGGCACTATTATCACAAAAGCCAAAATGTGAACTGTTTCCAAAAGAATTCTAATCAGAGAAATTGTCCTGGTAATACCAGTGATAAACTTAGACGTCGTTATTAAAACATACCATTTTCAGGCTTATTATGTTCTATCGCTGCTCATACTTTTAACAATGTAACATTATAGCAGGTATTATGCAAGTAATACAGTTTATACTGTTTTTAATCCATCATAATGTTGTTAGCATAAACTGTATAGCTATGCATGGATTTTATTAATGTTTAATGCTATTAATGTCTGTTCTCCGGTGAATGTAATTTGAGCAGCTTTAATCAGTTCATGTGAATATTGAGATCCGATGAAATGAAACTCTTTCTAATTATTGACAATGAGCATTGAATCAATCGGCATTAGTTCGAGTTCAAATTACAGCACAAAGCCAGTCCCTGTGGACAAGGCCAATGAAAGATTGGCAGACAACAGTTTAAAAAAGAAAAAAAAAAAAAAAGACGCTCAGGAATGACACAATGTAACGGCGGTAACCTCCACCTGTCCTTTAATAGAGGGCTATGTATAAATATTCAATATATATATATATTTTTTTTAAACAAAAAAAAATCTGAGTTGTTGCCCATATTACTTGTTCATATTTCCAAAAGATAAAAGATGGCTTCCGATTGGTCTCCATAGTCAAAGACTTTGCTTTAGTTTTTTAGTTTCAGTTTTCTTTATTTCATTTTTATAAATACCCCCTCCTCCTGCCATGGTGGAAGTAGCCAATATTTTGGTAGAAGCAATTTAAAAAAGACGGGAAAAAAAAAAGTACAAATGTTTATTGAGATCACCGAGGCACATACCATTACATGAGTTTGGCTTATTGATCATATGTTGCAAAGTAATCCTGTTTTTGCCCTAAAATGTATTTAACCCCTTTAATACAAGGCACTTTAACCTCCCTACTGTCCAGGCCAATTTTCATCTTTCAGTGCTATCGCACTTTAAATGATAATTGCACGGTCATGCAACACTGAACCCATATGAAATTTTTATCATTTTTTTTTTCACACAAATAGAGCTTTCTTTTGGTGGTATTTATTCACCACTGCTTTTTTTATTTTTTTGTTAAATAAGTTTAAAAAAGACCAACAGTTGTGAAAAAGAAATGTGTTTTTCTTTGTTTCTGTTATAAAATTTTGCAAATAAATAATCTTTCTTCATAAATTTAGTTCAAATTGTATTCTGCTCCATTTCTTGGGTCAAAATGAACCCAAATCAGTGTATATTATTTTGTCTGTAGGAAAGTTATAGAATCCACAAACTATGGGATTTTGTTCCACTTGAACCTTTTGTTCCACTTGACCCTCCCTTCTAGATTGTAAGCTCTAATGAACAAGGCCCTCTGATTCCTCCTGTATTGATTTGTATTGTAACTGTACTGTCTGCCCCCCATGTTGTAAAGTGCGGCGTAAACTGTTGCCGTTATATAAATCCTGTATAATAATAATAATGGTATATACAGTGGTGTGAAAAAGTGTTTGCCCCCTTCCTCATTTCCTGTTCCTTTGCATGTTTGTCACACTTAAGTGTTTCGGAACATCAAACCAATTTAAACAATAGTCAAGGACAACACAAGTAAACACAAAATGCAATTTGTAAATGAAGGTGTTTATTATTAAGGCCCGGTTCACACCGCTGCGGGGGGAGATCCGGATGTGATTCGCACAGCAAATCACATCCGATCTCCGTAGCGATGCGAGTTCAGCCATACAGATAGTATGGCTGAATTCGCAGCGCTCTCGCAGCAAACTCGCACGGGACCCTTTTTTGGGTCCGCAACAGAATCGGATCGCATGGGGGTTCACACCATGCGATCCGATTCCTGTGCGAGTCGGCAGATCGCACTGCGATATGCAGACGGATCTGGGGGTGTCATTAACATAACATTGACACTCCCAGCCGTCCGCATAGGGCAGTGTGAACTGCCGGCGGGAGGTGTGCGATGCGGGTAAACGCCGCGGATTCGCGGCGTTCCCGCATCGCTATAGTGTGAACCCGGCCTAAAGGTAAAAAAAAAAATCCAAACCATCATGGCCCTGTGTGAAAAAGTGATTGCCCCCCTTGTTAAAACATACTATAACTGTGGTTGTCCACACCTGAGTTCAATTTCTCTAGCCACACCCAGGCCTGATTATTGCCACACCTGTTCACAATCAAGGCATCACTTAAATAGGAGCTGCTTGACACAGTAAGGTCCACCAGAAGATCCTTAAAAGCTACACATCATGCCGAGACCCAAAGAAATTCAGGAACAATTGAGAAAGAAAGTAATTGAGATCTATCAGTCTAGAAAGGGTTATAAAGCCATTTCCAAAGCTTTGGGAATCCAGCGAACCACCGTGAGAGCCATTATCCACAAATGGCGAAGACATGGAACAGTGGTGAACCTTCCCAGGAGTGGCCGGCCGCCCAAAATTACCCCAAGAGCGCAGCGACGACTCATCCAAGAGGTCACAAAAGACCCCACAACAACGTCCAAGGAACTGCAGGCCTCACTTGCCTCAGTTGAGGTCAGCGTTCATGCCTCCACCATCAGGAAAAGACTGGGCAAAAATGGCCTGCATGGCAGAGTTCCAAGGAGAAAACCACTGCTGAGCAAAAAGAACATCAAAGCTCGTCTCAATTTCTCCACAACACATCTTGATGATCCCCAAGACTTTTGGGACAACATTCTGTGGACCGATGAGACAAAAGTGGAACTCTTTGGAAGGTGTGTGTCCAAGTATATCTGGCGTAGAAGGAACACTGCATTTCATAAAAAGAACATTATACCAACAGTAAAATATGGTGTTGGTAGTGTGATGGTCTGGGGCTGTTTTGCTGCTTCAGGACCTGGAAGACTTGCCGTGATAAAAGGAACTATGAATTCTGCTGTCTACCAAGAGATCCTGAAGGAGAATGTCCGACCATCTGTTCGTGTACTCAAGCTGAAACGAACTTGGGTTCTGCAGCAGGACAATGATCCTAAACACACCAGCAAGTCCACCACCGAATGGCTGAAGAAAAACAAAATGAAGACTTTGGAGTGGCCTAGCCAAAGTCCTGACCTGAATCCTATTGAGATGTTGTGGTATGACCTTAAAAAGGCTGTTCATGCTCGAAAACCCTCTAATGTAACTGAATTAGGACAATTCTGCAAAGATGAGTGGGCCAAAATTCCTCCAGGACGCTGTAAAAGCCTCATTGCACGTTATCGCAAACGCTTGGTTGCAGTTGTTGCTGCTAAGGGTGGCCCAACCAGTTATTAGGTTTAGGGGGCAATCACTTTTTCACACAGGGCCATGATGGTTTGGATTTTTTTTCACCTTTAATAATAAACACCTTCATTTACAAATTGCATTTTGTGTTTACTTGTGTTGTCCTTGACTATTGTTTAAATTGGTTTGATGTTCCGAAACACTTAAGTGTGACAAACATGCAAAGGAACAGGAAATGAGGAAGGGGGCAAACACTTTTTCACACCACTGTATATATATATATATATATATATATATATATATATATATATATATATATATATATATATATATATATATATATATGAAAATAGATCAATACTGATGTACTGAAGGACTATCTCATTTCTTGAGGCTGAAAATGCCAGGTCAGTACAAATACCACCCAAATTACCCATTTTTGTAAAGCAGACAGTCCAAGGTATTTAGAGCATGGCGAGTTTTTTTTTTTACGTTTTTATAATCTTTTGTCACGATTTTTTGAGAAGCGTAAAAAAAATATTAAAAAATGTTTTCACAATTTTGTTTTTCTCTACATACTGTCACCAGCGCAGTACAGCATCATCATATAGCTGGTGTGGCGGTGATCAGGGACACTGGTAGCAGAAAAAAAAATTTAATTTGTTTTCTTATTCATTTTTTTTCTTTTTCTTTAGCAATTTTTTTTTTTATTTTAAAATTTAATACGTTTTGTTATTCATTTTTTTTCTTTTTCTTTTAATGATTTTTTTTTTTTTTAACACGCTGTGACCAGAACAATACAGTATTACTATATTAAGCCCTTGTACACACGGTCGGACATCCCGACGGAAAATGTCCGATCGGACCGTGTTGTCGGATAATCCGACCGTGTGTGGGCTCCATCGGACTTTTTAAGTCGGAATGTCCGACCAACAAAGTTTGAGAGCTGGATATAGAGATTTTCGGACAACATGATCCGATCGGACTTTGTCCGATCGTTTGTAGAGGATTCAGATCGGACAAAGTGCCACGCATGCTCAGATCAAATTCCTAGACCAAAGCTATTGGCTGCTTGCCTGAATGTAGTCCCGTCGTAACTAAATAACGTCATCACGTTACGAACGATCAGATTTTCCGTCAACTTTGTCCGACTGTGTGTATGCAACACCAGTTTCGGACAAAATCCGTCTGAAAAAATCCGACGGATTTTGTTGTCGGAATGTCCGACCGTGTGTACAAGGGCTAACACTGCACTACTCTAGCGAAGTGATCAGGATTTTTTTTTTACACATTAATATTGCTTATGCCAGTAAATTTCACTGGTAGAAGCAACCATTTTTACAGAATGAAACTGTCTCATTCAGCGTTTACTATTGTCATTAGCTGTAAATGGCAGCAGCTAATTACTTGGTATGGATGGGCTGTGATTGGCCCTGTCTTCACCATGTGATCACTGTGATCAATTCATTTACCGTTAGGAACACAATTGTACACAATGAATGGCATGAAAGGAAGCATTCCTGGAGGACATCTTATGTCGTCCACCTGGAACGATGAATGTCCCACCCAGTCGTCAATTGACAATAGGCTGGGCGGGAAGTGGTTAAAGCGTATCTTTGGTCAAGATTTAAAATCCTTAATTTATTTTCACCTTGTATCTCTAGCCTACTCCTAATACTGTGAAAGATCTTTGAAATGTATAAACTTACTTTGTGATTTCCTTGAATTCTGTGACACGTAGTCTCTATGCCCTGTGAGTAGGCACTGATGTGTCACACATTTCACAGAGCCTGTGTTCTGCCAGATTAACAAACTCGTCAGATTTTTTTATTTTGAAAGCCTGTGTTCCGTCTCATATGTTGGCCCATCACATTTCGCTACCCACTGGAGTGAGCATGCGCGACGCCGGATTCCCCGACCAGAATGTGTAACGAAGGTAACGTTCCGTCGCCGCCATCATCTTGCTACACCTTGCACTTTTCCAGTAACCTTACACTGAGAAGGGGAAAGCAGACATCTTGTTACACCCACCGGAGTTGTGCATTTTATACTTATTTTTAAAAGTAAAGTGAGATTCTATAGTGAAATACAGTACTTAGAACTGTCTGACTGGTTAGATGTTGAATTTTAAAAGCAGCAGCAAGCCTGCTGACCTCACAGGTTTGCTGATCTGACAGAAGGTCGCTGCTTTTAAAATTCAACATCTAACCAGTCAGACAGAGTTCTAAGTCCTGTATTTCACTATAAAAACTCACTTTACTGGTAAAAAAAAAGTGTAAAATGGAAAACTCCAGTGGATGTAACAAGATATCCACTTTCCCCCTTGTCAGTGTATCCTTACAGTGGAAAGTGTGGGCTGTAGCAAGATGGCGGTGCCTAAAGGTCACTTCCATTACACATGCGATGTGATGGGTCGCCAAATGTGACGATACACCTGCAGTCAGAAGGTGGTGATGGCCATCTTGGTACATCTTTCAAAATTAAACATCAAAAAAGTCTCCTGGGTTTCAAAATACTGTACATAGGCATCTATCCTCACTTTATTGCTATAATGAGTCTTTAAAATTCACATTAAGTATAATGAGTCTGAAATTGAAGACTTGGCTGGGTGTAACAAGATGTCTGCTGCCGCCTTTTGACTGCAGGTGTTCTGTCACATTAGCAAACCTGCTAGCAGTGGAACACATGCTCAGTAAGTATTTTTGGTAACACAGCTGACGGAACGTCACTTTCCCTAGCTTTCCCTCCCTTCCCCCAGCCAATCAGGAGGCTGAAGATTTAGAACCTGGAAAGGAGACCGGGTTAACAATGGAAACCGTGACAGCCCAGCACTCCATTTGTAGGTACTGTATATACTCGAGTATAAGCTGGGTTTTTCCAGCCCATTTTTTAGGCTGCAAACCCCCGCCTCGGCTGATACTCGAGTAAATGTCAACTTAAGAAAAGTCAGTATGTGTCAGTATGTGCAGCCGCATAACGATGTCCTGCCTCCTAGACCACCTCTTGTGATAGACGGCACAGTGATCCAATGCTAGGAATCATTGTGCTGTGTGTCATAGGAGGCGAGACATCATTATAGCGGCTGCACAGCGATTCAGATCTGACACAGTGGGACATTGTGACATGTCACTACCAGGAACTGGTAGGCTCTATATGATGGGCACTGGCAGGCTGTATTTCATGGGCACTGGAAGGCTGTATTTCATGGGCACTGATAGGCTGTATATGATGGGCACCGGCAGGCTGCATTCCATGGGCACTGATAGGCTGTATATGATGGTCATTGGCAGGCTGCATTTCATGGGCACTGAAAGGCTGTATATGATGGGCACTGGTAGGCTGCATTTCATGGGCACTGATAGGCTGTATTTCATGGGCACTGATAGGCTGTATATGATGGGCACCGGCAGGCTGCATTCCATGGGCACTGATAGACTGTATATGATGGGCACTGGCAGGCTGCATTTCATGGGCACTGAAAGGCTGTGTATGATGGGCACTGGAAGATTGTATTTCATGGGCACTGATAGGCTGGATATAATGGGCACTGTCAGGTTGTGTATCATGGGCACTGATAGGCTGTATATGATGGGCACTGGCAGGCTGCATTTCATGGGCACTGAAAGGCTGTGTACGATTGACACTGGCAGGCTGCATTTCATGGGCAATATACCGGTAGCTGCAGCATTTCCCACCCTAGGCTTATACTCAATAAGTTTTTCCTAAAATTAGGTGCCTCAGCTTATATTTGGGCGGCCTATATTCGAGTATATATGGTAAGTCTCACGGCGGACCTGGATGGGTTTGTTTGCGCCCCCCTAAAAAATGTTTAGCACCAGCCACCACTGGGCTCAGGTAAGAAAAAGAGGGGGCTGGGGGGGATCCTGCAGCAGAGAACATTTTTTACCTTAATGCATAAAAAGCCTTCAAGCTTTAGAACCACTTTAAGCAATAATAAAGGGCAACTCCTGACAAACAGCTTGCTACACATTTGAAACCACTACACAGGAAATGTCTCAGCTGCCAAGGGATTTGCAAAGTAATGCAAATGTTCTTGTTATCCACCCACCTCTGTCAGTCAGTCAGGAACATGCAAAGTGTTATACTAAAAAACAACAGTCAGGCTTTTAAGGATGGTGGAGAATTAGTCTACAAAAGACAATTCATCACACCAAAGGCTAGTTTGTATGGTAAGGATAAAAAACAAAACAAAAAAAACACTACATGGAATTTGCGATCATCATATTGCCAAATAGAAAATGGTGGGCGTTTGTGTTCTAGTAACATAGGGCCCCATCTATCTCTCTGTCTCTCCTGCCCAAAAGCAATCTATCAGATTAAATTCTGTACGGTAAAAGTCATAGATGCAGTCTCCTAATCTCTCGTGTTGGCTGTTGAGCATTAGATTCAGTTCTTATTTTAGACAATTTGGTAAATGAGGCAGCGCAATTTCGATTGTATTTATATTTAAAAAAAAGTTACAGTTCTAGGTCCGCATGATATGAAATATTTAATGAGAGAAAATGAAATTCAGCAAGTCTGTCAAAATCAAATAGAAGAATATTTCTTTGTGAGGAAGATGATTTTTATTAAATTCTGAATTCATATTTTTTCATTAAAAAAAATACACAATGTGACAACAGCGAGGTCTGAGGAACCCCAAAATGAGTGAGGAGAATGGGGATTCATACTGAGCACAGTGCAGTGCCATCTTCGTTTTTCCAAAATTAGTCTGTGAAATTTATTTAACCACTTGCCAGTCGAGCACTTTCACCCCCTTCCTGACCAGGGCAATTTTCAGCTTTCAGTGCTATCCTACTTTGTATGACAATATGCAATACTGTACAAGGTGTTGGAAGCATTCCTCAGAGATTTTGGTCCATAGTGATATGATAGCATTACGCAGTTGCACCACATCCCAGAGGTGTTCTATTGGATGAGATGTGGTGAGTGTGGAGGCCATTGGAGGACCGTGACCTCATTGTCCAGTGGTGAGATGATTGGAGCTTTGTGACATGGTGCATTATCCTGCTGGAAGGAGCCATCAGAAGATGGGGACACTGTAGTCATAAAGGGATGGACATGGCCAGCAACAATACTCAGGTAGACGGTGGCATTTAAACCATGCTCAATTGGTACTAAGGCAGGGGCGGATCCAGGGGGGGGGCAACAGGACAATTGCCCCCCCCGAAAATATCACACTGTCACCGACTGACTTGCAGGCTGCAGCGCTGCTATGCCCAAGTCTCTCTCTCTGTCTCATCAGCGATCAGCGGCGCAGAGAGAGAGAGAGACTCTGGTGTATTACACAGCGGGACTGGACCAGGAGGAGCTAGGAGGTGGGTGGAGCTGAGCCGTTGGCTTGGCAACCCTGCACTCGTTGCTAGCGCCTGCCCGCCTGGCGTCTAGCAACGAGTGATGTCATTGAGACAGTCACGTGACTCACGTCAGACTCGGAGTCTCAGACTCAGAGCCGACGTCACGTGACAGGAGCTGCCTGGAGGAGCGGTGTAGTGTCATATTTTGCTCCCCATCATAGAATGCTCCCGAAGTGACGTTGCGGCCAGAAATTTAGCACTGCGCATGCGCGATGCGTTCCAAATGCTTGCACATGCGTTTCAGAGGGTTTCCGACAATGTAGGTCAGTGAAACCGTCAGATAATGTCACGGAAGTGAGGGGAGGTAATCGTGACATTAACTTTAGACAGAGCGGCGAAGAGAGAGCAGGTAACTGTGGCTCAGGGAGGGGATTACCTCCCCTCACTTCTCTGACATTATCTGACTGTTTCACTGGTCTGCATTGTTGCAAATCATTTGAAACGCATGGCGCAAGTGTTTGGAACGCATCGTGCATGCGCAGTGCTAAATTTCTGGCTGCAACATCACTTCCGGAGCATTCTGTGATGGGGAGCAAAATATGACACTATAGGGGGCACTGTGTGACAGAGGCAGAGCGCCAGCAATCTTCCCTTTATGCGTCCGCCCCTGAGTTTGTTGAGTGTGCTGGCCCCTCCTACCTGCATCACCTCATCCCTCCATCTTGTCCATACTCATCACAATCACTCCCTCCGCCCCGACAGCAGGGAAGTGACGTGGCAAGTGACAATTGGCAACAAATGACAGGTGACATGGCAAGTGGCAATCTGTATCTGGTGGCAGGTGACGTGGCAAGTGACAATCCGCAACGTGTAGCAGGTGACGTGGCAATCTGCAACATGTGGCAGGTAACGTGGCAAGTGACAGTCCGCAATGTGTGGCAGGTGATGTGGAAATCCGTATCTGGTGGCAGATGACGTGGAAAGTGACAATCTGCAACATGTGGCAGATGATGTGGCAGTCTGCAATGTGTGGCAGGTGACATGGCAAGTGGCAATCCGTATCTGGTGGCAGATGACGTGGCAAGTGACAATCTGCAAAGTGTGGCAGGTGACATGGCAAGTGACAATCTGCAACATGTGGCAGGTGACGTGGCAAGTGACAGTCCGCAACATGTGGCAGGTGACGTGGAAATCTGTATCTGGTGGCAGATGGTGTGGCAAGTGACAATCTGCAACGTGTGGCAGGTGACGTGCCAAGTGACAATCTGCAACGTGTGACAGGTAACGTGGCAAGTGACAGTCCGCAATGTGTGGCAGGTGACATGGAAATCCGTATCTGGTGGCAAGTGACAATCTGCAACGTGTGGCAGGTGACGTGGCAAGTGACAATCCGCATCTGGTGGCAGGTGGCGTGGCAAGTGACAGTCCGCAACGTGTGGCATGGCAAGTGACGATCTGCAACTGGTGGCAGGTGACACACTCTGGGCTCTCACTGATTCTGCATTATGGTGAGTTGAACCATTTCATTTTATATAACATTCTATATAACAATGTAATAATAAAAATAATGCGCTTCCAACATCCTGACACCATATTAACCATGGTGCCGTCATGATTGAAACGCTAGCACCAGCCATGTCCCCGATAAATTGCCCGCAAAAAAAAAACGTATTTTCTGGCAGTGCCCCTCCCGAGACTAGACTCTGGATCCGCCCCTGTACTAAGGGGCCCAAAGTGTGCCAAGAAAATATCCCCCATACCATTACACCCCCACCACCAGCCTGAACCGGTGATACAACGCAGGATGGATCCAAGCTTTCACGTTGTTTACCCAAAATTCTGACCCCAGCATCTGAATGTCGGAGAGGAAATCGAGACTCATCAAATCAGGCAACGTTTTTTCCAATCTTCTATTGTCCAATTTTGGTGATCCTGTGCCAATTGTAGCCTCAGTTTCCTGTTCTTAGCTGACAGGAGTGGCGCCCGGTGTGGTCTTCTGCTGCTGTATCCCATCTGTTTTAAGGTTGGATGTGTTGTGTGTTCAGAGATGGTATTCTGCATACCTTGGGTGCAACGAGTGGTTATTTGAGTTACTGTTGCCTTTCTATCATCTGGAACCAGTCTGCCCATTCTCCTCTGACCTCAACAAGGCATTTTCCTCCACACAACTGCCACTCACTGGATATTTTTCTTTTTCCCACCATTCTCTGTAAATCCAAGAAATGGTTGTGTGTGAAAATCCCAGAAATACTCAGACCAGCTGGTCTGGGTCCAACAACCATGCCACATTCAAAGTCATTTAAATTCACTTTCTTTCCCATTCTGATGATGATTTGAACTTCAGCAAGTTGTCTTCATGGCATTTAGATGCCAAAATGCATTGAGTTGCTGCCATGTGATTGGCTGATTAGAAATTTGTGTTACTAAGCTCCCACAATTTAGCCCCCAGCTACATCACTAGCCTAGTCTCTAAATACCAATCTACTAGTTCTCTTCGTTCCTCTCAAGGCCTCCTGCTCTCTCGCTCCCTCATGACCTCCTCCCATGCTCGCTTCCATGACTTTTCCAGCGCCTCTCCAATCCCATGGAATCCCTTACCCCAATCTGTCCGCTTATCTCCTACTCTATTAGCTTTTAGACTATCCCTGAAAACCCTTCTCTTCAGAGAAGCCTACCCTACGCACACCTAACAACTCTTCTTTTCATTTTCTCCATCAGCTCACCCCCCCACAGTTATTACCTTTTGTTTCCACTTGACCCTCCCTTCTAGATTGTAAGCTCTAATGAGCCGGGCCCTCTAATCCCTCCTGTATTGATTTGTATTGAAACTGTACTGTCTGTCCTCATGTTGTTAAGCGCTGCGCAAACTTTTGGCGCTATATAAACAGGGCCAGATTAACGTAGGGGCTATTGGAGCTGCAGCTCCAGTTCCCTACCTTAATATAGGCCCAGCTGGGACGGACTGACCATTTGGATACTGCACTGCATAAGACGCTCCTTGTACCACCTGCAGCAAGGGGAATCTGAAAGTCGGGGGTGATCGCTGCGGCGGGCAATAACAAGCACCATCACCACAACACCATCACCACTCCCTCTATGACTCTCCATGAAGCAGCTAAAAGCCACTCCACCTCCTCTAGAGGGAAATCGGTGCTTGTAATTGCGCCCCCCACCCTACTGATCACCCAAGACTGTCCATTAGATTCCCCCTGCTCTGGGCCCCCCCCCCCCCCCCCCCTGTGTATGCAGTACTGACACCTTCCACTGCTCCATTCTCCCCAAAAAGTATTGTGAAAATTTTTTTAAAAATATAAAAAAAACTCCAACAAATAATAATAAATTAAGAAAATAATTCAAAAATGGAATAAATAATTAAAAAAATTAAGGGCTCATTCACATGGGTTCTCTTAGTGTGACTTTTTCATTTTATTTATTTCCATAAAAAGGCCCATCAAAATCCTCAGCACCAGGCCCATGATAGTCTTAATCTGGCCCTGTATATAAATCCTGTATAATAATAATATTAATAATAATAATTTTTTAACCAAAAATATGTAACAGAATACATAGTGGCCTAAATTACCATATTTTTTTGCGCTATATGAATCCTGTATAATAATAACTGAACAGGTGTACCTAATAAAGTGGCTGGTGAGTGTATGTGCATATCGCTAGTTCCCTGGTTTTTAGCAATTAGAATTTAGCTGTTGCGTGGTAACTCAATATAAAGGATTTCAGATTTAAAATAATTTAAAACTGATTTCACGACTCTTGAAGGAACACAAAATGGAAATAAAGGGAGCATAATATATTTAGTTGAAGTTCTTTAAATGTCTATTTTTTTTGTTGCAAAGAAGCAGAAGCTATGTGTTGTATTGAGTAAACTGGACAAACAACCTGCATCTTCGCAGTAATTAATCAGTTTATCACTTAGAGCAATTCAAATGTAAAACTGTTCTTTGCAATCCGCAGCTCTTGTTTCTCATACTTTTACTTTAAATGCCTCGGATTAATTTCAGTTTAGGGCCAGCTAGAGAACTGATACCTAAGAAATATAGAGAAATTGCAATATTATATGTCCAAATGAAAATAAACCACTAGCAACAAAAGGAGCTGTAAAACTCTGCCTTTATCACAATATATAGAGTATTTTACATAGAAATGTCCAAGAAAGAGCTGAAAAACTAGATGGATTGTTTCTCGGTAAAACAAACACAATAAAGAAAAAAAAAATAGTAAATGACAAACTAATGAGAGAAATAAGTGCCTTGGATAAAAGAAAACACTTTCAAACAATTTATCATAATGGGATTAAACACCTTAACGCTGTGTTTTCTTTTCTCATTGAAATGCAAGATTGTGCATTGCGAATCCGCTGTGAAATTTGTCACCCCACTCTCCTGTCAATGATAACTGAGTGCTCCAAGGGATTAAGATATGAAAATAAATGTTAAAGAAGAGACAAGAGATTGAAGAGAAATAGCTATGATTCACATTTGCCAACAAAACTGTGTTAAAAGTGAACATATATTCGTGGGAGAAAAACAAAAAACGAAATCATGGAGCTTCCCAAGAGTGGGACTTTGTGTGTTCCAGCATTGTTATCAGTACTTCTTAGTAACATTTGGACTATTGATTATTAAAGAAAGTTTGTATTTTTTTTTTTTTTTTATCAAGTAACTTTTTCTTGAGGTTTATGTACAACATTGTTTTAATGACAATAGCCATATTAACTTATCAGAGAAAGTATATTTGCAAACAATTGCTTGTGTGACAGCCACATAGATCATGCTTTACAAGGTAGAACCCTACAGTGCTTTGAAAAAGTATTCAGAGCCCTTGACATTTTCCACAATTTGTCATGTTACAAGCAAAAACATAAACATATTTTATTGGGATTTTATATGATAGACCAAAACAAAGTGGCACATAATTGTGATAAATGTTTTTCAACATTTTTTACAAATAAATATGTAAAAAGTGTGTGTGTGGGGGGGTGGGCATTTGTATGGCTCCCCCCGGAGTCAATACTTTGTAGAACCGCATTTTCTGTGCAATTACAGCTGCAAGTCTTTTTTTGGGGGTGTCTCTGCCAGTTTTGCACATCTAGAGAGGGACATTTTTGCCTATTCTTCATTGCCAAATATCTCAAGCTCTGTCAGATCGGATGGAGAGCGTCTGTGATCAGCAATTTTCAAGTCTTGCCACAGATTCTCAATTGAATTTAGGTCTGGACTGTGACTGGGCCATTCTAACACATGAAGATGCTTTGATCTAAACCATTCCATTGTAGCTCTGGCTGTATGTTTCGGGTCGTTGTCCTGCTGGAAGGTGAACCTCCGCCCCAGTCTCAAGTCTTTTGCAGACTTTAACAGGTTTTCCTCTAAGATTGTCCTGTATTTGGCTCCATCCATCTTCCCATCAACTCTGACCAGGTTCCCTTTCCCTGCTGAAGAAAAGCCTCCCCACAACATGATGCTGCCACCACCATGTTTCACGGTGGGGATGGTGTGTTCAAGGTGATAGGCAGTGTTAGTTTTCTGCCACACATAGCATTTTGCTTTTAGGCCAAAAATTTCCAAATGAGCCCCTTCTTCCATATGTTTGCTGTGTCCTCCACATGGCAAACGGGACTTCTTATGGCTTTCACCAATGTCTTTCTTCTTGTCACTCTTCCATAAAGGGCAGATTTGTGGAGAGCACAACTAATAGTTGTTCTGTGGACAGATTCTCCCACCTGAGCTGTGGATCTCTGCAGCTCCTCCAGAGTTACCATGGACCTCTTGGCTGCTAATCTGATGAATGCTCTCCTTGCCTGACCTGTCAGTTTAGGTGGAAGGCCATGTCTTGGTAGGTTTCCAGTTGTGCCATACTCTTTCCATTTTCGGATTATGGATTGAACAGTACTCTGTGAGAGGTTCAAAGCTTGGGATATTTTTTTAAAACCTAACCCTGCTTTAAACTTCTTCACAATTGTATCCCTGACATGACTGGTGTGTTCCTTGGCCTTCATGATCCTGTTTGTGCTTTTTTCCATAAAGTTCTTGGCACTACCACAATATAATGTTATTCAAATAGACCTCAAACTTGCCTCCTGTCAGGTACTCAAAATTGTTCATCACGCCGCATCAAAATTAACAGGTCCAGCTAAATGAGCTGTCATTTTTAGGGATCTTCTTAAGTCACATGTAGACTTTGACTGGCATAGGTGATGACCCCCTCGTGGCCGCCTTGTACTTGTGAGGGTATAGCACCAGGTTCTGAGTACTGGTATTGGTTCTTAACCAGAAGAGAAGGGAGAGATCAACAAAGACCATCATGTGAGCCAACACTAGCTGCTGTTCCAAGAAGTCAAAGGCATCCTGTTTTTTTGATCCACATTCCACTTTATGCAGCCCTCCCTTCTGGCCAACCCCATAAAGGTGCTTTTTAGCTGGAGCAGAGTGATGGGTAAAATACTAATGAAATTATATCCTGCCATCCCAAGGAAATTTGACTCAGATCACAGTAATTTTGAAGTCTCCATTCTTGTATGGTCTTTCTCAGGATTGGGGAGTATGCCTTGTCTGAAGATGGCATGTCCTGGGGAACGCAATCTCACATTTGAATATTTGGCATTAGTTGGGATTAAGGCTTAGCCCATAATGCTGCAGCCAGTCCAATACAGATCAAATATGGTATTAAACACTACTACATTGTTTGGATTAATCAGGATAATATCTAGGTTCATTTCCCTAAGGCAGTGTGCCCTTGTCCTTTAGAATGTGGCAGGCACATTGTTCAGTCCAAAGAACATCTTTTTGAATTGGCAAAATTTCATTGGAGAAATGAAAGGTGTTCAACCAGTCCGTCTTGGCAACATGGATCTGTCCAACGTTCATATTTTTGAACTGGCAAAAATCTCATTGGAGTAATGAAGAGGTGTTCAGCTAGTCAGCCTTGGCAACAGGGACCTGCCGATGCCTGCTGGCAAGATTGAGTATGGAGAAAAATGTGGCATATCTGTCACGGTCCCTACCATGTCTTTTACACGGCCAGGCGTGGTCGCGTCTCAAGTAGCTCTGGGTGGTATTGAACTAATGACTGTTTGCTTAGTGCCCCTGTTACCTTACCTCTGAGCCACACCTCAGTTCCTTTCAGCCTGCTTTCCAGCTTTGCACAGTTCTGCATAAAATACTAGGACCATACTCTGGATCTTGTTGCTATTAGTACCTGTCACTCCTGGATCAGCTGAGGCAGGTTACCAAATCAGCTGGGTATAAAACACTCTAAGGGCTTTATCAGTTCATTGTCTCCAGTTTTGCCTAAGGCTCCAGTATCCCTGTGCTCCAGTTACAGTGTTTCAAGACTGACTCCGGCATCTGACCCTGGCTCTGCTTATCGTTTATTCTGACTTTGGAATTCCTGACTACGGCTTTACTTCGACTATCCATTGGCTATTCCCGTCAAGCCCTCGTGCACAGATTCACAGCCCAGGTAGCTTATCTCTTTGTTACCGTGGACTGTGTGTATTTGCAAGGGTGAGCGTACACCTCTGCACCATGGACTCCAACCTAGACAAGCCCTCACAATATCCCAGGATGGCAAGAGTTTTCCCGATCTGTGGAAGATAGACGACCCTCGTGGTATCAGCATTCAGACGCAAAAGCAAAGGAGGATATCCCTCTTCCACACCAAGAAACTGGATCCGCCCATGGGCTCCTAATTTTTAAGATCACCCCTTGTTGCCAGTTGTAGCCAGTTTCTATCAAATGTTTAATTATCTACCCTAAATAAGGGTTGAGTTGACGAGAAAAAGACAAAACAAAGAGTAAAATGGTCCCACACCCTTCCCTATACCCAGTGAAGTGACGGGCCTCAGGTGATACTCAGAGGTGAAACAAATCCTCCTACAGAAATTGTACCTGTTTACTTGTATAAGCTTGTCCGAGAGTTAAAAAAAAAAGTGGGTGGACAGTTACACTCTGAAGAACTCAGTGAGGGGAGTTCTGAGAGCTGATTGGAGGGTAGATACCCCCTTGACACAGCTCACAGGAACAGAGCTGAGGCTATCAATCTGCTGGAGGTCCCTCCCCTTCACCATTTTTCTTTTGGTGTCAGGGAAACTTGTCAGAAGTAATTCATGCAGATAGCAGAGGAACGAACCAGCAGACAGAAATGACAAGTAAGTGCTCTTAAGTGAGACAAGTACACACTATAGAGGGATATGCTTTGTTCATAATCTACGCTTGAGGTTTACAATCACTTTAAGGCCAATTTGCTGGCCTGTATGAGGCAGGTGAATCACATATCAGAGATATAGGCAGATGCAAAACAAAAAGATCGAAGAGAGATAGACAGGTAGATAGATAGATACAGTAGATAGATATAAAGCAAGCCAGCTTCCGTCAGAACAGCGGCAGTGGCAAATTTTCAAACTGGAATATTTATTTTGGATTGACATCCCTTGAATTGCTCTCCATATTCTTTTCAAAGGGCCCTGACCTTCTCTTCAAGCTATGTTTGTCTTTCCTTATCTCTAAATAAGCTGAACACAACAAAAAGTAAAAATAATCACCAAAAAGAAAAAAAAAAAAAAGCTTTTATGTGGGAATAAAATTGCCCTGAAAATTAATATTGATATACCAAGACTCTCTTTTTTTATTTTACAAACACCTGGAACAGCAGGTAGACCATTCCGCATAAACTGATACTTCAAAAAATTAGCAACTGATTTTAAAACCCCGGGTACGATAATGAAGGTATCCTTCATGTTCAAGATACTGCAGATCAAGCACAAAGGGAAGGTTTCTGTACAAAATGTCTTTTCTCTTGAATAATGTTGGTTGAATACAAAACACCATACTGTATAATGCAGCTGCAAGGATATACTCGCATTTTTTTTTTCATTTGTTCTGCCGTATAATTAAGCTTATTTTATTTTTTTATATTGTTCTCTGAATCTTTTTATCTGAAGTTGCAGCACCACCATAGCTTTCATTTCAAAGGAGGATTATCATTTTCTCCCACTGGATGGTGTTTTGTTTATTATCTTTCCTTCCTTACTATTTTATTCATTTTAATCTCTTAAGGTTGGTCAGCAAATTCCCTGAGTGCACATGACTTCCATATATTTTTTTTTTTTTTTTTTTTTTTGTTCTTTCAGGTCCACTGCTCTTTCCTGTAGCTTGACGTGGTTCGTGCAGGCTTCAAGTGTTATAATTTTAATAATAATTATTATAAATGTGATTTCTTTTTTTGTGTTTTTTTTTGTTTAGCACATCAGCTGAAAAGAGATTTTAGTGGAGGTATACTGCCCTCTACAGGAAAAAGTGAAGTGACTGGAAGGGTAGGAAATGAAACATTTGATAGAAATAGGCTGAAATCGCGTTTGAAGGTTTTGATAAAATGTATAAACCGGGTGATACGACAAGGGAGAGAATGAGGCGAAGAGTATGATGAACTAGAGATAGGAGTTCAGGGATCAAGCTGTGCCTGTGGCTGTGGGTTTTAGTAACACCAGACAGGAAACAGAGCCTGGTAACCTATAATGAGAAAACCCATGCGGTATATTTATGATTGAGCCGCTTATTTTTCTGATTTTGCACCAGGCTTTTTTTTTTTTCATTGGAAGATCCGGAGAGTTAGTAACACACGTTCACCCACTCCCAGCTACCAGATCATCCAACCAATAGCTGGATTATCTATTTTTCTTTTGTTAAGAAATCCAGTTTCCAAAATCATATGTTGCATCGATAAAATGGTCAATGTTGCATTTCCTAGCACTGGTCCCTTCTAGGGCACTTCCACAGCGCCTACCACCCACTGGAAAGTAGCAGAATCGCTTTTTCAAAGGCCAGTATAGCAGTGGTGGCCAGGCATTCAGGGGGAAATCCTGCCATCTCCTGAATGTGTCTACGGTTATTTTTTCTTGCGGTTGCAATACGCTCCTATTGACTTTAACCACTTGCCTACTGGGCACTTTCACCCCCTTCCTGCCCAGGCCAATTTTCAGCACTCAGCACAGTCACACTTTGAATGAATCAATTGTGCGGTTATGCAATGCTTTGTGAAAAAAGGGGGGATAGATATGGCGCTGCTCTAAGCCCCTGTACACACGGTCGGACATTCTGCCAACCAAATCCGTCAGATTTTGTCCGTCGGATTTTGCCCGTCGGATCTTGTCCAAAACTGTTGCATACACACGGTCGGACTAAGTTGTCGAAAAATCCGATCATTCAAAACGTGATGACGTAATTTCGTTACGATGGGACTAGTAGCCAATAGCTTTGATGTAGGAATTTGATCTGAGCATGCGTGGCACTTGGTCCGATCAAGATTCTCTAAACATGATCGAAGTATGTCCGATCAAACCAGTTGGTCGGAAAATATTTCCAACATGTTGGAAAATTGGGTCCGGCGGAGATTCGGACGGAATCAGTCCGATGCATACCACACACAGTCGGATTATCCAACGACACGGTCCGATAAGACGCATTCCGACGGATTCTCCGACCGTGTGTACAAGGCTTAAGGCCCCTTTCACTCGAGGCGGCCTCCACTTCCACAGAGTCCGCCTCTGTCAGCCGGCTCAGCGGGAGATCTCTCTGTTGATCTCCGCTGAGCCGGCGGATGACAGGTCCCTCTCTGCTCACTGAGTGGGGAGGGGCTTGTTCAGCACCGCTGGTCTCTATGGAGAGATAGGATGAAAACGGACAGCATGTCCGTTTTCATCAGATCTCACCCGATCCGATAGCGACAGATCCGGACGTAGGGCCATCCGTCTGCTTTTGGCGGATCGGACCAGGTCGGATGTCAGCGGACATGTCTCCGCTGACATCCGTCGCTCAATAGACCAGCATGGAGCGCCCGTTCAGGTCCGCTGTCAAAACTGACAGGCGGACCTGAACAGTCCGTCAGTGTGAAAGGGGCCTTATTAAGAGGTAATCTGCAACCTATAGATATTTGAGGGGTGTGTATACATACCACAGGTGCATTTAATGCAAAAAGTGACAAATAAAAAGTGCAGAAAATAGAAAATGTAAAGGATATCCTACTGTGTAAACTTCCTGATCGCTTATTTATAATGCATACTGTTAGAATGTGCATTCAAACAAAAATTAAATGGAAAAAAAAAAAACAATAGAAAACAATCCTGTGCAAAATCTGCAATTCAAAGTAAAATTTCTGTGCCAAAAATACAACATATGTGACTGGTATATAGTATTGCTTTGAAACTGGGCTCAGAAACATGCATATACCGTCCTTAAAACCCTGGTGTATAAAAAAAGGTCCAATAATATAGTAACAATGTGCACCTTCAAATTGTTCTGTGCTTCTTAGAAAACAGTGCTCCCTAAGAAACGCACTCACAGCTATTATTCACCCCACAAGGAGGCATTTCACTTTCACAGTATGAGCCACTGTGCAGCCTGTGGAGTAGGAAAACTTCCTGTCCTGTATCCTCCAAGTGCCTCCTTGTCTGTGAAGCGATCTGTGCTCCACGGCTCAAAAGCGGAAGTCTTGCAATGACGCTGCTAGTCCGACCCTACGCGTTTTGTCACTGGGACATCATCTGGATCGGCCTTTATTTATTCATTTTAATTTTCATTTGTACCATAAGCGCGGGAGTCAAATCTTTCAGAGCTTTCTTTTGGTGGTTTTTAATCACCACAGGGATTTTTTTTTTAAATAAACGAAAAAAGACCAAAAATTTGTCATACATTTTTCAAACAGGTAATTTTTCTCCTTCCTCCTCCTGGGCACTGATGGGCACTGATGAGGCGGCATTGATGGGCACTGATAGTCTGCACTGATGAGGTAACAATGATGGGCACTGGTGGGCACTAATAGGCTGCACTGATGAGGCTGCACTGATAGGTGGCACTGATGGGCACTGATAGGTGGCACTGCTGGGCATTGATAGGCACCATTGATAGGTAACACTGATGAACACTGATTTGCAGCGCTGATGAGCACTGACTGGCAGCACTGGTGGGCACTGTTGGGACTGCGCTGATAATCAGGACACTGATAATCAATGCCTTGATTATCAATGTAGATGTCTCTTGTACACAAGCTGGTTATTGGCTCTCCTCTCCTCTTCCCATGCTGTCAGCATGAGGAAAGGAATGCCAATAACCAGCTTGTGTTTACATTGTGATCAGCTGTGATTGGACACAGCTGATCACGTGGTAAAGAGCCGCTGATTGGCTCTTTACCTCGATCTGTGATCAGCTGTGTCTGTAAGACACAGCGATCACACAGTGCAGACAGATAGTGGAGTGGGTGCAATCAAACAAAGCCCTCCCAGAACTGGCCAGTCATGCTGTAGCTGTCATTCATCTATAGCATGGTCAGCAAGTGGTTAATGCCACCTCTAAAACTCTGCTAGCCAAGTTAAACTTACCACACCCGTGAAGCAAAACATTGTAGCCGCCGCATGTGTACAGCACCGCCCAGCTGTAATGGTAAGCTTTAGATGGGTGGTCAGACGGCGGTAAAACCGCTGCTTAAACGCCCCTGGCAGCTTGTGTAAAAGAGCCCTTAAAGAGAAACTTCAGTTAAAAACAGACATTCTGCTGTTTCTATTCCTCCCTCCCTTCTCTGACAGCAATGGAAACTTTTATTTTATTTTTGGGAACGGGTACCTAGTTTTGACAGGTACCCACTTCAACTTCTGCTGGGATTACCTAGGTGATCCAAGCAGAAGTTCGGAACCCCCCCCCCCCCCTCCCAGGCTGCAGCCTTCTTTGACACTTCATAGGTCCAAGAAGGCTGCGGGACTGTTCAAAAAGCACATGCGCAGTGGAAAGCTGGCTATGAAGCCACAAGGAGTCACAGCCAACTTCCCAAAGTCAACATGACGGCATGGGACCTGAAAACTTGTGAAGAACCGGCTCAGGTGAGGACAGCGCTGGATTCCAGGACAGATGAGGGTCCTTTTGCCTCAGCAAAGCCTGTGGGAGCAGGGAGAGAGCCGCTACAGTCACAGTGCTGGATCAAGTGAGGAAAGTATTTTTGGGGGGGGGTACAACTTAGGCAGGAGGATTTGTTTCCTCTCTGTGTATCACCTGAAGTCAGTCATTTCTTTGGGTATCTGGGAGGGTTTATTTTATAACTACGTTAATCCTTTTACAGAGACATTGCAAAAGTAAACTTTTAGTTCCTACTATCCACAGTGGCCCCGAGCTTCCTATATATAAAACATCTATATTATAATAATCAATAACCCCCATGGGCATTAGATGCCGTATACGGCTAATCCAGCCACTTAGCCCATACCTTGTCATATTTACTAGGACATCCCCTGTTGATGTAGGTATCTCTATACAGTGGTAGATTATTATTTACCAATTGTTTCCAGTATAAAAGTGTAGTTTACTTTTGCTATAGTAGATCTGGATAGATATAAAATTTGACAAATGATATGGATTAGATTACAGCTCTGTTAAAATATCCTTTTGTTAACTATCTTATTCTTTTGGGTTTTCTTTTCTTTCTTTTTTTTCTTAATTGATGGATCTTGAATCTGTATTTATATTTTGGTACAATGTGTATATGTGTTTTGATGTTTTTGTTGTCTCTTTATTTAGGAAATAAATAAAAAGATTTATAAAAAAAAACACAGACATTAGTTTAAGGCCGGGTTCACATATGCTGTGGCTGTTGTCCACAGCAGGGGGGGTCTGGTGCATCCTTGTTCACCGATTCAGGCCTGATTTTTTGCCTGAATTTGCACCTGAATTGGAACCAAAAACGCACAGGACCCTTTTTAAATGCAGATTGTGCCTACCCCGGAGCTGTGTGAACCGGCTCCATTGAGAGCCAGTCACGCTTTCCTGTCATGTGAATTGGATGTGGAGAAAACTGCATCCAATTCGCATATACTATATTACCAAAAGTTTTGGGATGCCTGCCTTTACAAGAACATGAACTTTAATGGCATCCCAGTGTTAGTCTGTAGGGTTTAGGAGTGTGCCAGTGGACCAATCTTCCAGGAGCACATTTGTAAGGTCAGGCACTGATGTTGGACGAGAAGGCCTGGCTCACAGCCTCTGCTTTAATTCATCTCAAAGGTGTTCTATTGGGTTGGGGTCAGGACTTTGCAGGCCAGTCAAGTGCACCACCCCAAACTCGCTCATCCATGTCTTTATGGACCTTGCTTTGGGCACTGGTGCGCAGTCATGTTGGAACAGGAAGGGGCTGTCCCCAAACTGTTCCCACAAAATTGGAAGCATGAAATTGTCCAAAATGTCTTGGTATGCTGACACCTTAAGAGTTCCCTTCACTGGAACTAAGGAGCCAAACCCAACCCCTGAAAAACAACCCCCCACCATAATCCCCCCTCCACTAAAAGATTTGGACCAGTGCACAAAGCAAGGTCCTTAAAGACATGGATGAGCAAGTTTGGGGTGGAGGAACTTAACTGGTCTGCACAGAATCCTGACCTCAACCTGATAGAACACTTTTGGGATGAATTATGCCATGTAAACACGACCGGTTTTCCTGACGGAATAAACTCTGAAGGTTTCTCCGACGGAGTTCCGATAGAATTCCGCTGAAACTGCGTAAAAACACGATCATGCCAAAGTCCGACTGTCAAGAATGCGGTGACGTACAACAAATACGACGGTACTAGAAAAAGGAAGTAGGCAATAGCTTCCATCTCGTACTTGCTCCAGAGCATGCGTCATTTTTGGTACGTCGGAACATCATACAGACAAGCGGTTTTCTCGATAGGAATTGGTTCCATCAGAAATATTTAGAACATGTTCTATTTCTAGGTCCATTAGAATTTTCTACATAAAAAGTCTGATGGGGCATACACACGGTCGAAATATACGATGAAAAGCTCCCATCTGACTTTTTCTGTTGGACATTACGCTCGTGTGTACATGGCATTAGAGTGAAGACTGCGAGCCAGACCTTCTCGTTCAACATTAGTGCCTGACCTCACAAATGGACTTCTGGAAGAATGGTCAAACATTCCCATAGACACACTCCTAAACCTTGTGGATGGCCTTCCCAGAAGAGTTGAAGCAGTTATAGCTGCAAAGGGTGGGCCAACTCAATATTGAACCATACAGACTAATGCCCTGTACACACCTTCAGACTTCCCGACGGAAAATGTGTGATCGGATCTTGTTGTCCATCAGACTTTTTCCGTCGGAATTTCCGACACACAAAGTTTGAGAGCTGGATCTAAAATTTTCCGACAACAAAATCCGATCGTTTAAACTACGATCGTGTGTAGACAATTCCGACAGACAAAGTGCCACGCATGCTCAGAATAAATTAGAAGACGAAAGCTATTGGCTACTTGCCCTCTTCATAGTCCCGTCGTACGTGTTCTACGTCACCGCGTTTTGAACGATCGGATTTTCCGACAACTTTGTGCGACCGTTTGTATGCAACACAAGTTTCGGCCAAAATCCGTCGGAGAAAATCCGACGGATTTTGTGGTCGGAATGTCGACTGTGCGTATGGGGCATTATAGCTGCGAAGGGTGGGCCAGCTCAATATTGAACCGTACGGACTAAGCCCTTGTACACACGGTCGGACATTTCGACAACCAAATCCGTCGGATTTTGTCCGTCGGATTTTGTCTGTCGGATCTTGTCCGAAACTGTTGCATACACACGGTTGGACAAAGTTGTTGAAAAATCCGATCTTTCAGAACGTGATGACGTAATTTCGTTACCATGGGACTACGTTCAGGCTAGTAGCCAATAGCTTTGATGTAGGAATTTGATCTGAGCATGCGTGGCACTTTGTCCGATCGGAATTCTCTACACATGATCGGAGTATGTCCTATCGGACCAGTTTGTCGGAAAATATTTCCAGCAAGTTTGAAAGTTTGGTCCGACGGATATTTCGACGGAAACAGTCCGATGCATACCACACACAGTCGGATTATCCGACAACACGGTCCGATAGGACACATTCCGACGGATTCTCCGACCGTGTGTACAAGGGCTAAGACTGGGATGCCAGCTCATGTGCGTGAAAAGGCAGGTGTCCCAATACTTTTGGTAATATAGTGTATATGTGAACCCGGCCTTAAAAAACAATCACTACGCTCCTTAGTTCTAAAAATAGTCATTGCAGCATGATCAAGCTTTGTTCTAAAGTATGAAAACAAGCCCTAAGTTAGAAGTTCATATACAATTGCTAAAATCCAACTTTTTTTTCCCCAACCTGCTTCCCTTTATTTTCCCAACCCTGCAGAAATGCATCATTCCGCTTTATCCAATTTGTGTAGATTTGTACCCTACTGGGCCGAGGCGCAGAATCCTGTAGCCTTCGCCAATATATGCTAATAATAACACACATCTACATAGGTTACAAGCAAAACTCTGCGTTCTTGAGCCTCCTGCTGACTCCGCTGATGAAACAGTCTCCACGGCGCAGTCCAAGACAGAACACATTTTCATTTTCTACAAACGCAGAAAGCCCTTCTTTTTTTTTTGCTAAAAGTCCCCCAATAATTGCAAAGCTTCTGGTAACCTCCTAATGACATATACATACATATATTTCTCCGGAATAGCAAAGCAGCAGGAGATCCGTTGGAGATCTCATTTTTTCCCACTCATAGAAATTGCTTTCCCCAATAATTGTTTCCATAGAAACCCTGAATTTGCCTGATATGGGGTGTCTTTTTTTTTTTTTTTTTTTCTTTTAAATGAAATTCTCAACAAGAAATTGCTGAGTCGGTGGAGAGATTATTAAAAGGAAGGTTTCAGGATCACTACTTGATTTGCTTCATCTACACTACTCTCCATGGCTGCCTTTTAAAATGCACTTCTAATGTTTATTAACAATGCACAAATAATAGATGCAATTAGATGTATACCACTAAAAAAAAAAAAAAAAAGAAAAAAAAAGAAGTCATTAAAGTTGCTGCATAATTGCATACTTAAGCAGTAATGTGAGACAAGTGAAACAAAAAAATGCAAAGTAGTCATTCTGCAGGCAGGAGCTTCTTAGAGACGCGCATTAATAATCAAGTTATAAAAAGCACTGAAGTCGGATGTGCTGATGGGAACTAATTGGGTCAGGTAGCTAAACATGCGATTTTGCCAAAACGCCACTGAGCAATGCTAGGCAAGGATGACAAGTTTTGATGCTTTCCTCTCCTCAGAATCAAGGGATATCACCTAATTAAAGGACGACAAATGACACTGGTCTAACATTGTACAAGATATTTTTCTATTTTGCTTTGTTTCATCGGGTTCTTTTTTTTTTTTTTTTTTTCTTTTGCAGATTTTTTTTTTTTTTTTACAAAGCCACATAAGAAACAGAAGTTTAGAGTTTGGCTCCTTCATACAACGAAGAAGCAGTAGTATTCATGCAAAGTAAAGGGTGATGTTAAAATGTAAATCGATACAAGATTAACACAGGAGAGATCTGAAACATTAAGATGTGAGATAAAAAGATGGCAACTTGTAAAATGTTACAAAAATGAAATGAGAGAAGCAATAAAAATCCAAGGACCACACAGGCGTTGACATCAAACCTTGCATGCGGGGAAGCTAGGATACTTACGGATCTGGTAACAAAACTGCAGGACGGGTGACGAAAAAAAAAAACAACGCAAATGAAACTCTGGGGGTTATGCATCATCTTTATTTTTATTATTATTATATTATTATTATTATTATTATACAGGATTTATACATTTACCGGCCACTTTATTAGACACTTTGCTAGTACCAGGTTGGACCCCCTTTTTCCTTCGGAAATTCCTTCATTCTTCATGGCATAGATTCAAAAAGGTGTTGGAAACGTTCCTTAGCCCCTGTACACACGGTTGGACATTCCGATGGACAATGTACAATAGGACCGTGTTGTCGGATAATCTGACAGTGTGTGGGCTCCATCGGACTGTTTCCGTCGGAGTATCTGACGGACCAAGTTTTCCAGCTTGGCTATAAAATTTTCCGACAACATGATCCGATCGGACTTTGTCCGATCATGTGTAGAGAATTCCGATCGGACAAAGTGCCACGCATGCTCAGATCAAATTCCTAGACCAAAGCTATTGGCTACTAGCCTGAACGTAGTCCCATCCTAACGAAATAACGTCATCACATTAAGTACGATTGGTTTTTCTGACAACTTTGTCCGACTGTGTCTATGCAACAGTTTCGGACAAAATCCGACGGATTTGGTTGTCGGAATGTTCGACCGTGTGTACAAGGGCTTAGAGATTTTTGCTCCATAGTGACGTGATAACATCACGCAGTTGCTGCAGATTTGTCGGCTGCACATCCATGATGCCAATTTCCCGTTCCACCACATCCCAAAGGTGCTCTATTGGATTGAGAGCTGGTAACTGCGAAGGCCGTTGGCAGGGCAGGACTTCTCATTGGGCTTGACTGGGCTCAAGCCCATGGGCCCCGCCCAATAGGGGGCCCCGTGGAGATACATAGCCGAGTGTACTCGGCTCAGCTCAGCTCACAGTCACGACCAGTCCTGCCCTATGATGGACATAACACAGGGACTGGGCGTGACTGTGAGTCGAGTACACCCGGCTACTCTTGGCTCTGCTCGGGAACTGCAAGAGGACTCGAGAGCCGCCGAGAGGACCCGAAACCACCGAGAGCCGCAGAGAGGGCCCGAGAGCCGCCGACAGGACCTGAGAGCCACCGACAGGACCCGAGCGGCGCCATTTTTAAATTTCAAGACTGCAATGACAAGGCTGCAAATGACACTGGGGCAAGGCTGCAAATGACAAGGCTACACTGATAAGGCTGCAAATGACACTGGACAAAGCTGCAGATGGATGGGCAAGGCTGCAGATGGACACTCACAAGGCTGCATTGATGGGCATTTAAATGTAAGTTTTTCCTTAAACTTCCCTCCTAAAAGTTTTTTCCTTAAAATTCCCTCCTAAACTCGGGGTGCGTGTTATACGCCATCTCGTGTTATACACCGATAAATACGGTAATGTATAGAAGGTAGGGCCCGAAAGTAACTCAAGCCCAGGGGCCCCCACCACCCTAAGTCCTGCCCTGGCCGTTGGAGTACAGTGAACCCTGTGTAGTTTGCAAAGTGCAGTTGCCCTCTGCAAGAACAGTTGCCTCAAAGCTTAGTAGATGAGCAGAAGCTCTGCTGACTTTCATCATCCAATCATGTGCAAGCAAAAATGTGTTTGCTTTTTCCTTGCACCTGATTGGGTACTCTTTACAAAGTAAAGCTTTACCTCATTTACTAAACTCTGGAGCAACTGCCCTTGCAGAGTGAAACTTTGCACAAGCCGTTAGTAAATCAACCCCATTGTCATGTTCAGGAAACCAGTGGTCAGATGATTGGAGCTTTGTGACATGGTGCATTATCCTGCTGAAAGGAGCCATCAGAAGATGGGGACACTGTAGTCATAAAGGGATGGACATGGGCAGCAACAATACCCAGGTAGGCCGCGGTGGTTAAACCATGCTTAATTGGTAGTAAGGGGCCCAAAATGTGGCAAGAAAATATCCCCCCCACACCATTACACCTCCACCACCAGCCTGTACCAGTGATACAAGGCAGGATGGATCCATGCTTTCATGTTGTTTACGCCAAATTCTGACCCTTACCATCAGAATGTCGCAGCTAAAATCCAGACTCATCAGACCAGGCAACGTTTTTCCAATCTTCTATTGTCCAATTTTGGTGATTCTGTGCAAATTGTAGCCTCAGCTTCCTGTTCTTAGCTGACAGGAGTGGCACTCTGTGTGGTCATCTGTTGCTGTAGCCCATCTGCTTCAAAGTTGGATGGGTTATGCACTCAGAGATGGTATTCAGTATACCTTGGGTGTAACGAGTGATTATTTGAGTTACTCTTGCCTTTGTATCATCTGGAACCAGTCTGCACATTCTCCCCTGACCTCTGACATCAACAAGGCAATTTCCTCCCCACGCAACTGCCACTCACTGGATATTTTCTCTTTTTTTTGACTGTTCTCTGTAAACCCGAGATGGGTGTGTGTGAAAATCCCAGTAGATCAGCAGTTTTTGAAATACTCAGACCAGCCCCTCTGGCACCAACAACCATGCCACATTCAAAGTCACTTAAATCTCCTTTCTTCTCCATTCTGATGCTCGGTTTGAACTTCACCCCGTCGTCTTCACCACTTCTAGATGCCTAAATGCACTGAGTTGCTGCCATGTGATTGGCTGATTATCAATTTATGTACCAAGCAATTGAACAGGTGTACCTAATAATAATGTGGCCGTTGAGTGTATAGCGCCAACTGTTTGTGCAATATAAGAGGACACAATACAGCAACAATGCAATTCAATACAAGAGGGCCCTTCTCCTGGAAGCTTACAATCTAATAGGGAGGGGCTGTTGAAGCAAAAGGTAAAAACTGTGAGGGATGAACTGATGAGAGAAATAGAAGATTCAGTTATTAGCTGAAGGCAGGATAGGCTTCGCCTAAAAGTGGACAGAGTAGGAGATAGCTGGACAGATTGGAGTAGTGAGTTCCAGGGGATGGGAAAGGCTCTGGAGACGAGCATGAGAGGAGAAAACAAGGGAGCCAGAGAGCAGGAGGTCTTGGGAGAAACAGAGAGGATGGTTTGGGTGATATTTGGAGACAAGATTGGTGATGTAGCTTGGGGAAGAGTCGTAAATGGCTTTGTATGTTATTGTTAGTGTTTTGAATGCTAAGTTGAGCGGAGCCAGTGGAGGGATTGGCAGAGAGGGTTGGCGGACCCTGAACGGTTGGTACGGTGGATGAGTCTGGAAACTGCATTCATGATAGACTGAAGAGGAGGATAGTCTGCAAATAGGTAGGCCAATGAGGAGGGAGTTACAATAGTCAAGCAGAGATAACAAGTGAGTGAATAGGTTGCTTAGTCGTTTCAACGGTAAAAAAGGGGGGTATTTTGAAGATATTACAGAGGTGAAGTCTGCAAGATTTGGATTTGGGCCTGAAAGGATAGATCACAGTCCAGGACTACACCTAGCACCCTGGCATGAGGGGAGGGACTGATGAATGTATTATTATTGATCTTGATGGAGAAATCAGGGGAGGGGGCAAGGGCAGGAGGAAATATTATGAGCTCAGTTTTAGGAAAACTGAGTTTGAGAAAATGGTGTGATATCCATGCTGATATGTTAGTTAGTAAGTTAGTAATGCGAAAGGATAATAAAAACTATCAAGTGGTAGCACACATGTGATAAATAAAGCAACTCTGTTACTGGAAAATAAAAAGAAAAAGCTGCCTGCAAAACAAGACTCATAATACTTTCCTTTCTGTTCTTTTCAAGAGCTGTGGCCTCTGTAAGAAACTTCACATCCAACAGTTCCAGGCGTGTCAGATGCTTGTGCCCCCCACTGTGAATTGCTATTCCTCCCACTGGCCCCTACGTCACTGCTGTACCTCGTAGGTGCCGCCATACAGAACCACAGCAAACATCAATATCTACCACAGTCAGAAGCGTGGAATGTTCATTTTATACCAAAGCCCACAGCTCTTAAAGAGAACAAAGTAATGATGCCTGTTGAAGAAGGAAACATTGAAAGTCTTTTTTTTTGGGGGGGGGGATATTTTTTCAAGTGATAGAGAAGTTTTAAAAGAGAAGTGTGGGAATAATATAAAAAAACTAAACACTCATACTCACCTAGATGGCTGCAGCTTTCCCCCTCTGCCTCTAGAACAAGAATCGAGTGATCAAAGACCGCTGATCACTGTCAGTCATCGGCTCTCTGCTCTGTCTCTCCAGTGCTCACTGGCGCACCAGGCTTTGGAGAGGGGGAAAGCAGCTGGCTCGGTCTAATAGCGGAGTGCTGAGAGGCTGAGCCAGCTGCCAGTCCAGGATCCCAACTGTAAAGCCTGGACCGGCTGAGTGACTTTAGCCCGTTGTTGGCTGAAAATGGGTCACAGGCAGTGGCGGCCTGTCCATTAGGGGCGCCCGGACGCCACCCACCTCTCTCCACGCCACCCCCTATATGAATAATGGATAGATTCATGCATAGCCTGAACCTATCCATGGCTGCCACGGCCACCCCCAATTCAGGCATCCGGCCCCTTTCAGGAAGCCGGGTGCCTGAATTACAGCAGCGGAGGTGTTTTTTTGTAGAGCCATAGGCTCTAATAGGTTTCAAAATAGGGTGGGATCTTTGCGCCATGAGCCCACCCAGGTGTTACAACAGCGAATGAATAGTCGCTGCTGTAACACTGATCCTCAATTCGGCCAATCAGAAGCAGGTCTGGGACCCATTTTCCGATTGGCTGAAAAGAGTCCCTATTGGCTGCCGAGGAGGAGGGAGGAAATGGAAGCCGCAGATGCCCATGGAGAGCAGGGGAAGGGAGAGGCAAGTAGCAAGGGAAGCCACCGATGAAGCTCTGCATAGATGGGGTAAGTGCACCTAACCCGCTCGCTGACCAACCGCTGGGGGAGGGGGGGTAATATTTCCTGCCCCCCCCCTAAAAAAATTACCACCGGCCGCCACTGGTCGCAGAAGTGCAGAACGAAATTCTAAAAGAGCATTCAAGAAGATTATGCTATTATGCTGCAGGGGACAATTTTTTTAGGCGTTTTACTGCAGCTGTAAGTAGCTTGTGGAACGCTTGACTCAGGCACCTGTGCCGTTTTATCCTCTTCAGGTCTGGATTATAAGGTAGTCGCACCTGGCATTATTTTCTGTGTTACTCATTAGAAATCTGACTCCTGACTGTGCAACAAATGGTGCAAATTGTGACAGATTCACGTAATTGTCAATAAGGCACATATGAATCTGTTGCAGAATTGCTGCAGACAGAATTTTGTATGCCACACAATACTTACAATACAACAGGACAGGACTACAAGCATTAAACATATTCTCCCTGGAGAAGAGACGCTTGAGAAGAGATACGATTGTGAAATACAAATACCTCAATGGTGATTGTAGCATAGGGAGTAAGCTATTCAGTTTCACAGAACGTAAGAAGATAAGTGGCCACTTAATAAAATTGGAGGAGAAGCGGTTCAACCTTTGTAGGGTTTTTTTTTTAAATTTTACCGTTAGAGCGGTAAGGATGTGGAACTCCCTTCCACAATCAGTGGTCTCCGCGGGAAGTGTTGATAACTTCAAAAAATCTTAAATGGGCATCTTAGCGAATGCAATATACAGGGTTTTGGAAAATGGTAGAGGAATAAACACACATAACCACACAGGTTGAACTAGATGGACTGGTATCTTTATTCAACCTTACCAACAATGAAACTGAAAAACGATGTCAAGGGCTAATAAAAGCTGTTTCTTGCTACAGGCACAAGGTACAAGAAAATAATACTGGATCATGCTGTTAAGGGTGAGAGGAAGGTTTGAAGGACATTTAGGAAATGCCTGGACATACCCTTTAGTAAATATGCCAAGAGAGAACTACAAAGACTACAACTGCTGACCTTCTCCAGAAAAGCTAGCTCTCTGGCAGTTCTGCTGACCCATTAGCTTTAATTGCTTGAGCGACTGAACTAAGTATGCAGATCAAGAGACTCATTATCTGCTTACCAGTTAAGGATCAGCGAGTCAGTGTACTGAATGAAGGGGACGTTTTCAGAAGGTGATGTCAGCTATTGCAGTCTTCCATTTTCTTTATGACAGGTTTCTTTTAAAGTGCTCCCGATATGGAAGAGACCAGTAGGCTGCTTTTGCTGGGTCTCCTTCTGAACATGCTAATTTCTTGGCTGCACCTGGCTTTCATGATTCCCTGGCCTGGAGATGTAAGGCATATTTAGAAAACCAGAATGAAGTTAGAAATCCTTTTCTCCTTCTTGTTCCAAGTCAGTGAAAGTATTGAAGCCAAAGCATCGGTATCACAGTGAGGCAACTGGAATTTTCTGAAGCCGAAATTAGCAAAGGGAGAACAGGTGCGCCAGTGTTCCCTGATTCAGGTGCTAATCAGGTACAAATTTTTGCCTGAATTCACACCTGAATTGGAACCAAAGACACACAGGACCCTCTTTAAATGCACACCACGGCTGCCCCCCCGGAGCTGTGTGAACTGGCCCCATTTAGACAATGGATGGACATAAAGCTCCTAAGAGATACATAGACAAAGAAAGAGGGAGAAAACAGGACAAGTGACATAAGGACCAGGGAAATAGTACACTCAAACCAGGCTTTGGGAGGGTGGTATCATAGTCACCCTCAGCCCATGAAACAAACTCTGAGGAACAGAGCCGGTACAGGGGGGGGGGGGGGGGGCGGAAGGGTCAGATGCCCTGGGCAGTACAATTTATTGGGAGTGGGGGGGGGCGCAGTGAAGTGTCCTTCTAAAACAGCTGTCACTAGTTTGCTTGGGCCGCGGGTTTCCCCAGCAACCAGTGACGCTGCATGCGTGCTCCCGCCCCCTGCTCCTCATTGCAGGTCTCAGAGTTGAGAGAAGACCAGCTCTCACTCAAGGGTCGCGAGTAGGGGCGTGACGTCACATGCACGCCCTGCACCCCGCCCTCCTGCTACTCGCGGTTCCCAGGTCCTGGCTTTCCATATCTCGCAGCTTCTGCTCCTTCGGTATTTCAGTTGTGCCCTCCTGCATTCTAAGTATGTGGGCCACATGTTAACTAGTGATCACTAATGGGCTTTTTTTTTTGTACACACTGCTGGGCATATTTTTTTCTGTTAAGGGGCACTCTGATGGACAAATTTTATTTTAAGGGGCACGCTGATGGGTATATTTTTAATGTGCACACTGACTGGCATATTTTCTTAAGGGGCACACTGATGGACAGATTTTGTTGTGCCCATCAGAGTGCCCCTTAACATAAAATGTGACCATCAGCGTGCACATTAAAAATATACCAATCAGGGTGCCCCTTAAAATAAAATGTGCCCATAAAAGTGCCCCTTAACATAAAAAGTGGGCATCAGTGTGACCCTTATTTTATGTTAAGGGACACGCTGATGGGCACATTTTATGTAAAGGGGCACTCTGACAATTTGCCCATCATAGTGTCCCTTAATATAATAATAATAAGTACGTTCTTGTTGTGAAACGACATTGATTCTTTCTTAAAAACGAGGGGGGGGGGGGGGGCGAAGTTTGACATCTTTGCCCTGGGCACCAAATGGCCTTGTCCCACATCTGCTGAGGAGTATCGAAACATGGACCATGAAGTCCAGGAGAGAGAAAGCTTGCCTTCCCTTCCAGCTTCCTGAGCCAATCAGACAATCCGGCAAGGTCCATAAAGACATGGATGAGCAAGTTTGGGGTAAAGGAACTTAACTGGCCTGCACAGAGTCCTGACCTCAACTGTATTGAACACCTTTGGGATGAATTAGAGCCAGGCCTTCCTGTCCAACATCAGTGCCTGACCTCACAAATGGGCTTCTGAAAGAACGGTCAAACATTCCCATAGACACTCCTAAACCTTGTGGACGGCCTTCCCAGAAGAGCTGAAGCTGTTATAGCTGCAAAGGGTGGGCCAACTCATTATTAAAGACTGCGACACCATTAAAGTTCATCTGCATGTAAAGGTAGGCATCCCAATACTTTTGCTAATGTAGTGTATTTTAACATGAATTCCTAATAAGGAGTAATGTTTTTTTGTTTGCTTGGTCAATGGCTCACCCTTGGACCTCACTCACTTGCTAACCAGGATAGAGTATAGACGTCCCTAGTGAACCTTTATCAGCTGACCACACGGGGGGCTTCCAACGCGGATTCAAGTGTTACTACTGCTGCATGCTACAGGAATGATCTGAATATTTCTGTAAAAAATCTGCTTGAGATTTCAAAAATGCCTTACCATAAACAACACTTTTTATGCAAGCAATTATTTTTGAGCTGAGAAATATTTAATAGTAACTTTTTATTCTGTTCAAAAACAACCAAGCAAGCATCTGCCCAGAAAAAAAAAAAAAAAAACTTGATATGCTAAGGCTACCACCCAGCCCCTACCTTTAATTTGAAATTAATAATTGATTTGTAAATCCTCAGCATGTAATGGATTACTATCAATATTTTAATACTTTTGCTGCTAATTTCATTTTTACCTCATAGTGAAAAAAAAAAATATATCCCTGAAAGGATCCATGCATTTTAAATTAGGTGACCTAAGTAAACTCTCTCTCTGTGTTTTCAGAATTCTATAAAAAGCAACAATCGAGAGACTGATTTTTAAAGTGCAGTCTAATGATTCAGCAATCAACAGTGTACAATCAACTCTTTCTGGGGATACAAATAAAACCATGTATGGAAAGACTATTATGTACAATGTATATATTGTTTTTACATATATTTTACATCAGAATAAACCACAGACCTAGAGTGGTCACTAAATTGTTACATACCTTCCACTGCCTAAAGCAGGCCATAGATGATTGGATTTTCTTTCCTTTAAACCAGGGGTCCCCAAAACTGCGGCCCTAGGGCCAGATGTGGCCCTTTGCTAGCCTTTATCCGGCCCTTGGGGCACTATTCCTCTCACTGATATGAGGCACTAATCCTCCCACTAACACCAAAAGTGGGGCACCATTTCTTCCACAGATAACTATGATTGGATACTATTCCTCCTAATAGTAGGGCCACTACACCTACTCCTATTGACCACCGACCCTGAGCCCATATTTATTCTCACTGGATGCCAGGCCTGGGACATTTTCTGCCCACGCTGGCCACAATTTGTCCCTCCTAATGTCTGAAGTACTATAAACTGGCCCTTTGTTTGAAAAGTTTGGAGACCCCTGCTTTAAACAATGGGTGTTCAGTGTTGATGGAGGAATTCCTCCCGCAGCGCTATTGTGTTCTGCCGGCGGAGGGGCGCAAAGAACATTACCGGCTGGCAGAACACGATTACTGCTAGCATCTATAGCCGCCGGCAGTAATTGTATGTGAAATATCCAAGGCTACTTGTACCCAAGTTGGTCAATGGAAACTGTGGAAGACTTGAGGGCACTGGGGGGGGTTGGGAGGTTGGGGGACACTGTGGGAGGCTGGGCAGCACCAGCGGCGTCGCTATTCACCCCATCAGTGAAGGGTGACTGCGGGCTCTGTTCCCCCACTCAGTCTGCCAGAGAACTGAACGGCGCTGTGACAGGGGAGAAACGAATTGTGGACTGTCAGACTGTTTTCCCTGCTTGCCCCCTCCTTTCTCCTGTCAACAGTACAGGGGAAGAGACAGCGGCTCTCATTAGGTTCCTCGCCCACCTTCTTGCCTGCTTTGTTTCCTTCCCCATTGGCCACAGTGGAGAGCCAATCAAAAGAGACTAGGGGAGAATCATGGGACATGTAGACTCAGAAGATAGGCAGTCCCGTTGTTGTCCACAGGGAGCAGACTACAGCTCCCAGCATGCACTCTTCAAGAGAGAGAGAGAGACTGACAGACTGACTGTGACCTGGAAAAAAGCTAAGGGAGTGAGTGCTACAGGACAAAGAAAGAGAAGACTGTGCTGGGCAGAAGCCAGAGAGAGCCACTCTGCCCAGTGCCACCAGAGAGAGGGGCAAGCTGCTGCCCAGAGCCATGCTGCCCAGCACCCCCGGAGAGAGAGCAACGCTGCCCAGCACCACCAGAGAGAGAGCCACGCTGCTGCCCAGTGCCACCAGACAGAGAGGCACACTGCTGCCCAGTACCAACAGACAGAGCCACGGTGCTGCCCAGCGCCACCAGAAGGAGAACCATGCTGGCCAGAGCCACCAGAAAGAGAGCCACACTGCCCAGTGCCACCAAAGAGAGTCACGCTGCTGCCCAGCGTCACCAGAGAGAGAGCCATGCTGCTGCCCAGCACCACCAGAGAGAGAAAGACTGCCAGGGTACAGACCTGCTACACTACTGACCAGAGTCACCCCAGGCAATCCAGAGTGAGGGAACATCCAACAGTAAGGGGGTCTTTCAACCATTATCCATTAATGCTCCTAGGGACTGAGCCATTAGAAAGTGCTTAACCTGCTATCCTCTAGCACTAATACTGCCTGCAGGCCTTATTGACCGCCCCAAAATGACCAAATGAGCTTATACGCTGGGCTGCCAGCCAGGCTGCTGGCCCAAAAATGAGGGGGAGGTGACATCATGTTTTATCCCACCAAGTGACACCAACCTGTGAGAAGGTTGTGGAGCAGTGCCGCCACTATGGAAGGTTGAGAGGCACTATGGAAGATGGAGGATATAGGGAATCTGCAACTGTCTGGAGGGTCTCAGGGGGCTGGGGAGGCACAGTGGGGGCTGAAATTAGATATTACACCCTCTTGCCCCACTTTTTATCAGTACAGGCACCCACTGGAGATAGGGAAATTCTTCCTATTCCCAATCATGGGTCTCATGACTGGGGAGAGGAAGTACAATACAGGACTTCACTTCCCTATACTGATGGCAGGTATGCTGATGCTCTACACCAGGGAAGGCATCTACAATGCCTCATTATATTACCTGATGGAGCATCGCTTTACATTCCAGCACAGGGTGCTTGTTGACACTCTGCGGTTCCTGGCAAAAGAGAGGGGACACCACTGATTTTTGCTTTGTATTATATATTTTGGATTCAATTTGGCACTTTTTTTGGTTCACCATTTTAAACAACTGGGCACACAGCAGGGGCGTAACTATAGGGGGTGCAGCAGTTGCGACCGCAACCGGGCCCTGTGATGCAAGGGGCCCATGCAGCCCCCTCTACATATGGCCGGCAGCAGCATAGGCAGCTAGGGGTACCAGTGCACCATGCACACGGGTGGCTGGAGGTGGAGGGTGACTAGCAGAGCTCCATGCTCGACTATCGCACTGGCTGCTCTTTAGTTGTGCATTCCCCGCATGACCTGTGTCCTCAGCCGGCTCCTCAGAGTACCCCTCTCCTGCTCCATGCATTGCCGCTCAGTCCGATGTCTGTTCTCCCCAGCCAGAGTCCCGCCCCCTCTGAGTCCGGCCCACACTGCACTGCATACTTCTCCCGGGTAAACAAACTTTAAGCACACAGATGCAGTGCAGCCCTATGAGAGCCCCCCGGAGGACACTGCAGGCGTGTCTGCCAGCCCCCCTCCTCCCCAGTCATACACAGATGATGAAAGGTCTTTCTGGGAGATATGCTGATCACCCGTCCAGCACACTGGATGGAGCCCAGGCCAACATGGATGAGTGCGCGGCCTACAGCTTGGTCATGTGAGTGAGAGGACCCCATCCCCCACACACCATTAAATACCCCCTCCATCTCCCCCCTGGGCACAGGGACCCCTTCTCACGTGGGGACAGGGACCCCCACTTCCCCTGGGGACAGGGACCCCTTCTAACGTGGGGACAGGGACCCCCACTTCCCCTGGGGACAGGGACCCCTTCTCACCTGGGGGCAGTAACTTCATCTGCCCCGGAGAAAAGGACCTCATCTCTTCTGGGGACAGGGACCCCATCCTGCCTAGGGACAGTCCCCCAATGAGGCACCTAAAAAATTAAAAAATACTGATACCAGTGGTGGAAGTACAGGGCTCACAAAGGTCATACCTGTGACCACGCTCCCTGGAGTTCCACTGCCGGACTCGGAGGGAAGGGCCCTGGCTGGGGTTCAGGGGGGCCCTTCATGGTTTCTTGCATTGGGGCCCTGAAGGTTCTAGTTACGCCACTGGCACACAGTTTTCTTTGCCCATATAGCTGCAATGATGTTTCAATTTAAAGTGGAACTTCACAAAACAAGGAAAGTTCTGCTCTTCCTCCGCCCCCTGCCCCTCCTCTGTCAAATTTGGCTTGTATTTTTTTGGGGGGATGGGGGAGCAGTTACCTAGTTCTAAGAGGTACTGGCTCCCACTTTGGCTCAGACCGCCTAGGCAATCCGAGCCAAAGTTCTCATTCCCACCTCCCTGCCCAAAACCTTCTAGGACATGCCACAGGTCTCAGAAAGCTACAGGAACATTCACAAAGTGTAGCACGGCTCACACATGTGCGGTAGTCAGCCAGCTGTGAAGTTGCAAGGAGTCAAAGCTCGCTGCCCACAGTTAAAACGTTAGTGCCAGGGACCGAAGACTGGTGAAGAAACCAGGTCAGGTGAGGATAGCGCTGGATCATTGGACAGGTGAGAGTCTGTTTATTAAAAGTCAGCAGTTACAGTTTTTGTAGCTGCTGACGTTTAATTTTCACACCTCTGACCGAAGAACTGCTTTAAAGCCAAACTCCACATTTTGAAAATGTGTTAAAAATGGAAAGCCCAGCAGAGCTATTTCTGCTTTGCCAGCAATACTCACCCTATTGCCAGCATTGTACCCCACAGCCCCACAGTTCTGCCATCCAGCATCAGCCCTTTTCTTGGATAAAGGATGTCCAGCATCATTTCACTCACTTCCTGTAAACCCAGGGTGTCAGACATGCCCCCCTGGGATCGGGTAATCAAGCCACCCTGGATTCACAGGATAGCACTGCAGAGGACAGGACTTAAAGGCAGGTGCAGTCTGTAATCCCTACTGCAGGTGGCGCTCGACCAAAGCAGCAATGCAGAAGGGGAAGGGAGTTGTGGGGAACTTAGTTCCTTTATGACTTACTGCAGTTACAGGCAGAAAGCGCTCTGATTGGACCCTTGCGCCCATGTGTCTCCAGCAGCCATCTTGGGCCAGGCAGAGTTTATATAAGACTTTGGCTCATTTTATGCAAGTGGCTAGCGTAGGGACAGGTTCCCCATCTGACAGTGCTTAGAGGTAGTGAAAGTTTCCAAAAGTGAAGGGACAGTGCAGGGACTATGTCTACATCTCTTCAGTAAGCCTTCCCTTTGGGTGTGGAATGGTAAGACTGTATTCTACTCCAAGCTACAGACGCTATCAACATCTTCAAAATCTTTAGACCACTGACACAGTTGGTAAGTGACTCCTGATGGGTGGGACTGAATAACTTGTGTTGATCCTTTCTACAATATAACTTTATACCCTGACTTGGACTTTGTGTGTTTCCTCCCTGTCACACCACACCGCACCTTGCTCACATACTGACATCAATATGTGGTAGTGTTCCCTGCACAATGCAGAACCACCCACTGCAGAAGAAGATAGGAGGGGGGCATTGGCCAGGATGCAAAGTGAGGAGGACGCACGGCTGTGATCTCTGCTCCTGTTATCCACCTAAACTAATCCTGTTAGGGCCTACCATCTCCTCTAGAGTTCCAGGAACCCCTCTCTCCCTCGATGACACCTCTGGTTCATAGCTGGCTCCTCCTACGTCACCTGGTAAGCCCCGCTCGGTCGTTCGGGCAAGGTCCCCAAAGAAAACCATGTCAGCGAGCATGCAGACAGTGGCCTCTGAGGCCACAATGGTGGAACAATCTCCTGCTGATCTTCTAGAAGCCATAACTGTCTCCAAAGAGGTAGTGATTGCCAAAATAGATTACCAATCTACCAACGACATAGGTCTTATCAGAAATTATCTGGACAAATTCTGTTCACGCTTAACAGATGTTGAGGACTGGATTGCCCAGGTAAAAGATGCGGTCTGCACTGATTCCACAGAATTACATGCCCTACAGAGACATGTCAAAGCACTTAAGGTAAGAGCAGCCTACACCGCAAAAACCTCAGAATCCTGGGCCTACCAGAGACGGCAAAGGGCGCGAAGCCTGCCAAATTCACAGAGACCTTTCTGGCTAATCTTCTGGGCCTACAAAACTTGCCACCCACCTTTGTGGTAGAGCGGGCTCATAGAGTCCCTCCCACACCTCCAATACCTGGTGCACCCTCTCACCCGTTACTTCTCAGACTCCTAAATTATAGGGGCCGGCATATAATCCTGGTGATTGCCAGAAACATGCTGGATCTCCACCATGAAAACGCAAAAATCTTGATCATCCCGAATTACTCTCAGAATTAACAAAGGTTACGTACTTTCACTGAAGTTTGCAGGAGAAGATAGTAGGTATGTATACACAGATTTTTTTTAAAAAATATGGCGGATGGGGATGCAAAGAGTGGGAGGGCCCCAGAAAAAAAACCTGGACATCAGTGGCAGCTTGTGATTTTTTTGTTTGGGGGGGGCAAACAACCACCCCCGGCACTTCAAAGCCCCCCCACCCCCGCTCGCTGTCTCCTGGTCGGTCCACTTACCTCATCTAGGCAGTGGACATCCGTGGGGATCGGGCAGCGGCGGACATCAAGGAGTGGCAGGGATTGGGGCATCGGCGGACATCAAGTTGCAGCGGGCATTGGGGTATTAGGTAGCGGTCCTGTATCTTCTTCTCCTCCTTCTTTCTAGCTTCAAGCCTGCGTCTCCTCCTAGGTGTCCAATAGGATTGCCTTTCCTTATAGCCAATCAGTACCGCTTTCTGATTGGCAGGTAAGAGGATCAGTGTTGCAACAGTGAATATTCATTGGCTGTTGTAACACTTGGGTGGGCTTGTAGCGCAATGCTCTGTGCCCCGAGCCCACCCTATTTTGAAGCCTATTAAAGCCTAGGCTCTAATCAGGTGCTTAAAAAAAAAAACACCCCCGCCACTGTAATTCAGGCGCCCGGCATCCTGAAAGGGGCCAAACGTATGAATAGGGGGTGGTGGCGGCAATGGATAGAGCATGAATGGCGGGGTGGCACCCCTAATGGACAGGCCACCACTGCTGGACATAGACTGTCAGAGTGGAGATTTAGATACTTGTAAATTTCCATTCGTGACCAGATTCTTATTTAGAGACATCATTTACCATCTGCATTGTTAAAGTTGAACAGAACTTAAAAAAACAATAACAGGATTGTCTTAAAGTATTTTAATTAACATTTTAACAAGCAGTTGAACCTGAGCCAAACTTCCATCATTGCGGTTGTACACTAACAAGGCAAAAAAAGTTAGAAAGATCGTTGTGTACTGGGCAAATAACAGAGGGAAAAAATAATCTTCGTATTATAAAAGGTCACCATGACGAACCATCAGAACATTTTCAGAAACCTACACTAACAATGTACAATATAATTAGTTCGACTTCTGAAAAATAGAGGGAGAAAGAAAACAGCAAATTTGCATTTATAATCTGCATGCTTAAAAATAGCACATTATTTATATGTCTTTACTATAATCTCACAAATTCATAGCAATTAGAATGCTTTGTATGAGATTTGCTTAACGGGTAAATTATCAATGATAATCATAATTTGTCCTGTAAAACTTCTTGCGTGGCAACTGCAAAAACATATAATTTTCTCATATTAAAATAATATGACAGTTGCTGTAACCTGCACAATGGAAGGAACATTTCACATTAGACAGTTTAATTATTATTCAGACAACGTTAAAAACAGTAACTGCAGTTGGCAGACTTTTTGTATAAGTGAATGCAAGGTATGTCCAGGAGGTTACAGAAAATAATAAGGGAAAAACGATCAAAATTTTTATTTGTTTTAATACAATTTTTAAACTTGCGTTTGAAAAAAGGGATGATCAGTGAAACACCCCTTATCAACCAGAGCGATTTTTTTCTATCTGAGATTTGATAGTTTTGAGATAAAATGTTGTTTTTGTAGTCAATTTACGGTATATCATTTATATATCTTTTTTTCTTAACAGGCAGGTTTTTATTTAGTTGCTCCATAGTAGGGATGAGCACAATTAAAGTGGTTGTAAACTTCTGAAATAAAAAAAAAAAAAAAAAAGTATATCTCTCTATTGTAGGGATGCTCAATTTCATCACGGACCGCATCAGCATTATGGTTGCCCTCAAAGGACCAATCGTATCTGTAATGCCGCATACACACGACCAAACTTTCCGGCAGACTAGGTCCGAAGGGAGTAGTCCGTCGGACAATCCGATCATGTGTGGGCTAGTCCGATAGTTTTAAAAAAAAAAATAAAAAAATCAGACGGTCCTAGAAATAGAACATGTTTCAAATCTATCCGACAGACTCAATTCCGACGGACTAAAATCAGGAAAATCGTTCATCTGTGTGCTGGCCCCACGGACCAAATACGACGCAAGGGAAGCTATTGGCTACTGGCTATTGAACTTCCTTGTTTAGTCCCGTTTACGTCATCATGTTCAAAAACGAACGGACTTTCGAACGGGCTTAGAACATTCGTGTGAGGCCAAGTCTGTTCATTCAGAAAGTCAGTCGGAACTCCGCCGAAAGTCAGTCAGGAAGACCGTTGGACCTAGCCTCCCGGAAAGTCCGGTCGTGTGTACGCGGCATTAGACTAGATGTCCAAAGCACCCTTGTTCCCTTACATCAGATGTCAAGATGGCCCCCCCTCCCCCAACCATTAGAAGTCAAGAGCCTCCCACTCTTCCTTACATCACATGCAGCCCACCCCCCACCCCATTTTGTGCTGCTGCCAGGAAAAAGCTGGGGACAGAGCTGGGAGCCAGAAAGTGCAGGGTCTAAAGGAGGACCAGAGGAGGACTAGAGTCAGCTGCTGAAGTCTGCTGAATGCTGACACCAGGGGAGGCAGGGACAAAAGGGTGCTTCAGCTAACAGAGAGGTGCACTATCTCTAGGAGGAGTTCTGTCCTCCTCTCTGCTGCCCACTGCTGAGAAGGGGGGGTGGGGGGAGGCAGAGATGAGCCCCTCTGCGGCTGCACAGGGAAGTTCAGGATGTGATGGAGGAGTTCTGTCGTCCTCTCTGCTGCCGACTGCAGAGACAAGGTGGTGATGCTGATGGGGGGGGGCGTAGCTGCAGGAGAGGTGCGACGGTCACATAAAAATGGCATGGCAAGCCAAATTTGGCCCATGGGCCTTGTGTTTCACATACGTGCTCTATAGTGTGTACTAGACTCTATCCAAAGCACTTAGTGTGGGTTCTATCTGAACTTTCCCCTCTCTGCTATCTACATTTTGTAGGTTACCAGTTTGGAGTTACAGTGGAGTTGCTAGAATTATTGCTCTCATGATGATACCTCATATGTGTGGTTTGATCGCTGTTTACATATGCATGCAGGCAGGGCTTTTTTGTTTCAGAGAAAAGGTGCAGGAACTCCCTCTTTCAAGTCACCCCTTGTCTCTGCCCCCTACCCACCACCCCTTTTAGAGAGAACAGAAAAAAGATCTATTACAAAGTAATTTGTATGGAAATTTTAATAATGATAAGCTGTAAGATATATCCCCTGTAGCCAGCAACAATACACCTCCCTTTCTACAATAGTTCTCCCTAGCATTAATAGACCCCCCCTACAACAAAGTAACCCCCCCCCCTCCAAGCAATAATGGATCCAACCTAGCATTATTAGGCCTGCCAGCAACAATAGATCTCCTAGCAGCCAGCATCATGTCTGGAACACATGATCAGCACATTCCCCTCTCACAGAACGGCGATCTGCCTTGTTACATAGGCAGACTGCTGTTCTTCCTATCTCCTGAATGATCGGCAGATCCCAGTGGATATCGTGTTTGTCCGACCTGCTAATTGGCTCCCACTGTGTCCAATCACAGCAAAAGCAGGTCGCTGGCGGCGAGTGCCCCAGACCTGGAAGTGTCAGGTCATGTACCAGGTACGTGATCTGGAGCAGAGCGGCCGCCCTGCCGCAGTACATCTACGATGCAGTTAAACAACTTGTGTTCAGTATCACTTTAAGTATTTTGGAGTGTCAAGCTAAAAAACACTGGATGGGGCCTTATGCCGCGTACACACGATCAAACAATCGGGTGGAAAAGTCTGGCAAACTGAAGTCCGCCAGACAATCCCACCGTGTGTAGCCTCCGGCATACTTTTTTGACCCGAAAGTACGGCGGACTTAGAAAGTAGTTTTACACTCCAATCTTCCCGCCGGACTCGCATTTCGGCGGACAATCCGGCCGTGTGTGTGCCAATCCGCCATAGTTTTGAAATGAGCAGACTTTTCCCGCCCGGAGAAAAGTCCGCTCATTTCGAGCGGGTCTCCAGGTAGGCGGGGCTCGCGAAGGAGACGCTGCCGGCCCCGCCACCTGGTATGGACTTAAAGGGGAACCCCAACGCCGAAAAAAATCGGCGTGGGGGTACCCCCCAAGTCCACAACAGACCCTTGTCCGAGCACGCTACCCGGCCGGCCAGGAAAGGAGGGGCGAGCGAGCGCCCCCCCCCTCCTGAGCCGTACCAGGCCGCGTGCCCTCAACATGGGGGGTGCCTTGGGGAAGGGGGGGCCGCGCGGCCCCCCACCCCAAAGCACCTTGTCCCCATGTTGATGAGGACAAGGGCCTCTTCCCGACAACCCTGGCCGTTAGTTGTTGGGGTCTGCGGGCGGGGGGCTTATCGGAATCCGGGAGCCCCCTTTAATAAGGGGGCCTCCGGATACCGGCCCCCCACCCTATGTGAATGAGTATGGGGTACAATGTACCCCTACCCATTCACCTGTAAAATAAAGTACAAAAAAAAAAAAACACAACACACAAGATAAAATAATTTATTGCACAGCTCCGGGGGTCTTCCGTCTTCGGGGGTCTTCTCGCCAGACTCCTCCGCTATCTTCTTGTAGCTCTTTTACTAGCGGAGGAGCCCGGCTTTCTTCTTCGTCGCCACGGCCTCTTCTTCCGACTTTGGGGGTCTTGTCCCCCTCTTCGGTTCTTCTGCCGGGCCACCGCGCCTTCTTATAGCTCTTTTACAGGCGGTGGCCCGGTCTTCTGTCGCCGCCGCCGCCTTCCGTTCTTCTTCTTCTTCTCCTTCTTCTCCTGGAGATGTTGACTCAACGTTCTCTCTGGCCGCAATGCCAGGGACGCGCTGCACGGCGACTTATATAGGGACAAGTGCTGGTGTCACATGGGTTGATGTCACATGGGTTGATGTCACATGGTGACAGTCCCAGCATCCTCCGGGACTGTGACATCATAAGGGGCGGGGTCACCATGTGACATCAACCCATGTGACATCAACCCATGTGACACCGCCCCTTGTCCCTATATAAGTCGCCGCGCAGCGCGTCCCTGGCATTGCGGCCGGAGAGAACGTCGAGTCAACATCTCCAGGAGAAGAAGGAGAAGAAGAACGGAAGGCGGCGGCGGCGGCGGCGGCGGCGACAGAAGACCGGGCCACCGCCTGTAAAAGAGCTATAAGAAGGCGCGGTGGCCTGGCAGAAGAACCGAAGAGGGGGACAAGACCCCCGAAGTCGGAAGAAGAGGCCGCGGCGACGAAGAAGAAAGCCGGGCTCCTCCGCTAGTAAAAGAGCTACAAGAAGATAGCGGAGGAGTCCGGCGAGAAGACCCCCGGAGCTGTGCAATAAATTATTTTATCTTGTGTGTTAGTACGCCGTATTAGTCCGCTGAAAAAGTGCCGTGTGTGGGCAAGTAGCCCATTCGGAAAGTCCGATGGACAGTCTGATGGGAAGTCCGCCAGACTAAATACGTCGGATAGACGGCTCTAAGTCCGTCGGATAGACGGCTACGTGTGTACGCGGCATTACTTTCTATAAGCCAGACTTGTTGAATGTTATTCTTGGGCAATCTGCAGCTCTCTTAATAGATTTTGTACTTCTAGTTGAACCGTTATTTATGGAAAAGAGGTGCGATAGAAATAATAATTAGTAGATTGCAGAATATTTAGCAAGAAGTCAATTCTCATGAAAAGATTTGTTTTATTTTCTTTTACCTGCTACTTTGTGACAATGGCTTCAAGCAATAAGTACACGTAATGACTCTTATTTATCGTGTTGTATATATTTTTCTCTTGCCAGTAGCTTGGCAACAGCAGTACTTGAGAGAATGCATCAACGTTTTATTACAATGCATCCCAAAACATATTTTTATTTCCAGCGTTATTTTTTAATGCTACGAAATCAGCGGGGGGCAACCTAAGTTACATATCCTGCTGCGGAAGCGGCTCTAGCTAACATCAAATTGCATTCTGCAGCTGTTTGGAAACCTGCAGCATCCAGAATACAAAGCAGTGTTTGTAGAGATGGAACAACAGAATAGCTGAGAACAAAAGCAGGTTGGTAAAACACCAGCATGCAAAAAGATGTCCTATAAAATAACATCAGTTGTCTTATGTAGCCTCAGCCAACCTGTTCTTCAGCTGCTGAGCAACACTTGAAATACTCATGCAGATATCTGCAAGACATTAAATTACTTCTTTGTAGTCACAAGTTTCTAAAGAGCTTCAAGTTTAGTATTTTCGGGGGGATATGGCACCAAACACATTTGTGACACTACCCCCTTATGAGCACTGGCCTTCATGGGATACACACCCATGAAGGCCAGTGCTGATAAGGGGGTAGTACTGGTCCTCCTGTACAGGGCCCAGGCTCTATATGTTCAATGAGGGGCCCATACAGCTTCATGGCAGTTCACTAGACCAGCAAGGTGGGGAGTAATTACTGCAAGCAATCCCCTATCACTCCCCCTGCATTGCAACCCTCTTCTCCTCCTCTCCCTCCCACTTGGTTCTAGTAATTGAGTCCCCTCGCTATTCTCATCCCCGCCCTTCACAATCAGACCCTCCCTTCCTGCAGCACTGCTGGGTGTCAGGATATGGGGGGGGGGGGGGGGGGAATTAAACAGGTAATATCTACTGGCACCTTCATTTTTTGAACGAACACAGTAAGCAATGTGTACCAATTGTGCCTGTGTTCATTTATAACCGAAGCATAGTAAACCGTGTTTACTATGCTTCAGTTTGTGAATGAACAAGGAGCTTCATTCATTCTGCAGCGCTGCTGAGGCTGCAGAAAAGGGACTGAGGAATCTATGTCCTCAATCTCTAGGTACTCTGGCCGTGTGAATGAGTGGTTTGTTCATGCAGCTAGCCACCTGTTACTCTATGGCAGGGTTTCCCAAACTACGGCCCTCCAGCTGTGGAGGAACTACACATCCCATAAAGCATTGAAAAACTCTGACATTCACAGACATGACTAAGCATGAAGGGAATTGTAGTTTGGAGACCCCTGCTCTATGGAGATGTAGAGACTGTACAAACACAGGCACGGGTCCTAATTTGACAGGTTTGAAGGTGCGGGTAAGTGGCCCAAATGCACACTGTCTGTGTTTGGTGCTGTACACCTGCACCCACACGCCTGAGGGGGGGACGGGGGGCCTGTCAGGTAGTGATTTCTAACAGCAGCCCTAAATCCGTGTCCTACAATAAATTACCAACACCTTTGCACACGCACTGGTTAAATAAGATAACAAAGCACATCAAAGACCAGGCGGGCCTAATTTGACCCCATGCTCCCTTACAATTGTTTATACGGAACCCTTCCTTTTATCCAGCTCACGTCTCCTCTGCTTCATTGCTTAACTGGAAAGTACTCCACCTAACGTAACTCTTCTACCTTGCCGGACCCAATGGCATTCTCTCTTTCCCAGTGTTATGCCAATACAATTATTTCCATTTTCAAACGCTACTGTGAAAAAAGGAAATTGGAAATCTCCAACTCTCAATATACTTGAAGTCAAAAACCATGTAATATGAGCTATGATACATGGGAAAATCAATGCCACCCTTCATGATTGATTCACTAAACATACCAGAATTTGGCAACCTCGGATAGGCCGATTCCTTGCTTGAGCCTTGACATAGGGCCCACATCCCCACCTCCTGGGCGCCTGGACCTCCGGAAACCCCGCTCCTCCCCTTCTCCATCCCCACACTCGCTTCCTCGCCCATCCTTTCTAGCACCCCACTCGCTTTCCTCCCTTTCTTCCACTATTCTGTTCTCCCACCGTAGGCTGCCTATAATTTAGAAATTTCAACAGTCTCTATTTGTTGTGAACTTGAACCACCACTTTGTAGAAGAGTGGAAAGCTCAAGTGAATATTTGCTTCTCTCCACGTGCATCCAATCCTTTGCTCTCTTTTTACTACTCTCTTTGTACTCCATCAGATTTGTATTAGTTGATAAGTTTGTAAACTCCAATAAAATCTTTTGAGCAAGAAAAACACAGAACAAAGATAAATACAAAGAAAATATGGTGCTATTCCCTCCAATCGGATTTCAGTCCTAGATCCCAAACAAACATAGATACTGTATGAATATTAACGGGTAGCACACCATAAATGCTAATCATGAAATGTAATGACTACACATTAGAGCTGCACGATTCTGGCTAAAACGAGAATCACAATTTGTTTTGCTTAGAAGATAGATCACAATTCTCTCACGATTCTCGAGGCATGAAAATAAATTGGGCTAACTTTACTGTTTTGTTTTTGTTTGTTTTTTTATTCATTGAAGTGTATTTTCTCCCAAAAAATTGCATTTGAAAGATTTCTGGGCAAATACAGTGAGACATAAAATATTGCAGCAATTGCCATTTTATTCCCTAGGGTCTCTGCTAAAATATATATAATGTTTGGGGGTTCCAAGTAATTTTCTAGCGAAAAATATTGATTTTAACAAGTGCCAGAAAAAGATTTAGACTTTAAGTGGTTAAACTTCCTGCATTTACACGTTGTTAAAAACTTGACAGACTGCCTGGGTTTTTCTTTACACACAAGTTTATCCCTTTGATCTAAGAAGGAAGAGTTAGTTACAATGTTTCATGTTAAAAACTTGGCAGACTGCCCAGATGTTTTCTTTTGCCAGCTGAGTAAGCAGATAAGTCTCTCCACTTGCTATATGAAAGAATCGGCAGATTTTGCAATAGAGATCGTCAGGGGGGGTTGAATCGAGATCACGATTTTTTAACGATTAATTGTGTAGCTCTACTACACATGCAGCAAACAGCAACTCACACACTGGGGTAAATTTACTAAAGGCAAATAGACTGTGCACTTTGCAAGTGCAATTGCACTAATTTTTCCACGGAGCTTAGTAAATGAGGTAAAGCTTCACTTTGTAAAGAATATCCAGTCCCGTGCAAGGAAAAGAATAGAAAGGCAGCATTTTTGCTTGCACGTGATTGGATGATAGCTATCCACAGAGCTTCACCATATTTACTAAGCTTTGAGGAAAATGTGTGCAACTATTTGTCTATCAGTCTATTTGCCTTTAGTAAGCACACCCCAATATTTTTACCAATAGCACTTAAAATGTATCAAAACCCAAACTTTATTTTAACCCCCTTCACACCTAAGGGTAAAACAAATCTAAAAGCCCAAGTACAATTTTGCAAATTTGACATGTGTAAAACCGTACACATCATCAATATACTGCGTTTTTGTGGCCTTTCATTTAGTAGTAAATAGTTATGGATAACTCCTGTTTTTTCCATTATTAAAGCAAAACTGGCCCAATATAATAAAACTAAAATCATTTTCTTCAATTTAGCTGTATATTTCTTATTACTACCATAACCTGCCACCAAAGAAGGACCAAAAATAAATTCTCCGGCTCCTGGCAATCGCAAGGATACCACATATGTGTATGTTATTTGTTGTTTGTACCCGTAGTACAGCAATAGTGCGCATTTTGCTTTTTTTTTTTTGTCCTACCTAAAAACACACTGATACTAATGCTAACTTAAAAAATCCTGCTCAAAATATACTGACCCTGACCTTTGACTCTTACTTGACCCAAATACCAACCCTAGCACTAACCTAGATAAAACCTTCAAACAAAAGAACTCGCTGCTCCAGGTGAGAGACAGGAAGCCAAATGATATCACAGATGCCCGCCTTGGCTCGCCTCCGCATATGATAAACACTGAAGAAATTGCTGCACTCCAAGATCTATCAAGATTCTTATTTAATAACGAACATCCCAAGTGTTACAGACAGTTCAAATGGTAGACGCGTTTCACACACTAACCTATGAATGAATGAATAAGCGCACCTGTTAGTGTGTGAAACGCGTCTACCATTTGAACTGTCTGTAACACTTGGGATGTTCGTTATTAAATAAGAATCTTGATGGATCTTGGAGTGCAGCCATTTCTTCAGTCTAGATAAAACCTTGATCTAGGTATTTTTTCTTAATTTTTTATCATTTTATTTATTTTTTATATTTTAACGCAAACATTTTTTTTTCTTTCTGCATAGAAAGACAAAAGATACACTGTATCCATCTCTCCATTCACAAAACAAAACAAAACACAGGGGCAGTCTTCACAGTGACTGGAGATCCGGGTCCCAAACGTTAGTATGGGGCCCGATGCTCTCGGCAAGAACCTAGTCTCTGTGCTTGGTGGCTCATCGTGCGGTGCGCTCCCAGCACAAAAGGGCAATGGAAACAATGCGGCCCCATGGAAGAAAGCCCAGTTCCGTGATCCCACATATATGTGTTACATCGGTGTGAAAGCATTAGTATTTTTATAGAGTATTGAGGGATTGGAGGGAAACTTTATTCATGTTGGAAAGATTTCCTTTTACGTCCCGTTGCATCTAAAGAACTCAAAATAGGACACATGTGGCTAAAGAGAAAATGGACAGGTTTAAATCATTTTTCTACTCTATACATTGCAAAAAAGATTAAAACTTAAAGGATTTTTTTTTTTTTTTTGCAAAACTGTGCAAAAAATGTATCTTTTCAGTTCTTCAAAGCCTACAAGAGGCTCAAAGAGCAGATAAGAAAACATTTGGATCATTGTTCATTTTAATAAACAGCTTGAAACAAAAAAAGGCACAAATGTTTGGTATTTTAGCACTTCTCCGAGCATTTTATTCAGACACCTGCCCAGGCTATCATCTACTGAACCATCACTTCAATCAGAAGCCAATTAACCTACCAGCATGACTTTGGACCAAGACAGGAACCTCAAGCATCATGAAGGGACCCAATCTCTTTCTCATTACTCTCACAATATCCCCAGTTCCAACATTAATGTGATAGTTAGAGGATCGCATGTATAAAAATAAAAAAAAGGTAAAAAGAGCTTCTGTCTTCTGTCAGTATTGTTTCTGTCAATTTTTAAATTACATTGTAATATATATTATGATATTCAGGGCAAGTGAAACAAAAAAAAATAGGATTATTATTACTTTGTTTATATCAGTGTCGTCTTTAATATTGATTTGACCCTGGGCAAACATTTTCTTGCCCCCCCCCCCTTCTCATGCAGTTTCACTTTGCACCCCCACATCCCAAGAAAACAAATAATATTACCATTACACAGGGTCCCTCCCCCCATACTACACCCATAATTACACAGTACACTTCCCCCATACTACCCTATCATTTCACAGAGCCCTCATGCTCCCCCTATCATTATACAGAAACCCCCTCCCCCAAACTACCCCCATCATTAGACAGGACCGCCTCCCTTCTGTCTACAGACCCCTGCATTTCCCCCAGCCTGCAGTCTCACCTTGATAGTGTCCTAAAGGATGTCAGGTGAACAGCGGGCTCACTCCCCTGAACCCTCTGGTGAAGAAGTTCTTCAGCGAGCCGATGATCTTTGGCTTGTTGGACATGGTGAGGCAGAGAGGTCAGTGTGGCTGTGCCTGGGACTGACTGGCACTCTTCCCAGACAAGGTTTACCCTACTGAGCTGGCCAATCACCACACAGGCTGCAGACATAACATCCAACCAATCACCAGCACCCCCAACATTCAATTCCGCCCTCATCTCCTGAGTGATTGCAGGATCCACTTATTAACTATTTGTGGGCTAAAGGAGCAGCTGGGCCTCACAGAAATGACTGGGCACAGGGCAGCTGCCCCTTTTGCCCACATTAAAGACAGCCCTGGTTTATAAGACATGATTTATTGGGATCTAGCTGCGAACCATGATTACTGGTGATGCACTTGTAAATTTGTACATTTTCTTGAAACTGTGGCAGCTCTACTGTTAAAACCCATAGCACAAACTCCTCCTACAAGCTTTAACCAGTGCTTGGCTGGACACTGATAAAAGTCACAAGACTGCTCTAACTGCTAATGAGAATGGGTATTTAGCTGTTTATATTTACTAAAATAATTGCATTTCCGTGTTCTGTATACTGTGGGAGACCAGATATAGTGAATGCAGGGTCCTGGGTTTAGTAACACTTTAAATAGACTCTGCCTGACCTAAGATGGCTGCTAGAGTCACGCAAGGTGACAGCCTCCAATCAAATAGCCTTCCCAGAGACCCAGGAAATCATAGATATAGCACCCTTGTCCCAAAGCAGGGATACAGTTAAATTTAGCTGTGCTGGGTGGTAGCCAGCCTGGCTACTTTGTAGTGTTTAGTGATCAAATGGCTTCTTTCCTAATCCTGTTTAGCTGTGGCTTCTCCTTTGTCAGTAGATGGCTCTGTTGCCTTTGACATTAATATGATGAGCTACAGTGAGTTCAGTATATCAATAAACATATCTTTTCTCAGCCAATCAGATTCACTGCTATGAATGCTGGGGGAAGCTATTTATTTGGAAGAAGTCAGGTGATCTAAGTCTTCCCCGCCCAGGCTGCGGTCTGGGTGGGATGTGTGTGAAACAGCTCCTGTTGGGTAGACCTGAAGCCTGAGGCCTAACCATGTGCTCAGGGTTCTGCATGGGAGAGCCTGCTAACTACCTGGAAGCATGAGTTAAAGGATGGAGACCTGAGATGAAGAACCAGAGGTGACTCTTGCATGGACCGGGGCCCCATGGAATGCCTGGGAAAGCATCAAGATGGAATCATCCATAGAGTTCCTGCACCTTTCGTGAATTAAGTTCAGTTACCATAGGAGACTTATTCACAAAGTACAGATGTACTGGATCAGCTTAAAGGCTCTTTTTCCTGTACTGCTGTCTAACTTATCTCACCATTTGTATCTAAGGACTATGCCAATCTGCCTATTTGCTGATTGTTACTATTTTTGACTAAGGGTGTCCTGTGCCCCATCCCCTCTCTCCTACATGTTTCCTGTTGTGAGAAATAAACTTCTCTTTGTTTAAGCATAAAAGTGACTGGCGTCCAATTTAATATTATATTTTAATTGTTCATCAACCACCATGCCTAGTGACCTGCACCCTGACCCTCCCTGCCTCTGAGGGTCCCCACCAGGCTCCCACAAAGTCGGGGTAGGCACTACATAGAGGAACCATGTTCCTCTTGACTTCCTCTCCCCCTGCAATGCCACTGCGGTTGAGCACCACCTGTAGTGGGGAAAACAGACTGCCCCTTGAGCATGTCTATAGGGAAGCAAACTAGGATGTGGGCTAGGAAGTGATAGCAGTGAACAAAATAAAAGCCCACAATCATAGCTCCTAACTCCTGATTTTGAGGGACTGTCCCTGATTTGGAGCAATGTCCCTCTATCCCTCATTCCTCCTCATTTGTCCCTCATTTTGGTCTGATCTATATAGATGTATATAAAATGTACTTTTTATCTATCAAAAAGGGTTTTCCAGTGCTAAACCTTTCATCTGATTTCTTGCTCCGTTTGCAAAATTCCAAAATCCAATATAAAGAAATAGTAGTGGTAAATAAAAAGCACTTGTGGGTTTAACCAATCTTGTTTTTTTATACAATTCCCCTTTAAGGGACGTGGCAAGGGGTGTGCCCTATGCCTGCATACCTTTGCTGATAGGTGTCCCTCATTCCCATCTCAAAAAGTTGGGAGGTGTGCCCACAGTATAGCAGGCGACACCCATAGGTGAGCGCAGAAGCCAAACAACACCTGAAAAGAATCACAGGTCTTGCAGAACCACTGCAGCAAAGGAGGTAAGAATTATACAGGTAGGAAACTGCAGGCTAAAGCATGACAACAATTCAGAAATTACTGAATCCTGGTGTTTGATCAAACTTGCGGGTGGAAAATTGCCTTGTTTTTGGAGATTTCTTGTGCAATTCTCAATGGATGGTAAATACCGTAATTCAAATTGACACCCGTTTGGCCAGGTATAGACTTTCCGGCAACTTCAAACACTTTTGTTCAACTGGTAACTGAACATACACTTACAAGTAGCCGCCTGAAAAAAAAAAACCTTTGAGTTTGATTGATCACTTGAGTCATGAGTTGATCTAACCGGGCTATTTATTGACATATATCAGTATTGAAAAATGTAATGAAACTATAAAAAAAACACAGCAAATTCATCAAAAGCAAATCAGATTTATTCTGCAGGCTTGATCAAGACAATTTCAATACCCTTTCTTTGTGGTCAATCAAAACCATTAACGTCTGCATTTGATTGCAGAGGCCTGAGGTGGAACAAAACTGAATGGGTACCTATGTAGACCCCACACCTGAAACCGGTGTCACCAAAGGTCCACACAAACCTGCTATATCCGTAACGATACTGTTTAACAAATTTAAGGAATATGTTCTGCCCGTGATTAAAACAGCTCTAAGTAATTTGGATAATATTTCTACATTTGCCCACATCACGCTCAAATTCTTTTTTTTTTTTTTTTTTTTTAACAAAACTTCTTCCTCTAACCTCATACTAGGCTAGGGTCATTTTTCATAGTTAGTTAGATTTAAAAAAAAAAAAATAGTTTAATCTGTTTGAAAAGCAGCTACATTATTACCTAAACTGGCGAAACAACTCGACGCAAAAACACAATCCTTAAACCGCTCAGCGGTGTCCCAATTTCCGGTGCGGACCTGGCTATTACTATATGTTTTTCTGTCTCCTGCGTTAACCAAGCTACCTAATGTATGCACAGTGTGAAATGTTTCTAAATGAGTTAGACTTTATTGAATTATGATTTCCAGCAGTCACTAATAACAAAATTCAAATTACTTTAGCAGACAAAGATTTTTGGAGTGCTGTGAATTAACTGACTTTTTAAGAGGACGTGAAGAGCCACACACAGTGTGCATGGTAATCGGGAGGCTCTCAATGAAATACTTCAAACCATTAATTAGATATCTTGAAAAAATCGTTAAAACCAACATGCCAGGATAGCTAATGCGAGTTTTATACCACGGTATTGTTACATTAAATCGTTCTTTTCTAACAGGCAGCTGTAGGTGGGTTTTTCAACTTTTTAACAAAGGAATATTCAAGAAGCGGTAATAAAAAAAAAATATGGAAACATAATAAACAAACAATGTATAGAAACCTCTATTTACATCCCTCCAAGTTGGGTTTTTCTTCAAATAAATATCCTTATATTGGTCCTCTTTTGGCCCCAGTTATTGCCCGATTCCTTTGTTTTACATTTCTATGTTAACAAACAATGGCATTTAGATGCAGATAAAGGTTACATGCTAATCGCTGTATATAGTCCCTAATTATCCCCTCCAAGAACTTGCATACTATTGCTGTTAGGCTAACTGGTCTGTAATTCCCAGGGATGTGTTTTTGGCCCTTCTTAAATATTGGTGCTACATTGGCTTTTCTCAAATCAAGTTTTGCCCTTATAAGATTCCATGACACCCATAACTGGTGGAACCATCGTGATTACATGATAGGGAACCACACAGAGTGGGAGGCTGCCATGGGCACAGCTGCCTACAAAAAAAAGTACCATAATAACCACAGGGAACACGGGGAACTTGCCCGCAGCACGCTATTCTACAGCAGGGAACAAAATAAAAATGCATACAAAACTCATCTCACCAGAATATAATGTGAGTTTGACTAAATCAATTTTCTCACAAAAAATATTCATCAGATTGATGTTTACCAGAATTGCTGAACATTCAGTAAACAATGTGTCAGTCATCGACGGTTTCCTGTCTATTGGATCTATAGAAAGACAGTGGTTATTTTTAAGTTTTATAAAATTTATGATATACTGTATTACAATTATCACAAGATTGCATTGCTTTAGGCAGGCCATAGATGGTACAATTTTTTTCTCCTGCAGCCACAGGTTGCATTAAAGAAATTCGCACGGTTCCCCCATCTATACAGATAGTGCTGACAGGGAAATCCCTCCTGCCATTGTATTTTCGGGGGGAGGCGGGGAAATCCTCTACCCCTCAAATTTCCCCTCCAATTACAAATTGTGTCCCCTCACTCTGAATCCCCCCTTCCAGCACAACCATCCCCCCCCCCCCAATTTCTTTCCCCTCCTAGCTTCCTAGCTTAAATACTCCCCAATCATCCCTACTAGTCCCTACTAGTACAAATCCCCCCTCCCCCCAGAAAAAAAAAATTCCACTCCTAGCACAAATTCCCTCCTCCCTCTACCATATCACTTCTTCTAGCACAAGACCCCCAAATCCCCCCTCCTATCACAATTCCCCCTCTCAGCACAAATCCCCCCGAATCCCCATTTCTAGCGTCACACCCCCCCCCCTCTAATTTCCCTTCCTAGAACAATACTTTCCCCACTTCACATGATACTACAGTGCCCAGGACAGCCGACCCTTCTGCCCACCCTATTGTCCCGGCCCTGATAGTGCTTAATGTAATTATTAGAAGACCGCAGTATGTTTTCTTTTCTGTAACACATCTATTTTGTTCGCTTTACCTTTTAAACCTTATACAAGTTATAGTACTTCTCTTTAGACATGTGCACTGCCGAAAATTTTATTTCATTTCATTCGTTTAATTTAGTTTTTTTTCTTTTTTCGGGTCATTCGTTATGATCGCAAATTTGTAAATTTTTAAAATTCGTATATTCGAAAATTCGTTAATTCGAAAATTCAAAAATAAGAAAGAAATTCCAAAAATTTTAAAGAGTAACTAACTAACTAATAATAACTATTAAATGATAGGTATTGTAATTTCCTTTCAAATTTGGCTGTTAGTGAATGTAACAAATACGAATTTATCCAAAGTTGCAAATTATCCGAAATAACGAATGCTGCATGTAAACAAATGGAAAGGAACAAATCAATAACAATAAAAAACATGTATTATTATTATTATTGTTATTTATTATTATTAATTTGTTAGGTTCCAATACGTTAAGATAAGGTAGTCATTATTTCGGATAATTTGTAACTTTAGATAAATTCGCATTTGTTACGTTCACTAACAGCCAAATTTGAAAGGAAATTCCAATAATTATAATTTATTAGTTAGAATTATCCAAAATAACAAATGCCGTATCTAAACAAATGGAAAGGAACAAATCAATAATAAAAAAATATTATTATTGTTATTTATTATTATTATTATTATTTTTTTCCATTTGTTTAGATACGGTAGTCATTATTTTGGATAATTCATAACTTCTGATGAATTCGTGTTTGTTACATTCACTAACAGCCAAATTTGAAAGGAAATTCCAATACTTATAATTTATTAGTTAGAGATAGTTAAGTTATTATTAGTTAGTTATTTCAGATTTTTAAATTTTTGGGTTTTTTGGATTTCAGAATAATCGAATTTACGAATTTTGGAATTTTGCCCAGAGGACAAAGAGCTCAGCACACCATCTACATGGACAGGAGTCCAGGGACCTAAGAACATGTCCGTAAAGCTTTGTCCCAAATATTCATAAACTCCCCAGATAACACCACTCAGACAAGCTCCTCAGTGATTGGCTGAGCCGATAAATTTTCATTACATAGAAGTTCACCTGTATAGCAAAAAACATTGTAAAAGAGCAGCATCTGTGCAGCTCTCAGCAAAGCCTCACAGAACTATGAAAAATATAAGTGCCCAGAACATCTGCTTTTTCATTGTTGGTTATTAGTCAGCATGGTTATAGAAAGCCAAAAGCACTTTCTGTGTTGCCTCTCCTGTGACAGATTGACTTTAATGGATCATATATGGAGTTCTTTGATGAAGAAATATTTGGAGAGCTTCTTGTGTTGGGGCTCTACAGCACTGCCAAATCCCAATATACCAAAAAAAGAAAAAAGAAAAAAAAAAGATAAAAAATTATGAAACATCTGTTAAAATCTTCAGGTCAGTGAGGACTTCTTCCAGCTGCTTGTGTCCAATGAGAAACCTCAGAGTGATAATTTCACAGAGACAAGTCTATTTAATAGGCGAACATAATTTTCACATGTTCTCTGTCTCCCTCTGTCCAATAATATTTCATGGAGTGGTTGGGTCTTCAAAGTTGAACTCCAGAAAAACAGCTACACACATGAAATGTATATTTCTATAATATGCATGGCGGAGATGTTTTAGTTGGCAAAGGATTTATATGTCCTTCCATCTAATTCTGAGATTTGTTCTGTGGCAGTTAAGCAACATATAAGGCCAGTGGCGGCTGGTGCTCCATTTTTTGAAGGAGGCGGCAAACAAACCTTCCACCCCCGACACCCCCCACACCCCTGCCAGCCCCGCTCGCAAGCCCGCCAGCCCCGCACTTACCACATCCAGGTCACAGGCGGCTTTGGCTGCCTCTCTTGCTTCTCCTCCCGGCCTATCCGCTCGCTTCTTCTCCCGGCCTATCGGCTTGCTTCTCCTCCTGGCCATCCGGTCTTAGGATCCGCTTTCTGTCCTGACTGGCCAGGAGGAGAAGCAGGAAGACAAAAGCGAATGTTGATTCGCTAATGTCACAAGTGAGTGGGTCTCAGCACGTTTCGTCCAATGAGACGTTATCAAGGGGTCATCCGGATTTGACCTCTATTTATAAATACATTTTCTGTTGTAATGGTAGCTATATGCTGTGGTGAGTTTTGAATTCACGTATTGTTGGCGGCTGGTCACTGGTGCACCTTTGGGGTAATATTCTTATGAATACTGCCATTGCTCCATATAGTGTTTCTTTGCACCAGTCAGTTTTTATGCCTCACGTGGTTTTTTATTATCATAAGTTGTTTATTGTATATTTAGGCGCTACACTATTTTTCACATATATATTTAGCATGACCACAGGAGCCACAGGAGCCAAACTGGAATAGGATGAGTTGGCATCCAACCAGTAATTGTAACCCTAATTCCTATCTTTTATATTATAAACAAAAATCCCTTCAGGAAGTCCCCTTTCTTAGGCCAAACTCCTGCAATGCTTTATACAGCAGCGATGTCACCGGCCTCCACTAAAACACTACATCCAACTGACTCAATACGCAATGGGGTTGATTTACTAAAACTGGAGAGTGAAAAATCTGGTGCAACTGTGCATGGTAGCCAATCAGCTCCTGCTTCTTCAATGAGGCCACTTTCACACTGAGGCGCTTTTCAGGTGTTGTAGTGCTGAAAACAGCACCTGTAAAGCACCTGTAAAGCGCCTGTAAAGCGCCTTTCAAGCCACCCCAGTGTGAAAGCCTGAGTGTTTTCACACTGGGGCTGTGCCCTTGCAGGACGGGATAAAAAAGTATTGCAAGCAGCATCTTTGGGGAGGCGCCGCTCCCAAAATGCGCTACCCATTGAAATCAATGTGTATCGCTGCCAAAGCACCTGCAAAGCGCTTCGGCAGCGGCACTTTGTGGGTGCTTTTAACCCCCTGTTAACCCCTTCTTTGGGGATAAAAGCGCCCCGCTACCACCGCACAGTGCCGCTAAAAAAAGCACAGCTTTACAGCTGCCGAGGGCCGGTGTTCGGCGTGAAAGTGGCCTTAAGCTTTGACAAAAAGAAAAAAAATGGAAGCGGATTGGTTTCTGTGCAGAGCTGCACCAAATTTTGCACTCTCCGTTTTTAGTAAATCAACCCCAAAATGTCTGTCAGCAGGGTGCGTGGGTGACAGGTGCTCTTCAACGGAAAACCTTCTGAAAATCATTTTATTGTCAAATCTGACTTTTCTCTGTTTGACAGCAGTTATGGGAGACAAGCACTACGCATATAAATATTTTTTAATGCTTTATGAGAGAAGAGTAGTAAGTACAATCCCACACAAGTTACAGTAAATGCAATAAATTGTTATGACACAGCTTTATATGAATGTAGTCCCCTTTTGTTGCTTTTAGCGTTCACTAAAATATACACTGTATATTTTAAAGTAACCCATGGAGAACAAAGAAAATGAAGGATGAAATTATTATCACTGGTCAGATAAAACCCTAGGCTTATTCACTCAATCATTTATCACTTCAAGGTTACAGAGTCACCGGATTATTATTCGTGTAACAAAAAAAAAAAAAAGGAAGAAAAAAAAAAGAAATCACTCAAGCTGAAAAAGTGACCTCAAATTCAGACTGTAGATTTCTTGAAATAAATATTTAAATATAGCTTAAACTGCAGCCTCCGGTGTTAACTCTGAGTCAAGCAAAAAATGCTGAAAGAAGAATAGGCAGAAAGAAAGAATTTCACATTATAATGCAGACAGCTAATCCCGTTTTATTTCCACAGATATCATTACAGTAAACCATCTTTTAAATTCAATCTTCCAGCCAGTTATTCCATAATTTATCACACAGAGAAATATTTTCGGACAGAAAAAGTACTGCTAGTCTTTTAAAATGTGACCCAGTCTGGCATAACTGCCAAGATAAGAACAAGATATGAATGGCAACTCATTGTGATATTAAACTTTCTGGAAAAAAGGAAGAATTATAGGTCTACGGAGCTTATTACATAAACTAGGATGTCAGTTTCCAGAACCAGAGTGAAGGTAAGGAGGAAAGTGTTCACCGCAGCAACCAATTGGAACTGTTTGTTCATTTTTGCACACTTGCTGAGCTGGTCATTTGGAGCACCTGTACTCTCGGTTATTCGTGCAATTATCAAATCAGCCAATCACGTGGCAGCAGGAGAATACATACAATCATGCAGATGTTCACATCAAATTTCAGAATGAAATTAATGATTTTAACTACGGCATGACAGCTGGTTTGAATATTCCTGTATTTTCCGAGGTATGTACACACATCAGCCGCTAGAGTCCGGTGCCAAATCCTGTGGCTTGAGGGTCTGCATCGCTATGGCTATTTTAGTGATTTTTTATAGTATAGATATGTGAATGGTTAAATTTTAGATCGTATATTGTTTAGAAGCTGAGATTCCCATATTGATATGCTAACAAACCTGTTGGACTGGTTTGTGAAGCTCAGGACAGGAAATAATGCTACAGGATGGGGAGTGGGGGGAGACAGTTGTTTGCAGAACATTGGAGAAGCAAGAGTCAGGTCTTGAAGATGGAGGATCCTGGCACTCCATCACGAGGAACCAAATTCAGCTGGAGGCGTAACCCCTGAGGAAGTACATGTGCACGAAACGCATTTGGAGAAGTTTACATACTGATGTCACGCTGCCGTTTCTTGTTTGGCAACTATCCTACTTGTTTATTGCAGCACTCCAGATTATATGGTGAAGTCACAAACTGGATAGCGTGGAGACCTGGTGGATCATCCATTGACATGATGATTGTGATATGATGTACAATGTACTTCTGGTGAGTGCTTATATGGTGGCGGAGATATAACACCTGCTGATCTTCATGTGGTGGAAATTCAAGATTACTTACAGATTTTATGAGTTTCACTATTGAAATTAGATGAACTCGGAGGGGTGGTGGATAATCCATCACTCCTCCGAGTTCATCAAATTTCAATAGTGGATTAGTGGCACCCTTTTTTACATATCTGACTTTTCTTTATTCCAGAGGACTATTATTGTACACAATTGAACTTCTTATAGTTTCATATGTTGTAGTTTTGCATATCATTTTCTTTAGATCACTCGTGGGAGGTATTTATTATGTTTCAGCTCTGCAAGTATCTGTTTAGTGTATGCCTTTCACATACATTGTACACACTTAATTGTTAGGAAGGATAGATAGTTTGTACATTGTAGGCATATTTTGTAATACCTTGTATGCTAAGAAATGCTTTTCCTGCAGTTGTATGTGCAGCCGTTCTGTTTAGTAAAGCAAACATTACTACACTACAGAGGTTTTCAGGCTTCCTTGCTTTACTGCAATTAGTGACCTTAATAGACAGAAAGCAAAACAGGGTTGCATGCGGCCTATTGGTATATGATGTGTGGCCCTCGGGCCTCAGCAATTGACAGAGGGAACATTTATTAGGGTATTAGCTCCAATCTCTTCCAGCTGCATGTAACATGTTCCAAGTTTGGTGTTGTCTTCTATAGCATCTCGCCAGCCAACAATATATCCTGTCCACACTCTCCGACCTTCATTTCGTCTATTAGATCTCCCGTTTCTGATAGTCCTCTCGAGCATTACATATATTGAACATTATGTGTGACCCTTTGGTGATGTCAGATGCTGCATTTGAAGCCTCCTTTAGCTTCCACTGCTTTAGAGTTCAAAACATCTAGTGAGTGGCAAATCTGTAGATGGAAACAACTCGTTGATAAGAGAGGTCAGATGAAAATGGCCAGACTGGATCAAGGTGACAGACTATGGTAACTTAGATAACCATTCTTTACACTGATGAGCAGAAAAGCGTCTCAGAATATACAGTACATGGGTCCGTGAAATGTGGATGAGCTACAACAGCAGAAGAAGACCAGATTGTCTTCCACTAACAGCCAAAGTCAGAAAGCTGAGACTACAGTGGACGCAAGCTGACCAAGACTAGACAAATGAAGACCTGGGGAAATGAAGCATGGTGTGGACATCTCAACTTCTACTCAGGCACATAGATAGTAGGCCAGTCATTGGATTTGAATCCAACAGAACACATTTGGAATATGGTTGAATGAAAGATTTGCAGCATGAATATGCAGATGACAAATTTTCAGAAATGATGTGATGCAATCACGTCAACATGGACCAGAATCTCAAACAATTTTGAAATGTGGAGTCCATACCATGAAGAACTGAGGCTGTTTTAAAAACAAATGGATGCCCAGTATTGGAAAAGCATCCCTAAAAATATTTCTCAGTAAATGTGCGAGGTGAGTCTAAAAAGTTTGGTGAATGGTATTAAAACACAAACAAACTACCTTTACTGGTACCTGCCTTTACTTCAAAATGTACGACACAAACCGGGAGCAGATCTTCCGCTTACCCAAATCTTAGTGGATGATGGTGCACACCGTGTCCTTGCTAGCGCCCAGTTCCTTCAACATCAATCGTAGTCAGTCACTGATCTAATTCAAGCATTTGTCGCACTCGTTCGATCATGTCTGGGGTCTGCACTCATTTATTTTCCATCGTGAAAGTGTCTGAACCAGTCATAAACACATTTTCTGCTTGCAGCTTCCATCCCATACACTTGTACCAACATTTCACGTGTCTCCGTTTTCCCCAGTTTGTAGCAGTTCTTCATGTTCACTCATTGCTCCATTGCACTGTGACCCTACCTCTCAAACTGACTACATTCCACTGCACGCAGCACCTTTACCCTGACGGTCACATGTACTCCACGTTAGGTGGCGCTCTCGATGTGTCTCTGAATAGCCATGTGCATGTGCGTGCTCCTGGCCCATGTTGCCATATCGTACCATTCACCAAACTTCTTAGACCCACCTGGTAACTGTAGAACCCCATAGGGACTAAAAGGTCCTTTTATACTTGGCGCCACCCCTTATTCATGCGCCCCCCCAATCTACATGCGGGGTCCCGGACGCATGGATTCCAATGTTTTTTTTTTTAACCACGTGATTAAAGCCGGAGGCTCTAATAGGCTTCAAAAAAGGGTGGGCACTGCGCCCCCCAAGCCCACCCAGTTGTGTGACAACAGTGAATGAATATTCGCTATTGTATTCCTGATTCTCCTCCCGGCCAATCAGGAAGTGGGTCCTAAGACCCCTCACCTGACTGGCTGAAAGAAGAAGCAATCCTATTGGCCTAAAGGGAGGAGGAGACGGGGAAGCCGCCATGATGTCGAGGAGGAAGAGACACAGGGGAAGCCTCCACCCATCGCCCCGAGGAAGCGTTGCCTGCAACCTAGATGGGGTAAGTGTGGGGCTGGTGACCAAAAATATACCACCAGCCGCTACCAGGGGTGCTGCTGATTAGCAGAGTAAATGTCTCTCTCATGCTAGGAAAGTGCTGGTATCTGTCTTTTCTGCACTCCTGATAGTCATGTCTGGCACAGTAACAGACTCTGAGCCTAGAAATATTCAAGATAAAGCAGCAATGTGAAAGACTTTGTGAAATTCAGAAGGGGGCCGAGGAGTAAGCACTGTTTGTTGGAGTTGTAAGTGAAAAGAGGCATCAGAGAGTGATCAGCTCTCAGTGCCATTTGTTCCCGGTTGCTGCCCACATAAGAAGACCGCACATTGATTTATTGCATAATAATGACTCTGATACTGTTTCTAGAACCTGCATTGTATTTATATGTAATAGTCCCAGAAGGTAATGACTGTGATGTTTATCTGCTGTAATCTTGCATCTACCCTCAGTTGCTTATATGAAGTGTCTTTATGTAAAGATACGTTGCATGATATTGCTAAAGCATCTTTACACATACAAATAACTGTATAAAGGGACTAGCGCACTGTCAGTCAAGCCCTGGAAGGGCCGCAGGGTGAAAATAGTCACTGACACAAAAGATTTCCAATTACATGTTCCTGTTGTCTGTGGTGTACTTTTCCTGGTTCAGCAGGGCATGGCTGACTTTTGATCCATCTATGGCAGGGATCTCCAGGCCTTCTAAACAAAGGGCTGGTTTCCCGTCCTTCGGACTCAAGGGGGGGGGGGGCTAGACTGTGGCCTTTGGGAGTAGAAAAGGTCCCGACATCAGTTGGAATAAACAGCGCCCCATCTTTGGTGTCAGTAAGAGGGATTTTACCCCAATGTTGGTCTCATTGGGAGGAATTGTGCCCTATCATTGGTGTCCTTGGGCCCCATTGTTGGTGTCATTGGAAGGAATTGTGCCCTATCATTGGTGTCCTTGGACCCCATTGTTGGTCTCATTGGGGGGGAATTGTGCCCTATCATTGGTGTCCTTGGGAGGAATTGTGCCCCATCTTTGGTGCATTGGAAAAAATTGTGCTCCATCTTTGGTGTCATTAGGGGGAATGCTAACCATTTAAGGTCCACCCTATAGCAGTTGTACTGCTTCAAGGCAGCTGCGCTGTGCAGGATCACGTATATATACGTAATCCTGCACTTCCGGGTATTGGGCGTGAATGTGTGCTGTCAGCGGCTCGCTGTTGCTGTGTTTCTATACAGCGGGTCCCACGGACCCAATGACCACCGACACCTGCTGATCATTCAGTACACAGGCAGATTGGCGATTTGCCCATGTAAATAAGGCAGATCGCCGTTCTGTCAGTAAGCAAGGCATGGATCCTGTGTTCCCTGCTCCAAGCAGGGACACGGATCTATACCTTCCTCTAGTAAAAGCACCTTCTACATTACAGTAAAACACTGGCTAGGCATAGAGTTAACACTTTGATTGCCCCTGATGTTAACCCCCCCCCCCCATGCCAGTGTCATTAGCACACCGACAGTGCACATATTTTTTAGCACTGTTCACTGTATTAGTGTCACTGGTCCCCAAAAAAGTGTCAAAAGTGTCAGTTGATGTCAAATTTGTCTGCCGCAATATTGCAGTCCCACTATAAGTTGCTGATCACCACCATTAATAGTAAGAATAAATAAATTTAAATGTAATAAATATATCCCATAGTATTTAGACACTATAACTTTTGTGTAAACCAATCTATACACGCTGATTAAACATGTAGCAGAATACAGAAGCAGAATACATATTGACCTAAATTGATAAAGGAATTTGATTATTTACATTTTTTTTTTACTGGATATGTTTTATAGTAGAAAGTAAAAAATATTGTTTTTATTTTTCAAAATTGTTAGTCGTTTTTTGTTTATAGCGTGATAAATAAAAACTGCAGAGGTGATCAAATACCGCCAAAAGAAAGCTCTATTTGTAGGGAAAAAGGGACATCAATTTTACTTGAGTACAGTGTTGAACATCCGCGTAATTGTCAGTTAAAGTAACATAGTAGCAAAAAATGGCCTGATCAGGAAGGAGGTAAAACCTTCCGGGGCTGAAGTGGTTAAAGTAACGTGGTGCCGTATTGCAAAAAATGGCCTGGTCATGAAGGGGGTAAAATCTTCCGGGGCTGAAGTTGTTAAAGTAACACAGTGCTGCATTGCAAAAAAATGGCCTGGTCATGAAGGGGGCATATCTTCCGGAGCTGAAGTGGTTAATGATACTTTTTTTTTTTTTTTTTTTTTTTTACAGAGGTCTATAAATCTGACCTAATAAAGGGACAATTTAGGAGAAATTTAGGAGAATTTAGGAGAAAGGAGAGACAGAAGGTTCCTAAACAAAGACAGTCCCTCCAAATCAGGAACTGTGGTGCCCTGTACACACGTTAGGATTTTCCAGCAACAAAATCGTGTTTTTTTTTCCCGAAGGATGTTGGCTCAAACTTGTCTTGCATACACACGGTTTACACAAATGTTGTCGGAAATTCCGACTGTCAAGAACGCGGTGACGTACAACACTTACGACGAGCCGAGAAAAATGAAGTTCAATAGCCAGTGCGGCTCCTTCTGCTTGATTTCCGAGCATGCATGGACTTTTGTGCGTCGGACTTATGTACAAACGCTCGGAATTTCCGCCAACAAATTTTGTTGCCGGAAAATTTGAGAACCTGCTCTCCAACATTTGTTGGCGGAAATTCCGACAACAAATGTTCTATGGAGCGTACACGCGGTCTGACTTTCCGACAACATGCTCACGTGCAACATTTGTTGTCGGAAAATCCTATCGTGTGTACAGGGCATTAGGATCTATGTTTCCTGCTGTAGGTCGCACACGTTGCAGAAAAGACTTTTCTTGCAAAATAGCATCTAAAACAAAAAGCGGACATAAGGTTAATGTCTTTTTTGCCTGGAGGTCTCCTTTTAAATGAAACCTTGAAATAGGAACTCTTTATGGTAACGCTTACATCCCAATCCATTATACCTGATCATCCTAAACTCATTTCTAAAGGCAGCTCCTGTTTTCATAAATTTGAACCTATTCATTTATTTTTTTTATTTTTTTAATCTGACGTTGCCGCACTTTACATTTTCTACAGCAGCGAGCAACCATTTAAAAAAAATAAAAGATATGTATTCTAAAATAAAATAATAGAGGATAGACTGAACGCGCTGTCTGCAATGTAATATTTGTCTATGCAGAATTGCGGTCCTTTTAACTGCCGCCGTCAAAAAAAAAATATTGTTACGAATGCAATCCCATTTATGTTAATTCCCTTCTCAGATCAAATTCAGAATAAAATTAGGGTGCACGGTTTGTTTTCAAAATACATACAATGTAGATGTGTTAGAATGAGAATCTGTAATGCCCCATCCTATCAGGCAAATTATTTTTTAGTTAATAACTTAAGTACACTGTTAGTGAAATTACAAGTCGCTTATGACACAATAAATATACAACAAAAAAGTTGCACCATGAATTATTCAATTCTGCGACTGCAAGTTAAGAGAGGAAAGAGCACTATGGGAAAGTGATTAGCATCTGAAAAGAAAGCCATTTCCAAGCTGAAACAATCAATGTCACCTACATCTGAAGCTGCCTAGCGGTGTTTTAGAAAAAAGAAAAAAAAAAAAAAAAGAAGGGAAAAAAATACCATTAATATACACATTTAAGTCTTTGGAGTCTCTATAAAAGCATTTAGTATTTGATTTACATTAAAGACATTTGTTATTTTTTTTTATTTTTTTTCCACTGTCTGTCCCAGCTGAAAAATATATCCTCTTTAATAAACGTTTGCTTAATGTGCATTAAAACAATTTAAGTTCCATAAAAGTGATGAAGCAGAAGGAAATTCAAACTTTCATATCTTATTCTTTTTGGTGACATATTTACATGGAAAGGGAGAGTGAAGCTTTTCTGTGCTTGGTCTATGTAGATATTCTACTTAACAATTACCAGTAAATAAGACGCCAGTAGCAGAAAAAATATGGTATAGGTATGAAAGTATGTTTCTATGGGTAGTAGTCAAGCTATATGGTCCATTGCAGATTAATCACCCTAACCTCCAGAAGATTTACCCCCCTTCATGACCAGGACATTTTTTGTGATACGGCACAGCGTTACTGACGGTTGTGCGACACTGTAGCCAAATAAAATGTGTCCTTTTTTTCCCCACAAATAGAGCTTTATTTTGGTGGTATTTGATCACCTCTGCTTTTTTTATTTATTTTTTTTAAACAAAAAACGACAATTTAAAAAAAAACAAAAGTTGTTACTTTCTGCTATAAAAATATATACAATAAAAAAATGAAAAAAAAAAATCGAATTTCTTCATCAATTTAGGCCAATATGTATTCTGCTACGTAAATCCCAATAAGCGTATATTGATTGGGTTTCACAAAAGTTATAGAGTTTACAAACTATGGGATAGATTTAGGCAATTTTAATTTATTTATTTTACTAGTAATGGCGGCGATCAGCGACTTTTACCGGGACTGCAGTATTGCGGTGAACATTCTGACACTAACTGACACTTTTTCAGGACCAGTGACACTAATACAGTGATAGTGCTAAAAACATACACTGTCACTGTACTAATGACACTGGCAGGGAAGGGGTTAATATCAGAGGGCAATCAAAGGGTTAAATGTGTGCCTAGCAAGTGTTTTGTGTACTGTGGGAGGTGCTTTTACTAAGGGAAGGCATTGATCCATGCAGGAACACAGGATTCATGCCTTCCCTTTTGACAGAATGGTGATCTGCCTTATTTACATAGGCAGACCACTGTTCTGCCTCTCTACCGAATGAACAGTGGGTGCCTGCGCACATCAAGTCAGTGGTACATGCTGATCAGCTCCCACTGTGTATAATCACAGCCAGGGCCACCATCAGGGGGTGCACAGCCCATATATTTGTAGAGGGCCCTGGAGTCCCAAGGGGTCCAGCTGCCCGGCAGGGCCGGGAGAAGGCAGGTGCAGCAGCTTTACGCGACTGACATTCTATAGACAGGAGCTGCTGCTGCTCTGTATCCTTGAGCTCACATCGGGCTCTTTACTGCCACCTCTGACTACTTCCTGCATGCGCACTCCTCATGTGTGAGGGTGGGCTAAGTGTGTACAGGTGTTGAATTGGGCCATCTCTTTACTGGATTGGGATGTCTCTTTAATAAATATATGGGCATGTATCTTTGCTGAATATATGGGGATGTCTCTTCGCTGGACTGGGATGTCTCTTTGCTGAATATATATATTCTTTTGTTTGTTTTGGTGTTTTTTTTTTTCTTAGATCTGCTAGGGGAGGATAGATTAGGGGGCATTGAAAAGGTAATGCAGTTAGTGTTAGTGTGGGGTCCTACATTGTCGTGGTGGCAGGCTTCCTATTTTATAGCCAAAATATAATTCCTTACTGTTAAATCTTGAAACCAATAATAAATTGGGATACACTTTTAATTTGCATATATTAAGTTGTAAGAGTGTTAAAATAATAGTGGGTGCACTGAAGGACTTGTTGGGATGGCCAATGGGTGGATTCAGTGGGCGGGTCCTAGCGAATGTTGGTGGTTAGGACCAGGCGGCCCAGGCCTAAAGCTGTGTAAGGGGCCCCAAAACTTCCGATGACTGCCCTGATCACAGCAGAAGCGAGCCTGTGGCCATGCGCATTCGCGCCCACTACCTAGAAGTGCTGGATCATGTATATATACGTGATCTGGCATAGAAGTGCCACCCTGTAGCGGTAAAACTGCTATAGGTCCAACCTTAAGTGGTTAAAGCAGAATGGGTAATTCGGCAAGGTAGCAGCTATGACCCCTCCATTCTTTTGGTTGACATTGATAAGGACTGGAGTGGGCAAACACCCCATTTGAAGGGCACCTCTCCATCAGATACCAACTGCCTACAAGTCTGAATTGGCAGGCAGGAGCACAGCATAGACCAATTGCCTTATTCCCTGGTTTAATCCAGGAGCCTCAAGTTACAAGTGAGACCCCAAATATCTATAAAGCCGCTAGGCTCCTGCCTAGGTCGCCTCATGGATAATCAGGCACTGGTGCAATATTTTAAACAGCACTCACTCACACCACACACCTTACTTTTGTACACCTCTTACTTCTAAAACTTGTGTGCCATTTATCCTACCCAAAACAATTAGGAAAATTGCTTACAGAACCCTCTGATGGGAGTGCTGAGTTACTCTTCGGTGATATCCAGGGTTCCATACTACATTAGAACAGAGTGAAGGATACTGAGGAAAAAAAGTTAAGTGGCAAGAGCAGTCTTTTCCACAGTCTTTTCCACTCTGGCATGATAAATAATGTCACACGAGACAGCACCATACTCAAAGTTGTAACAGCAAATACTTCACTCATCACTGGCACCAGTGACACCACATCCCACAGCAGAGAATTAGTAGATAGCTAGGATCACCAGATGCTCACATGTGGACCACTAGTGATCTGTAGACCATAGTTTGAGAAACAGGTGTGTAGGCAGGTTTTTTTATTTCTGTCCCAGGCTGGAGGGGGGGGGAGGAGGGGAGTTAAGTATATGTGCTCAGTTGCCTTGCAGACTGTCAGGGGCACCAGAGATCCGGAGATCAAACAACATCTGCAGGTACAGGAAGTCCCCGAGTTACGAACACCCAAGTTATGAACACCTCATACTTGTGGTCTACGCTGGTCCTGGATACCTCCGAGCAGCTATCTTGCAGCGCCGGACACATCTGCAGTACTATAGGTACTGCATGGCCAGAAGACCCCCAGATAACATAACTGCATGCCCAGAAGCACCCGGAACATCCCACATCCATGCACAGGCAGAAGTTACACTTACAAATGCAGTGTTCCGACTTACACACAAATTCCACTTATGAACAAACCTACAGTCCTTATTGTGTTCACAACTCTGGGGGTGCCTGTATACTTCCAGCCATGCCACAGCATGTGTACCACCCTGGCATGTGTACCACCTCTGCAGCCAAAGGGGGAGCAGTTGGGGTGGTGAAACAAAAAAGCTTAACCGCATGGTTTTACTGTCCCCCAACCTCACATGTGAATGAGCTCTTGGTCAACTTCTGTATGGCTGCATGCTGCATGTAGGGAAGCCCATTCACCTGGAAGTAAACTTCCAGCCATGGCCACAGCATGTGTATGACCTTGGCTGATGCCTCTGCTAAAGGGGGAGCAGTTGGGGTTGGTAAAAGCAGTTCAACCATGTGGTTTTACTTCCCCCAACCTCACATGTGAAGGAACCCTTGGTTAACATCTCTGCGACTGCATGCTGCATGTAGGGCAGCTCGTTCATTTAAACACAGGGAAATAAGTCCCCAACCTTTTCTTTTTAAAAGCACATGGCAGTGGGAAAACATCATGTTTTCTAATGCATGGGGGGGGGGGGGAGCAATAAGAATTAATGCCAAACCTGCACATCTGCTAAAGAGCAGCAGTTTGTCTGCATGTCAGAAACATGCGTGAGTTCACACACGATCCCCAACATGCAGTAATGTGTACCAGGCCTTAGACTGGGGAACGCGAAGACTGACAAAGACAGCTGTGATGTCAGACTGCTAATAGTCCACACCTTTGCAGTCACAGAGAGAAGGGATGAACGGGAGGCTTTGCAGTCACATAACTGAATAGAAATGAACATAATAAGGTAGGGGCTGCCGAATGTTGTGGTCACCCTGCCCAGCCTGGCATTCACTTCTCAATCCACTCAGAGACAATGAACAGTCCCTATGTTTGTTTTGTATTCTATTGAGGGATTTCAAACTTGGATAGGGTAATACCGCGTACACACGAGCGGACTGTATGGCGTACTTAGTCCGTCGAAACACATTTCAGCGGACAATCCGCTCGTGTGTGGGCTTCAGCGGACTTTTTCAGCGTGCAGTCCGGCGTACTAAGAATTTTGTTTTTTTCAAAATTCTGTCCGTCGTACTTTGGTTTCAGCGGACAGTACGATCGTCAATATGCTAGTTCGACGGACTAAGAATGACGCATGCCCAGAAAGGATTTACACGGCGGAAGGGTGCTTTGCTGTGTCATGGACTTCCTATTTCTAGTCCCGTCGTACGTGCTGTACACGTCATCGCGCAAGCTTTCGACGGACTGTTTGTGCATCTGTGTGTGGTCAAGTCCGTTCAGTGGAAAGTACGACGGACTGTCCGTCGGATTGTATGACGAACTAAGTACGCCATACAATCCGCTCGTGTGTACGCGGCATAAGGGAAATATGGTATGCCCAGTAAATATCTTAGCCCTTGTACACACGGTCGGAGATTCCGACGGAATGCTTCCTATCGGACCGTTTTGCCGGATATTCCGACTGTGTGTGGTCTGCATCGGACTGTTTCCGTTGGAATATCTGACGGACCAACTTTTCCAACTTGCCAGAAAAATTTTCCGACAAAATGCTCCGATCGGACATACTCCGATCATGTGTAGCCTACTCCAACGGACAAAGTGCCACGCATGCTCAGATCAAATTCCTAGACCAAAGCTATTGGCTACTAGCCTGAGCGTAGTCCCGTCGTAACGAAATAACGTCATCACGTTATGTACAATCGGATTTTACGACAACTGAGTCCGACTGTGTGTATGCAACATCACTTCCGGACCTCTTCCGGAATTAATCCGTCTGAATTAATCAGACGGATTTGGTTGCCGGAATCTCCGACCGTGTATACAGGGGCTTAGAGATTTGCTCCATTCCTCCTACTGCTCATCGCTTCTCTATTTTGTGGTTCGCTCCATCCACTTCCTATATGTCGCTTTCTATCTAATGATTATAGAAACAGCTAGCACATGGTGATCAGGCCTGACACTGGCTCAGCCAGGCCTTAGCAACAGCCTTTTTGCAGGCCGCGGGCCCCTTTAATGTAGCAAAAATAGAATGGAAAGTCTTTAGTGCTAGCTGCCCTATGGCGGACTACTGCTCCCAGTAAGCCCTCTTCAGGCCCTGCCAGTCCTCCTGGCTGCAGCTGCCCGACTCCACTACCCGTAACATCACAGTCCTTACAGCTGGCTCTGCACCCATCCCAGACTGCTCTCCCAGTCATCTCAGGCATGCCTCCCCAGTCCTCCCAACTGTGATCGCACCGAACCCCAGGCCAAAGTTCACCCCCCCAGACTGGGGAGCACCCTCAAGGGCCCCGACAACCTAGTGCTCCATCTCCAGTTCTTCCACCTGACAAATCCTCCCAGCTGGGCTGACCCTGGGTATTTCAAGGAGGCCTGCCCCCTGCAAATCCTAGTTGGGGATTGGTCATGGCTCCTTAACTTGACTTTATTGTAAATTCACACAGATTATATAACACACAAAATCAGGTAAGAGCTTGATCACATTATCCTAAACCAGTGGCCTCCGAGCTGTGGCCCTTTGCTTGGTTTTATTTGGCCCTTGAGGCGTTATTCCCACCACTGACACAAACAATGGGGCATAATTCCTGCCACTGACACCAACAATGGGGCATAATTCCTGCCACTGACACCAACAATGGGGCACACTTCCTTCCACTGACACCAACGTTTGGGGCACTATTCCTCCAATTGAAAGCAACAACTTATCCTCCTAATACCATAGATTAGTCCCACTGGGCACAATCCGGACCCCTAAAGTCTGAAGGACAGTATACTGGAACTTTCTTTAGACCCACAAAGCGCCCCATCCCTCTGTGCTCTCGCGCAGAAGTGAACACATACGTAAACGGTGTCCTCTACCACACATGTGAGGTTTTACCATGAATGTAGTGCTAGACCTCCTCTGTAAACTCTAAACAGATAACCTGTAAAGGGGTTCAAAGCAGTGCCTATTAAGATTTTTAGGTACCGTAGTTTGAACCAATTCCACGTGCGTGCGCAATTTTAAAACGTGACATGTTAGGTATGTATTTACTCAGCATGACACCATCTTTCACATTTTACAGAAAAATTGGGGTAAATTTTTTTTTTTTATTCATTAACCACTTTCAGACCGGACCATTTTGCTGGTAAATGACCAGAGGTCTTTTTACACTTTGGCACTGCGCTGCTTTAACTGGTAATTGCGCGGTCATGCAATGTTGTACCCAAACAAAATTTGCGTCCTTTTCTTCCCACAAATAGAGCTTTCTTTTGATGGTATTTGATTGCCTCTGCGATTTTTATTTTTTGCGATATAAACGTAAAAAGACCGCAAATTTTGAAAAAAAATGATATTTTCTACTTTTTGTTATTAGAAAAATCCAATAAACTCAATTTTAGTCATACATTTAGGCCAAAATGTATTCAGCCACATGTCTTTGGTAAAAAAAAAGTCAATAATTGTATATTTATTGGTTTGCGCAAAAGTTGTCACATCTACAAACTAAGGTACGTTTTCTGGAATTTACGCAGCTTTTAGTTTACGACTGCCTATCTCATTTCTTGAGGTGCTAAAATGGCAGGGCAGTACAAAACCCCCCCAAATGACCCCATTTTGGAAAGTAGACCCCCTAAGGAAATTGATAAGAGGCATGTTGAGCCCATTGAATATTTTATTTTTTTGCCTCAAGCGATTGAATAATGACAAAAAAAAAATATTTTTTTTTTTTTTACACAAAGTTGTCACTAAATGATATATTGCTCACACATGCTATGGGCGTATGTGAAATGACACCCCAAAATAAATTCTGCTGCTTCTCCTGAGTATGGGGATACCACATATGTGGGACTTTTTGGGAGCCTAGCCGCGTACGGGGCCCCGAAAACCAAGCACCGCCTTCAGGCTTTCTAAGGGCGTTACAGTTTTGAAGGCCATAAAATGCCAAGATGGCACAAACCCCCCCCAAATGACCCCATTTTGGAAAGTAGACACCCCTAAATTTAGGGGTACACTAGTGAGACTAGGTAATAAATGGCGGGTGCCCTGAAACTATAAAAAAATAACTAACCAACCAGCGTCACCTGTAACAGTTATATGGTGATCACTGGTGAAAGGGTTAACTAGGGGGCAATTAGGGGGCTTTATGCGGTAGTATATGGGGGTCCCTGGCGCTATAAAAAGCTGCAGCGAACCTAAATACCTACCTGCCTAACTAGCGTCACCTGTGACACTAATACAGCGATCAGAAAAACGATCGCTTATTAGGCTGGGTTCACACTGGAGCGATGCGGGAACGCCACGAATGCGCGGCGGGTTCCCGCATCGCATGCCTCCCGGCGGCAGTTCACACTGCCCTATGCGAACTGCTGGGAGTGTCAGTGAAATGTTACTGACACCCCCAGATCAGTTCGCATATCGCAGTGCGATCTGCAAACTCGGATCGCATGGTGTGAACACCCATGCGATCCGATTCTGCTGCGGGCCAAAAAAAGGGTCCCGTGCGAATTTGCGGCGGGTGCGGCGGGTGCGGTGAATGGCTGAACTCGAATCGCACAGAGATCGGATGTGATTTGCACTGCAGTGCGGTGCGAATCACATCCGTTCTCATAAACCGCTGCAATGTGAACCCAGCCTTAGTGACACTGGCGACGGGGGGTGATCACGGGGTTAAACCTTTATTGGGGGGGTTAGGGGGGTACCTTAGAACTAAAGGGGGCTAACCCTAACTGCCCTAACAGTTATTAGTCACAAATGACACCCGCCGGGTGATCAGGGGGTTAAACCTTTATTAGGTAATAAATGGCGGGTGCCCTGAAACTATAAAAAAATAACTAACCAACCAGCGTCACCTGTAACAGTTATATGGTGATCACTGGTGAAAGGGTTAACTAGGGGGCAATCAGGGGGCTTTATGCGGTAGTATATGGGGGTCCCTGGCGCTATAAAAAGCTGCGGCGAACCTAAATACCTACCTGCCTAACTAGCGTCACCTGTGACACTAATACGGCGATCAGAAAAATGATCGCTTATTAGGCTGGGTTCACACTGGAGCGATGCGGAAACGCCGCGAATCCGCGGCGGGTTCCCGCATCGCATGCCTCCCGGCGGCAGTTCACACTGCCCTATGCGAACTGCTGGGAGTGTCAGTGAAATGTTACTGACACCCCCAGATCAGTTCGCATATCGCAGTGCGATCTGCAAACTCGGATCGCATGGTGTGAACACCCATGCGATCCGATTCTGCTGCGGGCCAAAAAAAGGGTCCCGTGCGAATTTGCGGCGGGTGCGGCGGGTATGGCGGGTGCGGCGGGTGCGGCGAATGGCTGAACTCGAATCGCACAGAGATCGGATGTGATTTGCACTGCAGTGCGGTGCGAATCACATTCGTTCTCATAAACCGCTGCAATGTGAACCCAGCCTTAGTGACACTGGCGACGGGGGGTGATCACGGGGTTAAACCTTTATTGGGGGGGTTAGGGGGGTACATTAGAACTAAAGGGGGCTAACTCTAACTGCCCTAACAGTTATTACAGTCACAAATGACACCAATGCAAAAAAAAATGACATTGGTGTCACTGTGACTGGGGGGCAGGGGTAATTGGGGGGGTGATCGGGGGGTAAAGGGGGGGTGTGAGTGTGCCTGGCATGTTCTACTGTGTGTGTGAGTGTTGGTGCAACTTACTGATCCGCTCTCCTCCGTGTCGGAACGAAAAATACCGACACGGAGGAGAGAATACATCACTTCCTCTCCTGTGTTTACATTACAGGAGAGGAAGTGATGTCACCGGGGATTTCTATTCGTCGGGAGCGATCGCGAGGGGGTGGCCATGAATGAATGGCCGTCCCCTCGTCCGGGATCGCTCCCGAACGAATACCGACCGCCGCAGGCACCGGGCGGGGGCCCGATCGGGCCCCCGACCCGCGGGAGGCAAGGGACGTACATGTATGTCCTTATGCCTGCCCGTGCCATTGTACCGACGTACATCGGCGTGCGGCGGTCGGCAACTGGTTAAAGTGTATTTTTTCCCAAAAAAATTGCATTTGTAAAACCGCTGCACAAATACTGTGACACAAAAAATTGCAATGATCAAAGTTTTTTTTCCCATAGGGTCTCTGCTAAAAACATATGTATAATATTTGGGGGTTCTATGTAATTTTCTAGCAAAAAATCACTGATCTAAACTTGTAAGAAAAAAGTGCCAGAAAAAACCTGGTCAGCAAGTGGTTACAACAATTGAAAGATACCTTTGAAACTACAAGTTAAAGCTTCTATGTGTAGCACCCTCTATTTTAAGTAGGTGCTAGAGTTAGGATTTTTGTGAATACAGGAACATTTAATAAGGTCTAGCTGTAAGTGTGGGATGGGAGTGGCCTAGAGTAGCATCAGATGACTCACATAGGGCATCACTTCTCGCTTACCTCCCTCTGGCTTCTAGAGGATTCTAGAAGGGAGGAGGGGAAGAGGTGGAGCCGCCTGGGGTGTTCTAAGGAGCCCTGACCAATCCCCAACTTGGATTGGCAGGTGGCAGGCTTCCTTAAAATACCTAGAGTCAGCCCTGCTGGGGGAAGTAGTCAGGTGGAAGAAGCTGGAGATGGAGCACTAGGTTTTCGGGGCTTACGAGGCACTTCCCAAGGGGAGGGGGTGACCTTGGTCCTGTGGGGTTTGGGTGCAAGTCAGAGGCTTTCTGAGAAACAAAGAGGGATCTGGACAGGAGGCACAGAGAGGGACCGAGAAGGACAACAGGAGCTAGTGTTGCTAGGCAAGTCTCCAGGAGGGATCCACTGGATTGCAGCCGGGGGGCTGATGAGTGACAGGCACGGTTGGGAAAGCTGGGGAGGAATGCCAGAGTGGACTGGAGTGTGCAGTCTAAGATGGATATAGAGCCTGTGATGTCATGGGCAGTGGAATCGGGCAGCTTCAGTCAGGAGGGCTGGCAGGGCCTGAAGAGGACTGACTGGGTGCAGTAGTCCACCATAGGACAGCTAGCATTAAAAGGCTTTTCTTTCACTATTTGTTGCTACACTATAGCGGCCCATGGTCTCTCCCTGCAAATGGCAGTTGCTAAGGCCTGACAGAGTCAGAGTTGGGCCTACCATGTGCTAGCTGTGCCCGGAACCAAGTATTGTACAGGCGAAAGAGAAACAGTCTACAAATAAGCATTGTGCTGGAGGAGAATAGAGCTCTAGAAGAGTAAATAGAAGTGCCAACTGATGGTCCAATTGATTCTACTATTGATTCAGGGCATCCCATTATTTCTCTTACCCTATCCAAGTTCAAAATCCCTCCCAACTCCTACCCTCTCTACAAAGACTGGGCTCTGATACTTCTCTTACTTGCCAGAAGATCAATCTTAAAAAACTGGACTTCTCCCCACTGTCCAAAGATCTCGCAAGTTAAACGGGAACTTCTACACTTGCTGCACAAAGACAAACTCAACACTGATTTCAAGCAAGAAACCTCCAATGTACGTTCCAGATGGCGGCCTTAATGCAATCGACTCTATCAAATGAGGAATTAAACAACTTTGAATTATTCTCTTTCTCTTACCATGGGGGTCTCCTTACAACTCCAGGGGAAGAGGATACTCCCGACAACATGTCCACACAAATGGGATCCGATGTACTAGACGTCTTCCAACTTGATCACTCTCTTCCCTCACCGTTTACTTCAACCACCAACACCTCAACCGAGGGCACCCAGCCCATCAATGTAGCCTAGCCCAAGTGAACTTTCTCTCTCTTCTGTTGTTCAGCAAATTGGTGTCTGCCCCCCCCCCCCCCCCCCCACTACCTCCATCCTAACCTCCACCAATCGTTTGAAACGACTTGTTGCCCACTAGGGGTCTTCCAATCTGATCTATCCTGTTATCTCGGCATGGTAGTTACCTTAAGTTTTCTACTGTATCTTGCTCCTGTTCCTGTAGTACAGGGATATGCAATTAGCGGACCTCCAGCTGTTGCAAAACTACAAGTCCCATCATGCCTCTGCCTCTTGGTGTCATGCTTGTGGCTGTCAGTCTTGCTATGCCTCATGGGACTTGTAGTTCTGCAACAGCTGGAGGTCCGCTAATTGCACATCCCTGCTGTAGTATAACCCTACCTATGTACGCAACAGCCTAGACTACTTTGCTATTCACACTGTTTGTAAAAATAATACTAGTATTGTGATATCCTGTACTGCAATTCCTTTCAATGAAATCTATTGAAAAAAAAATAATAAAAAAATCCCTCAATAAAATACAAAACAAACATACAGACTGTTCATTCATTGTCTCTAAGGTGATTGGGAAATGAGTGCCGGGCTGGGCAGAGGTGACAGGTGGGACCACAACTTTCAGGTACCGCTATATATGAAATTTTAGTGATTGAGTTTACATCTATTTTATTAGCTTTGTCTACTTCCCATACTGACAGGAATCTTACAAATCTAACTTTCACTTTTGAAACGAATGCATAAAACAGGATTCCCAGTACAGCCAAAAAAAAATTCTAGCTGGAAATAAGATAAAATTGTTCATTTGCAATTCGGCTGGTTTAATGAAGAGCTTGCTGTGTAGTTTTTTTTTTTTTTGTGGCTCGCAGTAAGCAGAAATGCATCACTAAAGGGTTTGTCATAGACAAAAAAAAAAAACCAATAAGACGGGATTTAAACAAAAAATAAAGAAGTGTTCTGCTCTTGGCTTATCTTGTTTCCAACTCCCATCATTTATCATGCAAATAAGACGGGGTGGGGGGGGTCGGTAAAGGAAACAAGCCCTCTGTATACGGAAACCCCTCTCAGGCAGGCGATAAGATTAAATATTAGAAGGACAGGAACAGAAAATTAGCTGTCTGTACAATAACTGGGAGGGAAAACTGTTTTATTTAGCCCGAAGGGATTTTTGTTGCAAACTGACTAAATTAAAATCCAGTCTATTAAATCCGGTATCATACAGGAAAATGGCTTTTCCATGCACTTTTAGATACATTTTCATTTATCTCATTTTACGCATGATTACAATTTTAATGAGAGTTGTGCAAAAATTTCCTGGCTAATTTTAAATCTCCTTTCTCTATTTTCCACTTACTGCTTGCTGGATTAACATTTGTGATAAATTGTTGGACCAGAAAAGAAGGAGCATTACCAACCTGAAATAAATGAGTTCATTTTTGCCACTTAAAAGTGATAGTGTGAGAAAATAATGCCTGATGTCTAATTATGCTATCTGCCAACTCGATTCAGAAAGGAAATTATTTTTTATATTTTTTTTCTCCAATGCATATCTTTAAAGTGCATGATTCCACTTAGATTTTACTTGGATATTACCAGGAGGGACATTTAGACAAGTCTTTTTGTTGTGAATTACAAAAATAGTCCATCTCGCCCGGACCAGACGCAGAATTATCAACGGCTGACACCGCCGTATTCTGATCATAAAACTAAATACAGGACTCGGATTTATGGCTGCTATGAGCTCTGCTGCAGCAGGTACTTTGTGCTGAGATTGCCCTGGGCTTTCCACACAAAGCTCCAACTTCACAAGTACAGCAGCTGGCTGGAAGCTCCATCCCAAACCAAGTTTCTTTTCCTTTTTTTTTTTGCCTATTGCAAATTGCAGAATATGAACTATGAGCCAATAGATGTGCGCAGCCTATTGCATTAGGGTGTGCACCCCAAAGGGTGTGCATATATATATATATATATATATATATATATATATATATATATATATATATATATATATATATAAAAGTAGAGCAGTGGACGGTGTCAGTAGTTTTACAATTTTTTAAATTATTTTTTACAATATTTTTTTACTAAATTTTTATTGAGATATCAGGGGTCTAAAAACACCCATGATGAAAGGGACTGAGGACATAGATTCCTTAGTCCCTTTCTCAGCAGTGTCAGCTGCACTGGACAGTGAATGAACGGGAAGTGCTCTGTGCTTTGAGGCTTCCTATTCATTCACAAACGGAAGTATAGTAAACAGTTTACTATGCGTCAGTTATGAATGAACCCAGTGAGTCATTGGTAATAAATTAAGGAAGAGGAACAGGGGCAGTAGGGGCGACGGCATATACTGGTACTGATCCACTGTATTTTCCTCCTCCAGCTGCTGAACGCCGGCAGGAGGGAGAGAAGGAGAAGACTTTCTATGGCTAAGGAATATACAGAAGAGGGACAGTTAGCGTCGCCCTCCCATCGCCCATGTAACGATATATTCGGTGACCCATCGCAGTTTGCTACGGCAGTGACGCTCCGTCGCTGCCATCTTGCTACACCCCATACTCGTCCACAGTAAGGATACACTAAGAAGGGGGAAAGTGGATATGTTGTTACACCCACCAGAGTTTTGCATTTTACACTTATTTATAACAGTAAACTGCGGTTTTTTTTTTAAAAGCAGTGAACTTCTGTCAGATTAGTAAACCTGTGAGATGAGCAGAAATGCTGATGCTTTTAAAATTCAACATCTAAGCAGTCAGACGGAGTTGTAAGTCCTGTATTTCACTAAAGAAACTCACTTTACTGTTATAAATACGTGTAAAATGCAAAACTCCAGTGGGTCTAACAACATGTCCGCTTCCCCCCTTCTCAGTGTATCGTTACTGTGGACGAGTGTGGGGTGTAGCAAGATGGCGGCAACGGAACGTCACTTCCGTAGCAAACTGCGATGGGTTCGATGAATATGTCGTTACACCCCTCTTGTCCAGGTTCCGGGAGTCCGCATAGAAGGATTATGGGCTACTCATCACCTGTCGATCCGTACAGGCACCTGTACCAGTTGCCAACCCCCCCCCAGATTAGGGTGAGCCCAGGCACACCTCCTGCACACTGTAGGATGTTTACACACTTGCACTTATACACACCACCTTATGGTGTTCTTGGCACGCTATGGGGTTGATCTACTAAGGGCAAATAGACTGTGCACTTTGCAAGTGCAGTTTCACTAATTTTTCCCAGAGCTTAGTGAATGTGGTGGAGCTTCACTTTGTACAGAATACCCAATCAGGTGCAAGGGAAAAAAAACACAGCATTTTTTTTTTGTTTTTGATGGTGAAAATCAGCAGAGCTTCACCACATTCACTAAGCTTTAGGGAAAATGAGGGCAACTGCACTTGCAAAGTGCACAGTCTATTTGCCTTTAGTAAATCAAACCCAAGAAGTAAATGTCAATGCATACAAACCCCAAATGCATGGGCATAGTATAAGGGGTTGCAGGGGTCACAATCGCAACCCTGCCCCTAGCTCCAGGGGGCCCTTGCTGCCTCCATGTCATATCATATCCTCCCCAAAGTCCTGCTCCGATCTCCCCTAGGACCCCGCAGCCACACTCCAGTACTGGGCTTCCACTTTGCCTTCCCCTGTCTACATCCCCCTCTTCTCATTGGCTGGGGAGAAACTGTGAGCCATTTCCTGAATGGAGAGAAGCATGGGGTAAGAACAGCTCAGGATAGGGAAGCGTCTGCACTGTGTGCTGGCAAAATGGAATGGTAACCAAGCTCAGTGAGTTAAGAGGAGGAGAGTGGGACCGATGTCACTGATGAGGTAAGACTCTGCTCAGTGTCTTCTAGTCACCGGCTGGGATTCTCTGTACCCCCCACCTGGGGATGTCCGCTTACTCCACTTCCCTGACAACTGGGGAAAAGACACGCACCTCCGGGAGGTGACCTTCCCCCAACACCTGCCAACACTGACAGAGAAACCTTCAGAAATTGCTAAAAAAAATCCCCTAACACCTCCAGAGGGGCTCCTGAGGGGCTGCAGACTCCAGATTTCATGTCATATGGCTTTTCCACCCCAGATATAAGTTTCGCCCCCCGCCCAAAGCCCCCTGACCACCCCCTCCGCACTGGATGCTACGCCTGCTGCTGAGCTTCTTTTCCAGTACAGCACTCTATACTGCTCCTCCTCCCCAGGACTGAAATCACATTCCTTTACAACACAGCCAGTCAGCCATGATCTGCATAGGGTTTACTTGCCTACTGCAACTACACTGCCATTGCAACCAGGGGATTTCACAGGTCAGAACGGCAACATAAAAGCCAGATACACCCTGTGAAGGCTGATAGACTGTGTGTAAAGGAATGTGATTTCAGCCCTGTGTATTGTGGGGCTGTTTACAGTGCTTGAATGGGAAATGAGCTCTGCCAAATGACCTGCCAGGCCTCCCTGTCCTCTGATTCTCCAGGGGTGATCCCTGTCCTCCGATGTAAGGAGGAACTCTGGGAACTCCAAACTCTTAAGCCACTTTGAGTATCTTGGAGTGCGGTGGGTGTATCTGCACACACGGTGGAAGTGGTGGGTGGTAATGGGGGGGGGGTCCCAGGTGAACTTTTGCATCGGGGGCCCACAAGCTTCAAGCTATGCCTCTGCCCAAATGCAATCCATTCAAACCCCTTTGTGTCAACTTGTGTGCATGTTATCAGGCCAAAATCACCAGGGTATGTAAACTTTTGATCAGGGTCATTTGGGTAGTTTCTGTTGTGATTATGATTTAAAAAGAGTGAACACAGGTGATTGATAATAAATGGCTTCAGCCAAACATTAACTATGAGTGAAAGAAAAGTTTTTGTTATCATTCATATTCTCTGAAAAATGGCCAAGAAATCATAAATTCTGCCAGGGTATGTAAACTTATGAGCACAAATGTATGCATTGACGTTTACTTCCTGGGTTTGATTTACTGTATATCAATCTCACCCATACTGACAAGTTTTAAAGCGGGCGTAAACCCGCTGACTTTTTTTTTTTTTTTTTTTTTACACACCTGTAAGGGAAAAGGCATAATGAGTTATTATGCACCGCATATTAGCTCATTATGAAATACTTACCTTAGAACGAGGTGCCGGGATCTCAATCGGTCCACGCCGAGGGAGCTGACATGTTCCCTCGGCTTGTCTTCCGGGTATCGCGGCTCCGGCGCTGTGAGTGGCCGAAGCCGCGATGTCGATATCCCGCGGAGCGTGTGGGAGTTTTCTTCCCAGCAGGGTCAGGCGTCTGCCCGGACTTTCAGCCAAGAATCCCCGGTGCGCATGCGCCGCTGAAGTCAGCAACTCATTGCGAGGGGAATATCTCCTAAACCGTAAAGGTTTAGGAGTTATTCTTTTTACCTACAGGTAAGCCTTATTATAGGTCAAACTTAAAATGTAGCTATACAACCGCTTTAATGCATTTAGCCTGCATTTGAGTTTAAAGTTGAGGTAAAGACCACTATAACATTCATTTTTTTAGGGCCCCCCAGGTAGGTTATGCCATAATGTGCTAGTAAGTTAAGTATTTTGAAGTATAAATAAGGCCTTAAGAACTACCGGAAATCTGTTGCATGTTTCGGGAAAGAGCTTTTTTAAATCTGGCACAGGACCTTTTAAAGGGCCAGACCATCAAAAAAGTGGCACAAATGCTTTACTGAGTTTTAACTGAGTGTTTCAACTCTTTAGTAAACATACTTTATGAATACCCACAAAATTGATTCAAACCTGAATAAAAAAAGGGTTGAAAATCAATTTCCTTTTTACGGCTCTTCATTTCCAGCACGGCACTTACAATCTTACAAGAGTGCATCGTTTTATATTACATCACAGGTGATAGTCGGAATAAGTTAATTCATTAAAAGGAAAACAAGAGTATAGGAGAATGAGACCGTAATCTGCCGATTCTATTACATGAATAAATCTTAAAGGTGTCAACTACTTGAGTTACTTGCAGAGTGCTAATAAAACAGGTGTCTCTTGGCCTCTCGGCCTATGACTTCACATCCACAATATTTTGCTCCCATTTAGGTAAACTGCTATTCTAAACCAGCGGACGGGCTAATGACTGCTGTTTTAAAAGAAAAAAATGTAAAGACATATAAGAAAAAATAAAAAATTTACACAAAAGTAGGACAGTTAAGAAAAGCTGTTCATGGCATGCAGCGGGCTTAGAGAGACAAAAAAGTTAGACTGCCTTGGACTTAACAAGGTAATCGATTTCTCCTGCTATTGTTGCCAAACTATTTCATGCATGTTTTCTGTCTAGGCGTGAAGTCAGCATATGTACTCTGTTGAGTTCATTTAATTGCTGTGTATAGAAAAGAGGTGACCGTGCCACTTGTTTCATAAAAACATACAGTACAGGCCAGGGAGCCATACACATGGGCCGAAAGTCAGACAGTTCCTGCTGAACCAACAGTTTTCGGGCCTTGCGTACCCTTGTGTGGCCCTTAAGGCTGGGTTCACACTGCTGCGGGGGGGAAAATCCAGATGTGATTCGCACCGCAAATCACATCCGATCTCCGTAGCGATGCGAGTACAGCCATACAGATAGTATGGCTGAATTCGCATCGGTCCCGCAGCAAACTCGCACGGGACCCTTTTTTTGGTCCGCAACAGAATCGGATCGCATGGGGGTTCACACCATGCGATCCGATTCCTGTGCGAGTCGGCAGATCGCACTGCGATATGCGGACGGATCTGGGGGTGTCATTAACATATCATTGACACTCCCAGCCGTTCGCATAGGGCAGTGTGAACTGCCGGCGGGAGTAATGCGATGCGGGAAAACGCAGCGGATTCGCGGCGTTCCCGCATCGCAGCGGTGTGAACCCGGCCTAATGGTTAAAAGAAAAGTATGTTTTTTGTTTTTTAATCAAACTTACCTAGGTGGATGCAGCATCGGTCCTGCTTTGCAAGGATGAGAAACCGAGGGATTTTTCCCTCTGTACAGAGCTCTCTCTGTGTTGCTTGTGAACACAGAGCTCTGGGCTGTGATTGCACACAGCCAATCAGCAGGTCCAGACTGGGACTTGCTGACAATGGTGCATTGTGCGCAATTACACTTGGTGCGCGTGCACGCAACCTATACCCGGAAGCAAGCTGCAATGCACCAGTACATCACTGTGCCTGCACAGGCTGCCTGTCCACAGTGCAGTGCAGGTAGGCAGTCCAGAGGGGGTTAAACTATGCAAGTCATCTCAGACTCTGTTTAATCACACCCATTTAAGCCACCCCAATATTCAGTGCGCTCAAACGCTCAGATGTGAACAGGGGCCATTGAAATGAATGGGATTTTGCTTGTTGAGTGTTTTAAAGTGGTTGTAAACCCTTTACAACCCCTTTAACCTACAGGTAAGCCTAGATTAAGGCTTACCTGCAGGCGCTAGAAATATCTCCCAAGCCTAAAAGGTTTAGCAGATATTTGCAGAAATAGCGACACCGCTGTCTACGGCGCAATGTAGACAAAGGCGCGCAGGCGCACTGAGCGTGCCATTGCTAACGGTGATCATGCTGCTAGTGGCGGCACCAGCACGCATGCTCGGGAGTGACGTCATCGCGGCTCTGGCCAGTCACAGCGCCGGAGCCGCGATACCCGGAAGTCACTCTGGGATAGATGGCGGCATCAGAGGAGGCGAATGTAGACCACTTCAAGGGCTTCGATCTCAGGTAAGTAATTCACAATGAGCTAGTATGCTATGCATACTATCTCATTATGCCTTTGTCTTGCAGGGTTTTTGTTTTCTTATTTATGAGGCTTTATGTCCTCTTTAAAGCTACAAGCTTCAAGCAGAAACTCTCTCAGGTTTGAACGGGTCCTGAAGCAAAAACGCCTAAAGCATAAAAGAGTACATGAGCTTCTTTTTGGCAGATTAGAAGCGTTTTTGGCCTCATAGACTTCAACAGAAATGCCTGACTTGAGCGTTTTACGAGTGTTTTCTACTCAAATAGCAGCTTTCCACCGCTAAATTCCTCTCCTCCCCCTATTGCTTTCTATTGTCTAAACAAAAAAGCCTGAAGATGTAAAACGCTTGTAATTTGCTTCTAAAACGTTTTTTTTAAAAAGATTGTAAAAAAGCTTCAAAAAAGCTTGTACAAAGCTTCAAAAAAGCTTTAAAAAAATTCCTGAAAAATGCCAGTAAATCGATATGCTCAGGTGTGAATGGTGCCTAAGACCCCTTTCACACTGAAGCGTTTTTCAGGCGCTTTTGGGCTAAAAATAGCGCCTGTAAAGCGCCTGGAAAAACGGCTCCCCTGCAGTCTCAGTGTGAAAGCCCGAGTGCGATGCACTGGCAGGACGTTAAATAAACTCCTGCAAGCAGCATCTTTGGAGCGGTGAAGGAGCGGTGTATACACCACTCCTAAAGCGCCCCTGCCCATTGAAATGAATGGGTACCGCCACCAAGCCGCCGGCAAAGCGCTGCTGTAGTGGTGCTTTGCGGGTCGTTTTAACCCTTTTTCGGCCTCTAGCAGGGGTTAAAAGCACCCCGCTAGAGGCCAAAAACCTCCGCAAAAACGACGGTAAAGCGCCGCTAAAAATAGTGGCACTTTACGGCCAATGCCCCAGTGTGAAAGCAGCCTAAGAGCAGGTTTGCTTAATACTGGAAAAAATATACTGCTGAATGTCAGATATCCCGACAACAATGAGAAATGCTACTGCATTCTTATCTTCAACTTCCTCCACATCGCTCCTATTGCACAAATAGAAATGTGTCCAAACATTAAGGAACCGAGGACAATAAAGTACAAGCCATGTGATCTATTAACTTTGCCATGATTGGGATTAAGCCAAAGGAACTGTTACAGTGAATTAAGACAGCTGCTAAAGCAGACATGTATTGTATGCGATATGGTTGTCAATGCAATGAGAAATACTCCTCAACCAAGACCCCACTTAGTTCATAGCTGCTATATAAACCACAGTAAAAAACTGCCATATGTCTTCTAAGGTGGTCCAGTAAGAATCATAGAGATATCACTGTACAGTATTTAATTTCCAGTTTGATTTCTATCACATAACTGTACTATTCATTATGGGTAATATGCATACAGCCAGTGTAGTCTCTTCCCAAGAATGAACAATATGGATACAAATGAGGGTTTAAAACGCCATTACAAAGCCCTTGAAATATACACCGTAAATGGCATTTTAATGACTTCAGTAGACACTATTTCTTCAAGCCACATAAGATTTAAAAAAAAAAAAACTTTTATGAAAGTGCTAAGAACTTTTACCCAGTTGATAAACACAATCCCAGATACTGAAGGAAAGGACAGAAAGCATTTTTTGACTAGTGTTGAGAAAAGTGTCTATCAACTTTATTAGGCTAGGAGTACACATGGATCATAAACTTTTTTAGCAACAGAGCCAAAAAAGGCTGGGACTTGACCTTCCCCCTCTAGTCATGGTCAGTAGAAGCTCCTCACTGTTTATGTCTAGAGAAGATAAACTGCTTGCAAGGTAAAGCACCACCCCAGGTGTTTCCACACAATACCTATTTAAAGAATCCTTATGTAGCACGACCGACTAGAGGGCCACTGGATTTTTGGGTCCCCATTTTTTGGGTTGTTGTTTTATTGAGGGAAAACAACTTGGATGGACATGAGGGAATAAGGGATGCCCAACTTGAACTTGGCAGAACAACTTGAGGACAAACTTCTTTCTCTATGTACACAAAAATGCAAATCCTGGACTTTACACCCCCCCCCCCCCCTCCCGATTAATATCAGTCTATAGAGGATCAAAAGCAAGGTTCCTCTTTTAGGAGCTCTATGCCCCCTTGGTGAAACTTTAAGCCCCAATACTTGCAGAAAATACCAGCCCACCTGGCTGTCTTAAAAAGGTTTTCCAGAGCAAGAGATGTAAGTTAGCTGGGACACTGTCCCAATGAAAGCATGCTGAAAATTGTGTCTGGCAGCCTTCTCCCTTGTAGAACCTGGAGGTGATAGGTAGAGGTACTCACACTGTGCCTTGTATCCTGCTGCCTTGAATAAGACTGCTGTTCGGGCCTCCTGCTGGAAAAGATCTTCGCATGCTACACAGGGTGTCTCCTGGATGGGAGTGGAGATCCCTCTCTTCAGCTTCCTCTTCCTCCTCAGTTCCAGCCTGGAGGCAGAGCCCCCCAGCCCCGGGTCCCCTCCCAGGCCTCGTAATCATCAGCACAACATCTTCCACCCAACAGCAACCACAACTGGCCAGGCTCTTTAATATTTATGGGCCAGTCTTACCACCCTACCAGGCCCCATCAATCTTCCATCAACTCCCATCAATATTCAGACCCTGCCTCTTTACTTCCACCCACTAGTTTCTAGAAGTTTCCATGGACCTCCAGAACCAGGGGGAGGCGATAAAGGCCTGGTCTGCAGAGCCTTCCAGCCTGACCTCAAGCTTAACCCAAACCAATTTCCCAGACTCATACAAACTACTATGAGTCAGCTAAACTTACCAACCTATGGAGGACATGCAAGCAAAGGTACTTGATAAACAGGCTAAATTCTCCTTTACCTGGAGTATATGGAGACATTACTCTACTTCAGACAAATTAAAACATAGACTCATAGCAGTCACATCCACCTGAGCTATTGATCTAATCTCTCTGGAAGACCTTAGGTCTTAGACACTGAAACTCCCAATCTCAATGAAGCTCGCTGTCTCTTTGCCCTATCCCTTTCCCCTCCTGTCCCTCTTTTCTCTCTTATCTGCCTTTCCCCCCTCGCCTCTTTCCCCCACCTCTTCTTCTCTCCTATCCTATCAGGCCTCTCTTGGCCTTTCTACATGCCTGCAGGCATCCTGGTTCACTAACTATTAACCGCCGCCCATTGAGGGTTCCAGATGGACCTTGTCCTTTTGGTCAGGCTAATCGTAGCAGACTTAGCACTAATATCGACCCTTCCCTGGTACTGGACGCAGTAAGTTCCCATAGGGGCGCCCATTCCAGGGAGTAGGATACTCGTATTGTATGATTTACGTGCTTACTACTGTGAATATAGCTGGGAACCCCAATGTGCTACATGACTGTAACAGTATGCCTTCTCCTGCCATTACCTGTAAAGTATATACCATGTTAAACATTGTTGGACCAGCCAGTCCATTGCTGGATACCTGGCTCTGTGCCCACCTTATGTTTTTTTTTATTGACTTTACAATCTTTATTTGCCTATATGCTGATAAAAGATTAATAAAAACTTATTGAAACTAAACTTACCTATCTAAACTGTAAACTAGAGGGTGCTACACTTACATAAGGTGCCTGCCCGGTTCACAACCGAAGTAAGTTTAATAAATTGGATGGATGGTACTGAAGGAAATACCAAATATATCACAAAAATCTTTACTGAAACAAAATCCACAATACAGCACAGCACCAGGATCTAAAGGAGATGTGTTAACGCATTTCATATTAGACAGTGCATAGTCATAACCCTAGTTAACCATTTTATAACTAAGTGCTGTCTAGAAGGCGGGCGGCATGGGCAGGCTGGATGACATACATGTACGTCATCCAGCCTGGGGTGCGCACAGCGGATTGTGGTTCGCGGTAACCGGCCGCTTTGAGCTATGCAATCACAATGTCAACAAAGCTGTTATGAATGAATGACTTCTTATAGCATGATGCTGTGATTGGCCCACAGCTATCACATGGTACCTGGGCCAATCACAGCATCTTGTATCATGTTATTCGCTGTAGCCAATCACAGATCACTAGTAATCACAACTATTATGAATGTAACATATTCATGATAGTTCAAAATATTGCTGTTACAGTGATCAACATTGTAACAGCAATCAAAGTGTAAAAAAATAAAATAAATTGAACATATTGTCACTGCTAAATTTGTCCAGAGCACCTAAGCTTCAGAGACCTCTGGGCATGAAAGGATTAACAATAAGTTGACCCCCTTTGTTTATTCCAATTAAATCAGTATATTGGAAATGGAATTTGTCACATGGGGGTTAAAGGCAAATAGACGGTGTACTTTGCAAAGTGCAGTTGCACTCTCCAAGAGCAGTTGCCCCAGAGTTTAGTAAATGAGGGGAAGCACTGCCGACTTTCATAATCCAATTATGTGCAAGCATTTTTTTATATTTTTCCTTGCACCTGATTGGGTACTCTTTGCAAGGTAAAGCCTTACATCATTTACTAAGCTCTGGAGCAACTGCCATTGCAGAGTGCACACGGTTTATAAGTCTTTAGTAAATCAACCCCATAGGCCCTTGCAAATAGGCACTGGTTGTGGCAAAGTACGTTTTTTTTAAATATTTTGTGTGCATTTCCTAATGCAATTTTTCTGCCCATACATTTTAAAAATGTTGTCTGCTTCACTAAAACTTCAGTTGTCATAGGATGGGGTTATGAGTTACAATTATACCACAAGCCTCTGTCATTTTTTTTACAGCAATTGTGTGTTCCGCAGCTCTAAATTCTTCTACTTTGGGAAATCTCCAAAGGCCTGTAACCATACTCCAGCAAAAAATTATTAGGCTGATGCCTGGGGACTTTATGAAAAATAACTAGGTAGAAATGCTAAAGCAGCTCCAAGTTTTAAAAGAACTACAAAAGGAAAATATAACGTGTGTAATATAAACGATCCGATAATACTCAGAACTATATATACATACATGATTAAAAATATTACTAGATTTTATTTGTGATACATCTTACATATATAATAAATTATACCTCTTCTCATGTGTCCTAATACCTACGTATTTAATACTAAAGAATACCTAGGACCTAAAACATCTAGGGGCTATTTATAACAAAGGCAGATTTCACTATCTGCCCTCTGCAGGACACTGCAATCCAAGGATTGGCAACCTGCAATATATTCTTTTTTTGGTTTGGGGTTAATTACGGCTTTAAAGAACCGCTATACCTTTTACAAAAAACAAATCGTTAAAATCACGGTGCTTACAATATTAAACTTGCAAAGATTTACACCTGGACCCCAAAGGCCCCAACTTTGCCGGCCAATGGGTTTCTTTTGTTTTCATCAATCACTGGCCAGTGGGACAAAACTGGGACTGTTATAGCAAGTTAGAACTGTCTTAATATACAGTTGAAGGTAAATGCAGTTCAGGTCTTATAATTTCTGTTATTGAGAATACTGCAGGTGTTTAACCACATCTCTCAGAGTAACATTATTGTCTTATTGATTGCTTGTATAACTACACTTGTTAATCCTCTCTTTTTTCAGGCTATGCTTGACCTAATAAATCCATTGAAATACCTCAAGGTGTGTCAGTAAGTGCTGGGTGAGGGAGGTGCATTATCTTCAGGTGTGCAAAACAAAACAGTTCAGTGGCTCCTCAGGGGGTAGAGCTACAAAAGCAATGAGGGCATAACTTTAACCACTTGCTGACTGCACAGTGTCCCCCAGTGCTGCCCATCTGTGCCCACCAGTGCTGCCAATCAGTGCCCACCAGTGCTGCCAATCAGTGCCCACCAGTGCTGTCCATCAGTGCCCACCAGTGCTGTCCATCAGTGCCACCTATTAGTGCTGCCTATCAGTGCCCATCAGTGCCACTTTTCATTACCTATCAGTGCCACCTATCAGTGCTGCCTATCAGTGCCCATCAATGCAGCCTCATCAGTGCAGCCTCATCAGTGCAGCCTCATCAGTGCGCATCAGTGCAGCCTCATCAGTGGCCATCAGTGCAGCCTGTCAGTGGCCATCAGTGCAGCCTCATCAGTGCCCACCGGTGCCGCCTAATAAATGCCCATCAATGCAGCCTCATCAGTGTCCACCACTGCTGCGAATCAGTGCCCATCAGTGCCGTCTACTAGTGCCACCTATCACTGTCGCCTATCAGTGCCCATCAGTGAGGCTTATCAGTACCTACCGGTGCCGCTTATCAGTGCTGCCTATCAGTGCCCATCAATGCAGCCTCATCAGTGCAGCCTATCAGTACGCCATCAGTGCAGCCCATCAGTGCCGTCTCATCAGTGCAGCCTCAACAGCGCAAATCAATGAAAGAGATCAATTACTTGTTTGCAAAATTTAATAACAAACGATGAAAAAAAAAATTTCTTTTCAAAATTTTTGGTAGTTATTTGTTTATTTAGCAAAACAGGAAAAAAAAAGCCAGTGGCGATTAAATACCACCAAAATAAATCTCTATTTCTGTCAAAATTGGCCAGGGGAGGAAAGGGGTCAAAGTGCCCAGTAAGCAATGGGTTAAATGTGTGTTTGTACACAGTTATAAAAACAGTTTACATTTACGAATGCACTTGATAGGAGCATAGAAGACTGAATTATCATAAGCATTTCATAATGGCGGCAACGGTGCCGCAATAAAGTTTCCCGTGCTGAAATATAATCAGAAGAATGCAGCGACGATGAAATGTAACTCTAACATCACTTGGAGGTATTTTGTGAATTCTGGAAACGTTTTTTTTTTATTTATTTTTTTTACCAGCGCAGATCAGAGATGTTTACCTAATGGAATCTGTTTCTTCACTTTACCTAGATACAGCACATTATACATAAAACCGCTCAAAAACCTGACTCAGTAGAAAAAAAAAAAAAAAAGATGCCTCAGGCAGACAAAGTAATAATAAATTACAATTCAAATTTACTTTCACAAAAGGAAAGAAACTGATGACCACTGCTACCTAGAACATCCAGCCAAGCATTAAAACGTCCTATCTTCTATCTAAACTTCCTTTTCAATAAGGACGTTTGATACATTCAGAGAGATATTATCAAGGAAAATCACCAAGTTAATTGTAACGATGTATCACCTATGAGTAGGGCTTTCCTGCCCCCTTCTGGGCACACAAATACTCCAAGAGGGTCCCAAATGAGTACATTTTTTTTGTTTTTTAAATACTTACACTTAAGCAAGACCAATGCATGGTCAAATTTCGAAAGAATTTTCTTTTCAAAATCAGAAAGTATTTTTTTGTTTTTTTTTTGTGATCCGATGATGCCACCATTGATTTTTTCGAAATTCGGCCGACCAAGCCTTCAATTTCACCTCATGTTGCTACAGAAGAGAATTTTCGTGGCCGGGAATCTTCTTTTTTCTCCGTAAATTTTCTTTTCTTGCACATTTTTTTTTTCTTATTACATTTCTCACACGATTCTCCCACCATTGATTAGAAAATCGTTAGTTTTTCAAAAAATTTCCAACATGTCCGATTCCTCAAATTTGATTGCCGCACGAAAATCGCCCGTTGCTGCAGCCCCATTAATGGTGCGAAATTCGTACGAAAATTCTTAGATACGATTTTCGAAAGAAAATTCTTTTGAAACTCAAACTGCGTATGGCCGGTATTAGGCCAAGCACAATAAAGTAGATGGAAACTTTAACTGAATGCCAGTTAGGCTAATACAATGTGTGTCACCAACAACATTTAAAAAAAAACAAATTTTCATTTTATTTCATCCTTTGTTGCTCCTCTGTGCTTCTGATCTCACGCAGCCTAATTACAACCACTTCACTTTATTAGGTTCCCCTTGCTAGTAGCGGGTTGGACCCCCTTTTGCCTTCATTCTTGGTGGCATAGGTACAACAAGGTGTTGGAAATATTCCTCCAAGATTTTGCTCCATAGTGACATGATAGCATCACGCTGCAGATTTGTTGACTGCCCATCCATGGTGCCGATCTCCTGTTCCACCACATCCCAAAGGTGCTCTATTGGATGAGGTGTGGTGAGTGTGGAGGCCATTGGAGGACAGTGACCTCATTGTCCAGTGGTGAGATGATTGGAGCTTTGTGACATGGTGCATAATCCTGCTGGAAGGAGCCATCAGAAGATGGGGACACTGTAGTCATAAATGGGTGGACATGGTCACCATCAATACTCAGGTAGGCCGTGGTGATTAAACCATGATCAATTGGTACTAAGGGACCCAAAGTGTGCCCATCCCCCACACCATTACACCCCCACCACCAGCCTGAACTGGTGATACAAGGCAGGATGGATCCATGCCTCAAATTCTGATCCCCACCATCTGAATGTCGGACCTGAAATCCAGACTCATCAGACCAGGTAACATTTTTCCAATCCTCTATTGTCCAATTTTGTTGATCCTATGCCAATTGTAGCCTCAGTTTCCTGTTTTTAGCTGACTGGAGTGGCACCCGGTGTGGTCTTCTGCTGCTGTAGCCCATCTGCTTCAAGGTTGGATGTGTTGTGCATCCAGAGATAGTATTCTGCATACCTTGGGTGTAACGAGTGGTTATTTGAGTTACTGTTGTCTTTCTATCGTCTGCCCATTCTCCTCTGATATCAACAAGGCATTTTCCTCCACACAACTGCCGCTCACTGGATATTTTCTCTTTTTCCCACCATTCTCAGTAAACCCGAGAGATGGTTTTGTGTGGAAATCCCAGAAATACTCAGACCAGCCCGTCTGGCACCAACAACCATGCCACGTTCAAAGCCACTTAAATCTTCTTTCTTCCCCATTCTGATGCTTGGTTTGAACCTCAGCAAGTCATCTTTACCACGTCTAGATGCCAAAATGCATTGAGTTACTGCCATGTGATTGGCTGATTATCAATTTGTGTCACCAAGCAATAGAACAGGTGTACCTAATAAAGTGGCCGGTGAGTGTATGCACTCCATTAGTGGTTGTGTGGCATTTCTCAGCAAGGGTTTCCTGATAGTGACAGATATGAAACATTCATATATAATCAATGCCTTCTAACTTTCGAACTTGAGAAAGAGGGACAAGTTTTGGGAGATAACATGCAGCATGCGCAGCGGCAAAAAAGTGGGTGTGGCTATATCACATTGAATATTGGAGCTGGTTTTGTAAACAAGGCATTTCCCTGTTCTGCCTTTTGACATTATTATTATTATACACGATTTATATAGCGCCAACAGTTTACACAGCGCTTTATAATGCATAGGGGGGGACAACACAATTACAGCACGTTTCAACACAAAAGGTACAGGAGGGCCCGGCTGGTAGAGCTTACATTCTAAAGGGAGGGAGTGGTACAAAGGTAATAGCTGTGGAGAATGATTTGATGGGGGTGACATGACAGAGACAGGGGCGGACTGACTGACCATTTGGCCACTCAGGCACTGCCCGAGGGGCCCGGGCCACTAGGGGGCCCCCGTCAGGGTTGCCAGCCTCAGTAAAACCAGGGACAGTATGTAAAAATCTGTGTTTTTTTTTGTTTTTTTTTACATCTGTCTCTGAAATGTCCCTTACCGACATCCTTTTGGTCTAAAAATCCTAAGATAATGGCTGCCCCACCTCTCCAGTACCTTCTCAGCCAATAGAAACATGTATGTGTACACTGTGTGTACATGTATGTGTATACTGTGTGTACATGTATGTGTATACTGTGTGATTGTATACTGTCTGGCCCCATAATCTCTGATTGCCCGGGGGCCCCATAATCTCCTATTGCCCGGGGGCCCCATGAGTTGTCAGTCCGCCCCTGGACAGAGAGCACTGCTCCCTGTCATCGGAGCAGTGATCGCTGTTATGTGAGTCGAAGCCCATCCCCCCACAGTTAGAAACACTCCCTAGGACACACAGTTAACCCCTTGATCACCCTCTAGTGGTTAACCCCTTCCCTGACGGTGTCATTTACACAGTAATCAGTGCATTTTTATAGCACTGATCGCTGTATAAATGACAAGGGTCCCAAAATAGTGTCAAAAGTGTCCGATGTGTCTGCCATAATGTCACAGTCACCATAAAAATAGCAGATCGCCACCAGTACTAATAAAAAAATATATATATAATAATAATAATAATAATAATAATAATGCCATAAAACTATCCCCTATTTTGTAGATGCTATAAATTGTGCGCAAACCAATCAATATACACTTATTGTGATTTTTTTGTTACCAAAAATATGTAGAAGAATATGTATCAGAGTAAACTGAAAAAAAAATAGTTGTTTTATATATTTTTGAGGGATATTTATTATAGCAAAAAGTAAAAAATATTGCATTTTTCTTTCAAAATTGTCACTATTTTTGTTGTTAGCGCAAAAAAAAAAAAAAACACAGAGGCGATCAAATACCACCAAAAGAAAGCTCTATTTGTGGGGAAAAAGGGACATCAATTTTGTTTTGGTGTAGTGTCGCACAACCGTGTAATTGTCAGTTAAAGTGACACAGTGCTGAATCGCAAAAAGTGCTCTGGTCAGGAAGGGGGGTAAATCCTTCCGGGGCTGAAGTGGTTAAAGAGACATTATCCCAAACAGTCTGAGACTGCCTCCTGCGATAGCTGTGGCGTAGCAATCCCAGCAGGGCCCGGCTTGGGCTGGAAACCCAGAAGTGTTGTCTTGCAGCACAAAACGAAGAAAAATAGTAAAACATAGAATAAATTTTTTTAGCCTTTGTGGAAGAGGGAAGGGGGAGGGACAAAGACATTGTTGTTCGGGTGAGTTAAAGTGTAACTCCACTTTTGTTGGGGGAAAAAACCCCTCCCCCTCTGGGTGATCTCTGTACATTGCAGGGACTGTAACAAGCTTTGTTGCAAATTCCAACCTTTTGTTATTCTGAAGAAATAGCTGTTTGTTTTTCTGTGTCCATGTGAATGTGAATGAGAGTGACTTTATAATTATCAATCATCTGCAGCACATGCAGGGCTCTAATGAGGAAAGTGGCAGGGTTTGTGCCCCTTCAGACGCGATTTCCCTTTTGGAGTATCTCACCAAAAATGACATTTTTTGTTGCAGGAGATGCCCCAAAATCTGACTTGTATCTTAGTGCAGACTTCTGGGATAATCAGTGAGCCAATCACACAAGCAGGAAATTACATTTCTGGGTGGCGCTCTGTATACCATCTGTGCACCTCCAGGCGGCCATATTGGATTTTACAGAAAATCGCAGCATTGTAGATTGAAACGGAAAGATCATTTTTAATAACATTCAATTACAATATGACTTGTGTCGCAATTGTATACGCTAGATTTATTTATTTATTTTATTTGCTAATTTTTCCCACGAATGAGGCGTTACACTTTAGGTTCTGCTGTAAGCTGGACATACACTGATAGTTTACATGAATTTTTTTTTACAGCGTCCTCCATCCAGGCTATGGACAGATGAATCTTCTGCTACAGCTATAGTATTATGACACCTGGCTCACTGCAACTGATTGGATGCTTGGCCTGCATCGGCTGATTGGCTGCAACTGCTTTTCAGCTCATATTTTTATGCATAGCTTAATCAATTTTTAAATCAAAGGATGTTGGGCAGGAGGTGTCTGAACGGTAGGGTTGCCACCTGTCTGGGATTCACCCAGACAGTCCGGGTTTTGAGTCTTTGAGACTGAAACCCAGACACATTATTCAGACCGGGCTGTGACTCCCCAGGTAACCAAGACAGTCGCACACAAATCTGTTGCCACTGGGGGGGCAGGGCAATGATGTCATCAAGAGCAATTTGACCACACCCACTGTTCGCTCCAGCACGCTATGCACATTGCATTACTACTCTCCTTGGGGCACCCAAAAGTGTCCCAGGCCACTAAAGTGTTCAGGTTTGGCTTGAAGAAAAGGTGGCAACCCTACTGAAAGGGCCACTAAGTGACTTTGTGTCTCAGGATCCAGGGCAGATTCATACAGTGTATGGGCGGCTTTGCAACCAGCCAATGCAGAGAAAATAAACTCTTTGTCCAGAATTATATAACATACAAAATAGCATAAAAAATGCAGAGATCAGGACTATGTAATGTACAATACAGTGCATAGAGGTTGAGACTATGTACACTGACATACCCCTCACCATAAAGTGCTGGGTCTAGGACTGTGTAAGATATTGCCATCGCATTGTTTGTTGGTCAGAGACAATAAAAATGCTCCCCGAGTCCCGGTTCAAATTGCTGTGGTTTGGGATTCGCAGCAATTCCTGTGCGCTTCCCACACCGCATTATAGTCCCCGCTACACGTTTCCCCTTGTGGAGTTCAACATGCAGCTAAACCCTCTGCAATAAGCCAGACTGAGTGTCATTTTGAAGCTTTATTAACAAAACAAGGTGGGTGAAACTATTGAGAAAAAAACAAATACAGATACATATATACTCAGTATATGAAGTATACAGAAATACAATGAAAAGCTAAGCTGTAAATAGCGATAAGTAATTCTCACTAGTGATGCTGCATTTAAGGGATGTAAGTTTTCATCCAACATGTGCTCTGATAGCTGGTTCCTTCTTTCAGTCTTTAAGACAGAGTCTGAGCTCCCAGGATGCACCTGTCTCTCTTCCCAGACTGAAGACTGATGGGAACTTTTGTTAAAGGTGAACAGTTTCTGGTTTCTGCAAAAACAGTACATTTGGCACTGGCTCCATCTTGTGGTCAAATCTGATACTGCAGGCAAAACAACGTAACGTGGAAGAAAAGTTTCACACAGTATTTTTCCTGATAGACAGTGGCGATTGATGTTTTTTTTTTTGGATGTTTTATATTTTTTTTACATTTTCTTTGCACGTGGAATATTATATATATATTTGATCATTATATTTTTGTATTGAATTAGATGTCATTGTTGCGCTACTGTGAATTTTGCTATATATGCACCTTGGTATATGTATTTCATTTTCGCTGGTTTTGTCCAATAGGATCACCTGACGTGTTGGCCAATCAGGTAACAGGTCTCACGACCCGCTTCCTAGTTTGTGGGGAGCAGATTTAGTGTGAAAATAGCGAATATCCCCCCTCCCGTTTTACTTACCTGAGCCCCGTATTTCCCTTGGTGGAGACGCGCTGTCCCTCTCTGCACGGGGTCATGGCTCTTGATTGCATAGATTGATAGCAGCGCAGCCATTGGCTCTCGCTGCTGTCAATCAAATCCAATGAGGGTGGGGCAGAGCCCTACATTGGGGGATTGTGTGATGATGTCAAAAAGGGCAAAGAACACTACTGTTGGGGGGGGGCAGAGGACTCTACCGTGGGCGTGAGGTGAAGTGATGTGAAGGGAGACAGAGGATACTCATATGGGGGGGAAGGATATTAGTTATACTGCGGCAACATGGCTCAGCTGCGCAAATTGCCATCATGGTACATCAGTGCCATTGACAGCCACTAGGGGGCGCGTGCGCACTTCCCGTTTGCCCCCCGAGCCGATGCGAGTGCCCAGCGGTCTCGATCACCGCCGGGCTCCCGCGATCGCTCGGGGCACACGGAGAACCCGGAACTGTGTGTGTAAACACACAGTTTCTGGTTCTCTGAGGGGAGAACTGACAGATCTTCTGTTCATACAGAGTATGAACAGACGATCGGTTATCTTCCCTGCACAGTCCCCGCCCTCCTTCAGTTATAACACAAACTAGGACACACTTAACCCCTTCACTGCCCTCTAGTGTTAACCCCTTCACTGCCAGTGACATTTTTTACAGTAATCAGTGTATTTTTATTCACATTGATCGCTGTATTAATGCCAATGGTCCCAAAAATGTGTCAAAATTGTCCGACGCGTCCGCCATAATGTCACAGTCATGATAAAAATCACTGATCGCCGGCCATTACTAGTAAAAAAATAAAAAATATTAAAAAATACCATAAAACTATCCCCTATTTTGTAGATGCTATAACTTTTGCACAAATCAATCAATATATGCTTATTGCGATTTTTTTTTACCAAAAATATGTAGAAGAATACGTATTGGCCTAAACTGAGGGGAAATTTATTTTTTATATATTTTTGGGGGATATTTATTATAGCAAAAAGTAAAAAATGTTTTTTTTCAAAATTGTCGTTCTTTTTTTGTTTTTAGAGCAAAAAATAAAAACCGCAGAGGTGATCAAATACCACCAAAAGAAAGCTCTATTTGTGGGGAAAAAAGGACGTTGATTTTGTTTGGGAGTCACGTTACACGATCGCGCAATTGTCGGTTAAAGCGACGCAGTGCCAAATCGCAAAAAGTGCTCTGGTCTTTGGCCAGCCAAATGGTCTGGGGGTTAAGTGGTTAAGGGAGGGGGGGGGGCAAAGGACACTACTGTGACACGTGTTCCTGGTGATGACTTTATAATGGGATCCTTAAAAAGTTATTTTTATTTTTTGAAGGGGGTCTATTCTTAGTGGTGTGTGGGGGAGGGGGGGGGGGGTAACACCATCACCGCATCAGGTGACACCAAACCTAATGATGCCACTGCCCCCCCCACTGAGCTTTTGGGTTCTGATTGCGTTCTGACATCACTCTCCTCCCCCTCCCACCAAAACACACTAGTCAGTGCCCACAGCCTGAGAGCACTGATCGGATGCCGATCGGCAGACCTTTTTCGGTCATCATGCCCCTTCAAGAGAAGACAGCCAAACGTGTGTACGGCCCTTTAGAAGCTTTACCTGTAGATTCTTATGTGCAGGTTATGAAACAATGTTATTTGTTTTCATTGTAAATGGTTAACCCACGCACTGCGAATTAAACAGAAAAACAGCTTGTCCTCTAAACCAAACCCGAGGAGGGAAGGATCCAATTTTTAGGTCTTACAGAAAGGTCACTGAAGTTCACAGAACTTTCATCTCCAGCTCATTTCTAAGGAAACTGAATTTTAAACTTGATCCGCCTACACGCAGGGCTAATATAATCTATCGATGACCTTACTAAGCTATCCTGCCGCACATAAATTTAACGTAATTGTATCATCCTATTTAAGTTGCGAACTTGCTGTGGTGTATTAGCATATTAAGATTAACTCTGCAGGCTGTAATCACTCCACATTAATAAATGTACTTCCCGGGCCAAATTTGATAACGTTCCAGTGCACCCTTGTGGTGTTACCTTCCTACCCCTATAGGAGATGTGATAATATTACATTTCCAATAATCCTTATCCACTGAGCATACTGGATAACAAATTAACCTTTTCCAAAATCCAGTAAGCGGTCAAAAAAAAAAAATGAATTATCACACGCTGAGGAAAAGAAGGTTTTCAAGGAATGTGACATTTCCTTATAAATGAAGAAGTATCCGGGAAAAAAAAATATGTCACAAAGCAACATGAAAAATATGTATTATTCTTGTATTGTGTCTCTCACAGAATATTGGAATGCTTACAAAATAAATGGTTAGTTATAACTTACGGTGTCACTAAACCCCCATCATAAAAAAAGGATCAATAAATGGTGCTGTTCATACTCAGTCCCTATGAGATTCCTTTTCTGCATTCTGCAAAAATCCTGGTTGATCCTGCTGCTCTCTATCGCCCCCTTCTGTCCATGTCCCTAATGCAGCTAGGGATTTTGCAGAACAGCGGTGACAGCTCTGCACATGCTCAGTTTTCAGTGAGTTTCTATGCTGAGCATTTCCTGCCTATCACATCTGAGCAGCCCATGTGACTATAGAGTCACACATGGGGCGTATACACGACAGCCCACTTCCTCCCTCCTCCTCCATGCCTGCAAACCAGCTAAACACAATGGGGGTGGGATATTACATATAGATTGATTGAGGTTTCACCTCCCTCTCATTCTAAGACACAGGCTGAAGGGGCGTGACACAGCCTGTGACTGGCAGAAATCTGCCCACACCATGTTATTGCCAAACAATTATAAAGATTTGATTTCATGTATATATATTTGTGTGACAATTTAAAACATTTACATTTCTCTGAGAATGTGTCTCCAATTGGGACTAATGCTCAGGGTGAATGCACCTTACTCTGGGCACCTTCCCACTTCCAGCACACTCTGGTAACTACAGGAATGGTTAATAATGAAATCCAACACAATTAGTAGGGAGCTCCCCCTACTTTAACCCCCCTGGCGGTATTCCCGAGTCTGGCTCGGGGTGGAGATTTTATACCAAAAGCGGTCACCCCGAGCCAGACTCGGGACCGCATCGGTGAATGCAGGGAGAGGTTTACTTACCTTCTCCCTTGGATCCAGCAATGTCTCCCCACTGAACGAGCGGCTCGTCCTCCGCTCGATGTATCACGGAGCCGATCTCCGTTCCCTGCAAGCGTTGCGACGCACGGGGACGGAGAACGGCGCCAAATTCAAAAAGTAAAACACACACATTACATACAGTATAATGTAATCTTACAGATTACATTGCTGTATGTAATCATTTCACATCCCCTTTGTCCCTAGTGTTCTGTCCAGTGTCCTGCATGCAGTTTTATAATATAAAAACTGTTCTTTATGCCTGGAAACTGGAGATTGTCCATAGCAACCAAAACTGTCCCTTTACATCAAAAATGGTTTTAGACCAGCTAGAAAACAGCGATAATAAATTAGAATCACTCGCAGAATTGATCGATAGCGATTTGTGGGGAGATCCGTCATCAAATATTGAAAAGTAACGACAATTCTGCAACTGAGCACATTTCAGTGTTTTTGATTTGATTACATTATTGAATAATTTTTAATATTTTTATATTATTATTTGGTATAATTATTTATTATATTATAAATTTATGATTTAATTTTTCAAACTTTATCATACCCGGGATGTCTGCTAGACTCTGGTTTGGACAGATTTAAGTGAGTTATTCCTAAGAATTACAGGACTACAATATAAAACGCTAAAGTTTCAAAAATAATTGTAGCGCTTTTAGCACCTAAAATCTGAAATTATCATACCGCCAGGGAGGTTAAATGTATACAAGGCCTTGCAATGAGAAGTGCAGTCTTTGATCTTCTTTCTTCTGCTAGCTATTTGTGTTGTAATAATTGCAATCTAACAGTGGAACAAGAAGGGTTAACGTAAGGAGAATATTAGAACTGTTCCTGTAGTGTGATACACCTGCAACTGCCTCCGGTGTAATTGGCTTTGTATAACACAGTGTTGGTAGTAAAGTGAAGGGTAGGCTTGAGGCCTGCTGAAACACAGTCTTTTATCAGATTCTCCTCCGTGGGACTACAGGTCCCAGCAAGACTGTGTTAAATGTCAAGGTGTATAAAAGTGTGTCAGAAAAACTCTTACCAAACTGGATCTGAAGAATGGAACAGCTCCGCTCCGGTGCGCTCAGTCTTGCTTCTTGCTTCCAGCCGGCTCCGTCACACCGATCCACAAGATGAACCAGGTCCCTCTGATGGCTCCGACAGGTGTCTCTGGATCCTTCCCGAGTCGGTCACAAAGTCCTTCCAGTGATCAGGTAACAGACAGAGTCTTTAGTTGTTCCACAGTGGCTGTAGGCCGCTCTCTCTGGAGACCTCCTCATAGGTCCTTGTAGGCAGGCCACATGTCCAGAAGAGACAGAAAATGGCCGTGCGTGTCCTTTTATTGCCTACCCAGCATGCAGTTCAGTCCAGAAGAATCATGGGTAGGTCACCTGGCATTCTGGGTAGGTAGGTCATAGCAAAAATTTAAACAACAGTCACTTCCTGTTATATTTCTAGTGTTATAGAAAAGAAAATACTAAGAGTCCATTTCTTGTATTGGCCACTAGATGTTGCCAAATACTAAGCTATAACAGTGCTCATAGACTTACATTGCATTATGTTAGTAGGCAAAAATATCAGCGCTACATATGTATTCCAAAGGCTGTTTTTATTTTTATCTTTTATTTTTTTCATAATGTGACCAGCAGCAGGGGACTAGCTCCTCCTGCTTATGTTTCCACACAGACAGGCTGGGAGCGAGCTGGGTCATGTGACAGCTGGATATTGATTAGGAAAAAGGTACTTAGATGGGTTATTTATTAAAATATTTACAGTGCCGACATCCACATACAGAAATAGAAGGGACAATGTAAATTAAAGAGATACTAAAGTCTTGTTTGTTTTTTTTTCCCTTAAAAATAACAAATATGTTATACTTACCTACTCTGTGTAATGGTTTTGCGTGAGTGACAACAGCGAGAGCCAATGGCGCCGCTGCTGTGTCTCAGCCAATCAGGAGGGAGTGTCCCGGACGGGGCGAGGCACTCCTGCACATCGCTGGATAGAGATGGGGCTCAGGTAAGTATTAGGGGATCTGCCACACACAGAAGGTTTTTTATCTTATGCAGTAAGATAAAAAAAACTTCTGCCCTTACAACCACTTTAAACATTGTTTAGTATCACTTTAAGTATAAATGTTATAGAAGCAACAGATGAATATATTCCTAACAATGCAACCCTCCTCCCCCCCCCCCCCCCCCCAGTATTACATAAATAAAAATAGCTAAGACCCCTTTGACATTATGCTGCCCACAATTCCAGGATCGCGGCAAAATGTGCAACGTGCTTGTGGTGCCATAATGGCACCGCAAATGTGGTCAATTTAGCCGCGATTGTCATGCAATATTACACATTAACTTCCAAATGCATCTGGCTCAGTGCCAAAATTTGGTATATGAGCTTCTTTGGCCTGTTTTTGGGGCTGTGGGAGGCCCATTCAAAATGAATGGTGCAGCTGCAAAAACACGCTAAAATAAGTATGAAAAACACAACGTGGTAGTATCGCTCAGGTGTGATTGATTATAATTACTAATAGTTCAACAATAAGTCAACAAAAGTGAAAAGCTAAAAAAAAAAAAAAAAAAATGTGTGGGCGTCTATGTTATCTTATATTTTTGTTACTGTCTACTCGTCAGTGAAAACTCTAATAAAAACGTTGAAATATAAAAAAAATAAAAAAAAGTGTGAATGGGGCCTTAATGTGGAAAGTCTTTGTTTAGGCACCTTCTAGTGTAAGGTGACAACGATCTGTCCCTAAATTATCCCTCTGCATTGCCACCCTGTCACACAGGATATTGACGGAGACTGCAAGTGACCACTTCAAGGAACATTACCCAGACGGCATGGTTCATTGTTGTCACCATCAGGAATCTCACCCTTAAGCCTCATACACACGATCGGACTTTGTACAAACTTTTCCGTGGACTTTTGTACAAAGGGCGTGGTCCACAAGTTTGTATTGCATACACACGGTCTGCCTTTTTGACAACAAACACGAACGTAATGACGTCACAACGTACTGACGCCACTTCAAAAGAGGACGTTCAATTACTCCAGCGCCACCTTTGGTCAACTTCTGTATTGTAGTCTGATCTTTTGCATTGGTTCTGAGCACGCGTGTTTGTACCTTGTACAAAAGTCCGATGCTTTTGCGTACACACGGTCGGACTTTGCTCCATCGGACTTTTGTTGCCAGAAAGTTTGTCCGTTCGCACAGCCAACAAAAGGCCGATGAAAACAGAAAAAGTTTGTCCGATGGAGCGTACACACAGTCGGATGTTGCTCCAAAACAGCTAATTTGCATGTTTGTTGTCAAAAAGTCCGACCGTGTGTACGGGCCTTAAGAATGCCATGCAGCCATTGCTGTAGTGCATGTAGATAAAACAGGCTACAAAGTGGCCGCAGGAGATCAGCAGCACTGATTTGCAACAAGAGATAACAAAAGGTAAAAACTGTTAAAATGGCAATTATATATGATACACACATTGCACAGTGCTTTAGTGTCATCCAATTATTGTTTGCATCTACTTAAAATACACTGGTTTTTGAAAGTTGTATTTTAAAGTTATTTTAAAGTATTGTTTTTTTTTTATATAAAAATAACAGACAGGTTATACCAACAAACAGTGGATTTGAATAGAGCAGCCCAGATCCTCCTCTTCTCAGGTCCCTCTTCTGTGCTCCTGGTCCTGTCCTCCTATTAAATGCCCCCACAGCAAGCAGCTTGCAATGGGGGCACCCAAGCCGAGCTGCAGCTCCGTGTGTCCATTCAGACACGGAGCTGCGGTTCAGCCCCCGTCCTCCCTCTCTCCTGATTGGGTAACTGAATTTGCTTGACAGCAGCGGGAGTCAATGGCGCTGCTGCTGTGTCTCTGTCCACGAGCCACCGGAGGCACGTGTGTGCTCCCATTAGCCAGCGGGAGAGCCAATTAGCGGGTCCGGTGGACTCGATGTCTGCCGGCCACCCTGTAATCATTCCCTGCAGTGACAGAAGGGGGATCAGCCTAAACAAGACAGATCTCCGTTCTGACGGGGGGAGATCACACAGATCCTGTCTTTATGCTATGCAGGATCTGTGTGTTTCCCCAGTCACACAGTCCCCCATACAGTTAGAAAACACAAACAGGGAACACATTTAACCCCTTGATCACCCCTGATGTTAACACCTTCCCTGCCAGTGTCATTAGTACAGTGACAGTGCATATTTTTAGAGCTGATTACTGTAATAATGTCACTGGTTCCCAAAAAAAGTGTCAAAAATGTCAGTTAGGTGTCCGTTCTGTCCACCACTATGTCGCAGTCCCGCTAAAAAATTTCTGATCACCGCCATTACTAGCAAAAAAAAAAAGGAATAAGAAAAATGCCATAAATCTATCCCCCATTTTGAAGACGTGGTAACTTTTGCGCAAACCAATCAATAAATGCTTAATATAACTGAAGAATACATTTATTTTTTTTTTGCAGTTTACAGCACAGAACATAAAAACTGTCAGAGGTGACCAAATATCACCAAAAGGAAGCTCTATTTGTGGGGAAAAAAAGGACGTTGATTTTGGTACAACGGCGCACAACCGCGCAATTGTCAGTTAACCACTTTCAGACCGGACCATTTTGCTGGTAAATGACCAGAGGTCTATTTACACTTTGGCACTGCGCTGCTTTAACTGGTAATTGCGCGGTCATGCAATGTTGTACCCAAACAAAATTTGCGTCCTTTTCTTCCCACAAATAGAGCTTTCTTTTGATGGTATTTGATTGCCTCTGCGATTTTTATTTTTTGCGATATAAACGTAAAAAGACCGCAAATTTTGAAAAAAAATGATATTTTCTACTTTTTGTTATTAGAAAAATCCAATAAACTCAATTTTAGTCATACATTTAGGCCAAAATGTATTCAGCCACATGTCTTTGGTAAAAAAAAAGTCAATAATTGTATATTTATTGGTTTGCGCAAAAGTTGTCACATCTACAAACTAAGGTACGTTTTCTGGAATTTACGCAGCTTTTAGTTTACGACTGCCTATCTCATTTCTTGAGGTGCTAAAATGGCAGGGCAGTACAAAACCCCCCCAAATGACCCCATTTTGGAAAGTAGACCCCCTAAGGAAATTGATAAGAGGCATGTTGAGCCCATATAATATTTTATTTTTTTGCCTCAAGCGATTGAATAATGACAAAAAAAAAATTTTTTTTTTTTTTTTACACAAAGTTGTCACTAAATGATATATTGCTCACACATGCTATGGGCGTATGTGAAATGACACCCCAAAATAAATTCTGCTGCTTCTCCTGAGTACGGGGATACCACATATGTGGGACTTTTTGGGAGCCTAGCCGCGTACGGGGCCCCGAAAACCAAGCACCGCCTTCAGGCTTTCTAAGGGCGTAAATTTTTGAGTTCACTTCTCACTACCTATTACAGTTTTGAAGGCCATAAAATGCCAAGATGGCACAAAACCCCCACAAATGACCCCATTTTAGAAAGTAGACACCCCAAGCTATTTGCTGAGAGGCATGTTGAGTCCATGGAATATTTTATATTTTGCCACAAGTTGCGGGAAAATTACAAACTTTTTTTTTTTTTTTTTTTTTTTTCACAAAGTTGTCACTAAATGATATATTGCTCACGCATGCCATGGGCATATGTGAAATGACACCCCAAAATAAATTCTGCTGCTTCTCCTGAGTACGGGGATACCACATATGTGGGACTTTTTGGGAGCCTAGCCGCGTACGGGGCCCCGAAAACCAAGCACCGCCTTCAGGCTTTCTAAGGGCGTTACAGTTTTGAAGGCCATAAAATGCCAAGATGGCACAAACCCCCCCCCAAATGACCCCATTTTGGAAAGTAGACACCCCTAAATTTAGGGGTACACTAGTGAGACTAGGTAATAAATGGCGGGTGCCCTGAAACTATAAAAAAATAACTAACCAACCAGCGTCACCTGTAACAGTTATATGGTGATCACTGGTGAAAGGGTTAACTAGGGGGCAATCAGGGGGCTTTATGCGGTAGTATATGGGGGTCCCTGGCGCTATAAAAAGCTGCGGCGAACCTAAATACCTACCTGCCTAACTAGCGTCACCTGTGACACTAATACAGCGATCAGAAAAACGATCGCTTATTAGGCTGGGTTCACACTGGAGCGATGCGGGAACGCCACGAATGCGCGGCGGGTTCCCGCATCGCATGCCTCCCGGCGGCAGTTCACACTGCCCTATGCGAACTGCTGGGAGTGTCAGTGAAATGTTACTGACACCCCCAGATCAGTTCGCATATCGCAGTGCGATCTGCAAACTCGGATCGCATGGTGTGAACACCCATGCGATCCGATTCTGCTGCGGGCCAAAAAAAGGGTCCCGTGCGAATTTGCGGCGGGTGCGGCGGGTGTGGCGGGTGCGGCGGGTGCGGCGAATGGCTGAACTCGAATCGCACAGAGATCGGATGTGATTTGCACTGCAGTGCGGTGCGAATCACATCCGTTCTCAAACCGCTGCAATGTGAACCCAGCCTTAGTGACACTGGCGACGGGGGGTGATCACGGGGTTAAACCTTTATTGGGGGGGTTAGGGGGGTACCTTAGAACTAAAGGGGGCTAACCCTAACTGCCCTAACAGTTATTAGTCACAAATGACACCCGCCGGGTGATCAGGGGGTTAAACCTTTATTAGGTAATAAATGGCGGGTGCCCTGAAACTATAAAAAAATAACTAACCAACCAGCGTCACCTGTAACAGTTATATGGTGATCACAGGTGAAAGGGTTAACTAGGGGGCAATCAGGGGGCTTTATGCGGTAGTATATGGGGGTCCCTGGCGCTATAAAAAGCTGCGGCGAACCTAAATACCTACCTGCCTAACTAGCGTCACCTGTGACACTAATACGGCGATCAGAAAAATGATCGCTTATTAGGCTGGGTTCACACTGGAGCGATGCGGAAACGCCGCGAATCCGCGGCGGGTTCCCGCATCGCATGCCTCCCGGCGGCAGTTCACACTGCCCTATGCGAACTGCTGGGAGTGTCAGTGAAATGTTACTGACACCCCCAGATCAGTTCGCATATCGCAGTGCGATCTGCAAACTCGGATCGCATGGTGTGAACACCCATGCGATCCGATTCTGCTGCGGGCCAAAAAAAGGGTCCCGTGCGAATTTGCGGCGGGTGCGGCGGGTGTGGCGGGTGCGGCGGGTGCGGCGAATGGCTGAACTCGAATCGCACAGAGATCGGATGTGATTTGCACTGCAGTGCGGTGCGAATCACATTCGTTCTCATAAACCGCTGCAATGTGAACCCAGCCTTAGTGACACTGGCGACGGGGGGTGATCACGGGGTTAAACCTTTATTGGGGGGGTTAGGGGGGTACATTAGAACTAAAGGGGGCTAACTCTAACTGCCCTAACAGTTATTACAGTCACAAATGACACCAATGCAAAAAAAATAAAAAATAAATAAAAAATGACATTGGTGTCACTGTGACTGGGGGGCAGGGGTAATTGGGGGGGTGATCGGGGGGTAAAGGGGGGGTGTGAGTGTGCCTGGCATGTTCTACTGTGTGTGTAGAGTGTTGGTGCAACTCACCGATCCGCTCTCCTCTGTGTCGGAACGAAAAATACCGACACAGAGGAGAGAATACATCACTTCCTCTCCTGTGTTTACATTACAGGAGAGGAAGTGATGTCACGGGGGATTTCCATTCGTCGAGAGCGATCGCGAGGGGGTGGCCATGAATGAATGGCCGCCCCCTCATCCCGGATCGCTCTCGAAGGAATGCCGACCGCCGCAGGCACCGGGGGGGGGCCCGATCGGGCCCCCCACCCGCGGGCAGGCAGGGACTTATATATACGCCCATATGCCTGCCCGTGCCATTCTGCCGACGTATATCGTCGTGCGGCGGTCGGCAAGTGGTTAACCGCTTGCAGACCGCCTTAAAACTATATACGACGGCAGAAGGGCTTGTACAGGCAAACTAACGTACCTGTACATTGCCCTTTAAGAGGCGGCCAGCGTGCCCGTGGCAAGCTCCTTGAGTCGGGTCGCAGGTCCCGCGGACTCGATCGCTGCGGGGATACCGACGATCAACTCAGGAGGAGGAAGAACGGGGAGATGCTGATGTAAACAAGCATCTCCCTGTTCTGCCTAGTGACAGTGTCACTGATCTCTGCTCCCTGTGATTGGAGCAGAGATCAGTGAAGTGTCACGTGTAGCCACGCCCCCTCACAGTTAGAATCACTCCCCAGGGCACACTTAACCAATACACTGCTCCCTAGTGGTTAATGCCTTCACTGCCAGTGCCATTTACACAGGAATCAGTGCATTTGTATAGCACTGATTGAATCAGTGCATTTGTATAGCATTGATTGCTGTATAAATGACAATGGTCCCAAAAATGTGTAAAAAATGTCAGATGTCGCAGTCACGATAAAAAATCGCTAATCGCCGCCAGTACTAGTAAAAAAAATAATTAATTAATAAAAATGCCATAAAACTATCCCCTATTTTGTAAATGCTATAACTTTTGCACAAACCAAACAATAAATGCTTATTGCAATATTTTTTAACCAAAAATATGTAGAAGAATACGTATAGGCCTAAACTGAGGAAAAAAATGTTTTTTATATATTTTTGGGGGGTATTTATTATAGCAAATTGTAAAAAATAATGCGTTTTTTTCAAAATTGACGCTCTTTTATTGTTTATAGCGCAAAAAATAAAAACCGCAGAGGTGATCAAATACCATCAAAAGAAAGCTCTATTTGTGGGGAAAAAAGGACGTAAATTTTGTTTGGGAGCCACGTCGCACGACCGCGCAATTGTTAGTTAATGGGAAAGAGGTAAGGGGCAATGAAAAAAGATCTTTTGGTGAGAGAGCCTAGTGACCCACTTGTTAGCAGAGTGAGTATAAACATCATTAGTGCCTATAAGCGAACAACAATCTTCTACATAGTAAACATTCAATCCGTGTTTTAACCTACTAGAGGTGGTAAAGCGTATTTGTCCCAGTTACTGTGATGGCTTCAGCCAGTATCAAGTTGTAAGTATTGATCAGAGTACCGATACACCACCCATGGAGACCATATTTTGTTACATTTTTCAATGGATTCCCTGGCAATGGCAACCTTTTCCTCCATGTAATATATATCTCTTATGAAATTAAACCATTCTGGTCCCTTTTGTTTGGGAGCCACGTCGCACGACTACGCAATTGTAAGTCAAAGCGACGCAGTGCCGAATCGCAAAAAAGTGCTCTGGTCAGGAAGGGGGTAAATTCTTCCGGGGCTGAAGTGGTTAAATAACCACAAACCTTGTTTTCAGTATTTGTTCTTAGTTATGAAAGGGAATTTCAGCAAATGCTTGGTCAAATTCTTGGGTAAATTCTTCCGGGGGTGAAGTAGGGTTGCCACCTTTTCTTCAAGTCAAAACCCAAACACTTTAGCAGCGCACAGCAATTTTTTTTATAGTATAGACTATACATATATTTTGCTATTAAATAAAAATTCTAATTATATGAAGTTAATAACAACAGTCCCCCTTTAAATCAGAGTCCACAGAGTTCACCTTTTACATCTGAACTCGCAGAGTTCCCTTTCACTGTAAGGGGGACTCTGCAGACTCTGCTGTAAGGGAGAACTCTGGGGCCTCTAACATAAGGGATGCTCTGGGATCCCTGATTTACGGGGGATCACTGAGAACTCTGATGTACAGAGAGGACTCTGATGTAAGGGGAAACACTGTGGTCTCTGGTGTAAAGGGGAACTCTGATGTAAGGGGTGCTCCGAGAACCCTGATTTACCTTACTGTACTTACTCAGAGGCAGGAGAGAGAAGGAGGAGACCTTAGTTACAAACAGGGATGGATGGTGAGCTCACTCACCCCTTGGCAGTTAGCACCTCTCATCCAGATGTATCTGAGGCTGCTGGACTTCACATTTACGGCCTCAACTTTCCTTTTCTGAGGCACAGTGCCGGGAATTAGAGTGTGGGCAGACCCAGAGGGGTAGGGGCAGGAGGAAGAGGTGCAGATCGAGCCCTCTCTCGTCTTCCTTCTGTATGTGTGTGTTTTGAGGAGGGGTTGTTAGTGCTGGCTTTGGGCGGTGTGAAAGAGTCACGGGAACAGACACTCTTAGCTTAGACAACTGCAGCCAGCTACCCTGCTGGGAAGCCATAGTCCAGTCTAAATAATGTGTCCGGGTTTCAGGCTGTCTGAAACCCGGACACATGATTTCAAACCCGAACTGTCCGGGTGAATCCTGGACAGGTGCCAACCCTAGGCTGAAGTGGTTAAAGCGACACAGTGCTGCATGGCTAGAAATGGCCTGGTCAGGAAGTGGGTAAATCCTTCCGGGGGGTGAAGTGGGTAAACATTATGCAGAATAAAATGTATACTTTTTTACTATTTGCTTGACTACTCTAATTTTTAGGCATAGCTCATCAAAGTCCCAGGCGCAGTTTTTGTTTCTGTGTCTAACGCATGTATTAGGGAGTCCAAGCACCTCTCGCCATTTTTTATTTATTTTTTTGTGATGTTACAAGGAGCCAGAAAAACACAGTACTGTATGAAACTATTGCATGAAAAATAGATTACTGGGGCCATTAAGTAATGGATATGTACGGATTATTTTTGGAAAATAAGGATATCATTTAGTGCCACTTTTAACAGCTCCTATTTTCTTAGTCTTAACAGAAGCGAATGTTTCCAAGTAGTCTGGAAGATCTAATTGATGTCGTTTTAGACTGTAAGATGCAGGGAAGTTTTAAACAAACAATCTTCTTGCTTTAAAAGGCCTTGTTAGCGAGGAAGCAGCGCTGAATAGCACGTAAGATAATTGAAACTCTGTTGTGGCTCAGCGGGATATGTAGGGTGTGCGTGCTTGTGTAACTCCTAACAAAGACACGTTACGGTGTGCCAGTGATAATGCGGGATTGGAAAAGCAGGAACAGTACATACAGCAATTAGCAGACGTGAAGAAACGGCAGCAATTTCCTATAGACCTGTGCGCTCTGGAAGACGTTGTACCGGTTTTGGTGCTCTCATTATCCATCAGAGATTATACTTTTTCACACTTCTTGTTTCTCAGCCAGATGATATTACCGTTCTTCATGTTACACGGCTCCCTGTAGATTATGCAAACGTCAGACCCTCATAATGAGCTGACAAAGAATGCATACTACACTTTTTTATTTTATTTTTTTTTAACTTTCTTTTCTTTCTTTCTTTTTTTTTTTTTCTTATATTATCTAAACCATCTGTGTTTTAAAGTACAATTCTTGAAATGGGTCGAGCGTTTGCTGAAATTCCCTTTCATAGCTAAGAACAAATACTGAAAACAGGGTTTGTAGTTATTTAACCGATTCACCCCCTGAAGGATTTACCCCCTCCCTGACCAGAGCACTTTTTGCGATTCGGCGCTGCGTCGCTTTGACTGACAATTGCGTGGTCGTGCGACGTGGTTCCCAAACAAAATTGACATTCTTTTTTACCCCACAAATAGATATTACTTTTGGTGGTATTTGATACCCTCTGCGTTTTTTTATTTTTGCGCTATAAACATAAAAATAGCGACGATTTTGAAAAAAAAAAACACATTATTTTTTAATAAATAATAATAATAATAATAAATTTTAATAAATAAAAAATATCCTCAGTTTAGGCCGATACGTATTCTTTTACATATTTTTGGTAAAAAATAAAAATCGCAATAAGTGTTTATTGATTGATTTGCGCAAAAGTTATAGCGTCTACAAAATAGGGGATAGATTTATGACATTTTTATTAAATTTTTTTTACTAGTAATGGTGGCGATCAGCAATATTTATTGTGACTGCGACATTATTGCGGACACATCGGACAATTTTGAAATATTTTTGGGACCATTGGCATTAATACAGCAATCAATGCTATAAAATTGCATTGATTACTGTAAAAATGTCACTGGCAGTGAAAAGGGGGCAGGGAGGGGTTAAGTGTGCCCTGGGCAGTGTTTCTAACTGTCTGGGGGATGGGCTAGCAGTGACAAGACACTGATCGCTGCTCCCGATGACGGAGGGAGCAGACAATCAGTGTCCTGTGACTAGACAGAATGGGGAGATGCTGTTTACATTGGCATCTCCCTGTTCTTCAGCTCCGTGACACGATCTTGGGTATCCCAGCGCCGATCGAGTCCGCGGGTCCTGTGGGCACGGTCACAGAGCTTGAAGCAGGTGGCGCGCGCACGCTTGCAAAGTGGGAAATTCAAAGTAACATATGCGTATGTTACTTTGCCCAGCCGTGCCATTCTGCCGACGTATAAGTGCTGACAGCGGTCGGCAAGTGGTTAAAGTAGTTGTAAAGGCACAAAGTTTTTCATCTTCATGTATTCAATGCATAAAGGGAAAAAACCTTCTGCTGCCCCCACCCCCCAATACTTACCTGAGCCCCCTCTCGAAACCAGCGATGTCCAGGAGATCCTTGCTTCTCCGGGGACTCGCACTCCTGATTGGCTTTTGGCAGCAGCGGGAGCCATTAGCTCCTGCTGCTCTCAATCACAGCCAGTAAGTCAATCAGGAGACAGAGGAGGCGAGGCGGGGCGGGGCGGGGCTGGGTCACGGCTCCATGTCTGAATGGAGCAAAATATTACAGCGTACACATACAAAAATGACATTTAACTCCTGCAAGGCTATTTAAAACACCTGAACATTTTCAAAGTACCCCCATTGTCAGCGGGTCCTACACTATTCATAAAATCAAAGATCCTGCTTCTCTGAACCATGGGAGAAATACACTCCTCTATATGGGAGAAATAAAGGACTCCTCCTACATCACTCACGGGGGGGGGGGGGGGGATGGGGTGCTCCATCCCAAGGGATCTGGTTGGGATCTGTACTACAATAGACAAACAAGTACTTGGGGGGGGGCACACCTTAAAAAAGATGGCTAGGGGTTCCTTGAGCTGTGGCTGATTTACCTCCTGTTTGATGGTCCCTACATACTTCTGAGCCAATGCCACTTGGAGGAGCCAGTGGTATGACATCAATGATCTTTATAGCTCTCTGTAAGGGGGCTATTCTTACCATCACTGTAAAAAATGGCAATCTTCTCACTGACCACCAAAGTAAGGGACATTGTTCCCACTGACCCCAAATGAATGGGTTTCATCAGGGGTTCCCCCGAGACCTGCAAATTATTTTAAGGGTTCCCCTGGGGTAAAAAGGTTGAGAAAGGCTGGAATACAGGGTCTTATGTATAGAGTGCAAAATGGCTCTGACAACAGTCAACAAGAAGTCATCCATACTGTAGCATGTTTAATGGGTAAGGAATTAAGAAATAAATCCACGGAGATCCGCCATTGGGTTTCTTGTACATTTTCATGTATGTATTCTGTGTTGCCTGAGACATACAAAGATAATAAAATGATCTTGTCTCAGAACATTGGTTTGGTCTATCACTTACTTTCTCTAAACATGTCGCAGACACCAGACAGCACCGCTCCTGTGTGAATACAGGTCAGACATCCCAACCTGTAAAAACTAATTTCAGGGAGGTGGCGCTTCGCAACGGGGGGTCGACGCCCCCCCTCCCAATTAAACGCAGCCTTACCAGTGCCAATGAAATGCAGCCTTACCAGTGCCAATTAGATGCAGCCTGATCAGTGGCAATTAAATGTAGCTATACCAATGCCCATGGAATACAGCCTTACCAGTGCCCATGGAATATACGCCGATCACACAGCTCTGAAATGGATTTGAATATCCCGGCAGCAACTGTAACAAATTCCCGCCTCCTATGATACACGTCACACTGATTTAATATATCATTGGATCAGTGTTCCATCTATCTAGGGGGCGGGACTTTGTTACAGTCCTCCACCTCGCACAGAAGGGGACGTCATCACATCCGCCTGTAACTCAGCCACACACATTAGACAGGGCAGTCAGAGCGGCCGCCACGGTTGTACTCCATTCGGTTGCTCGGGCTGCTCTGTCTTCTGTCTGTGGCTGAGTGACAGGCCCAGCTGGGAGATCGTCCGGTGTCGCGGCGGGTGTCCGTGAGCCCACAACCAAAAGCAGGAGACTCCCATGACTCGCGGGAGACTTGGGATGTCTGCCAGGCTGAAATCACTATGACAAGCCTTAGTTCACACAAGAGTGGTGTGGGAGTGACAAGCCCACCTGGGATATTGCCTGGTGCTTTATGGGTGTCCGTGAGCCCGCAGCCAAATGCAGGAGACTCCCGCGACATGCGGGAGACTTGGGATGTCTGCCAGGCTGAAATCACTATGACAAGCCTTAGTTCACACAAGAGTGGTGTGGGAGTGACAAGCCCAGCCGGGATATCGCCTGGTGCTTTATGGGTGTCCGTGAGCCCGCAGCCAAATGCAGGAAACTCCCGCGACATGCGGGAGACTTGGGATGTCTGCCAGGCTAAAATCACTATGACAAATATGACAAGCCTGAGTTCACACAGGAGTGTGGGAAACCACGTGCAATTTGGACAGGAATCACATTCCTGTTCAAATCACATGCGATTTTTTGCAGTGTGATTTGAGCCCCTTCATTTTTTATGGGCTCAAATCGCAATGTAAAAGTATTGGTTTCGGGTATCGGAGCATTTTCAGATACTCGTGAGAATATTCAATAATACTGGTATCGGTGCAATTCAATGTTTATATTGTTATTGGGTGAATGTAATTTGGAAAACTTTTACAATCTGATATGACCATGGTATTGGCTTCAGCCAGGAATTAATGATAACTGTGACATACAATCAGTTGTCCCGGCTGGTAAACAGCGAGCATATGTACTTCATCCATTTATCATCCCACGCGGAGAGTACTTCACACCAGTAGGCAGACCTAGAAGCCTTGAATCTCGAGCAGACGGGCTTTTAGGCGTAAGGAATAGGTCTTGGTTATGGAACAAAAGAACTCATTTTATCACTTGACTTTACCGCTTCAGAAAACAGCTCCTGGTGAGCCGGACCTCATGACAAATGAGAACGGTATCGTTTTTTATTGCCATTGTAAATCACCCAACTGACAGACGGTAATAAGAATGCTTTTCAATGTTTTTTAAAGTTTGCAAGAACACATAAAATATCATGCTAGTTTACAGTACAGTCGCATCAAGTTTGCATTCAGCTGTACACTTAAAAATAAAGGAAAATCAGACGCTTTACCTTCCTGTAATGACACATACTATTGCTGCAAGGAAAAGGGATGTCACTGCAGCCCAATGGACTGAATGTGTGGATGTGTAACACAATATGGCTGCCTTGCCTTCCGCCAATGTATATGAAATATTGAATATACTTAACATTCTGTACGTCAGTAAAAATATTTTCTAACAAGATCTGACTTAAAGGTGTTTTAAAAAAACAAAAAAACAAACAAACATGTCATACTTACCTCCTCTGTGCAGTTGGCTTTGCACAGAGTGGCCCTGATCCTTTTCTTCTGGGGTCCCTCAGCTCCTGCACTTCTTGAGTGCCCCGTTGGAGAGCCGCTCTCCCTGGGGGCACTCATGCTGCGTCTATTGACACAGACAGCAGGACTCGGCCCCGCCCCCCCAGCTCCCAACGTCATTGGATTTGATTGACAGCAGCGGGAGCCAATGTCAGCGCTGCTATCAATCTATCCAATCAGAATCTGAGACAGTGACTGGAGCTGGTGTGCACATCCCCATCGCTGGAAAGACCGGGTGCAGGTAAGTAAAAGAGGGGCTCTGGGGGGCAGCTGCATCACAGGTGAAAAACATCAAGGGTTTACAACCCCTTTAAAGAGGAAGTAAACCCTGATGGGTGTTACTTCCTCTTTCATTCCCTGCAAAGGCAAAGCATAATGGACTACTGTGCATCGCATAGTAGTCCATTATGTGTCACTTACCTGACACAGGAGCCAGCGAAGTCACCGCTGTCCCCTGTAGTTCCGAGCGTCCATCTTCTTGGTGGGTCTCCGTGGGTCTCGCTGCTCCGGCGCTGTGATTCGCCGGAGCAGCGATGACGTCACTCCCGCGCATGCGCACGGGAGCTGCCACGCACGGCATTGCCGTCATCGACGATGCCCCGCTCAGTGCGCCTGCACGCCGCTGTCTACAGCGCATGCGCCGTAGATAGCGGTGCCCGTCTTCGGGCAAATATCTCCTAAACCGTATAGGTTTGGGAGATATTTCTTGGACCTACAGGTAAGCCTTAATCTAGGCTTACCTGTAGGTCACAGTGGTTTGTAAGGGTTTACAACCACTTTAACCTCTTGCCGACCAGCTGCCATCATTTTACTGCAGCAGGTCGGCACAATCCCACGAACCGTCATAGCTATACATCGGCTTGCAGGATCACGATAGCAGGCGCGCACGCGCCCGCTGCACTGCGGGGGTGCCGATGCTCGTGGCCGATGGTTGCGATGACCACCGACCTCGAGCGATCCCCATCCGCCTTCAGTTAGAACACAAACTAGGACACACTTAACCCCTTCACTGCCCTCTAGTGTTAACCTCTGCACTGCCAGTGATATTTTTACACTAATCAGTGCAATTTTGTATAAATGCCAATGGTCCCAAAAATGTGTCATAAGTGCCCGATGTGTCCGCCATAATGTCGCAGTCCCGATAAAAATTGCAGATCGCCGCCATTACTAGTAAAAATAATAATAAAAATGCTAAAAATATATCCCCTATTTTGTAGACGCTATAACTTTTGCACAAACCAATCAATATAAGTTTATTGGGATTTTTTTACCAAAAATATGCAGAAGAATACATATCAGCCTAAACTGAGAAAAAATTAGCTTTTTTAATATATTTATTTTAACCCCCCTGCTAGCGGGCAAAAAGCGGTTGAATCCGCCCGCAAACCGCAGCCGCATCGACATTTTGCAGGCGGTATCGCAGCGCTGCCCCATTGATTTCAATGGGGAGCAGCGGTGGAGGAACGGTGGAGGAACGGTGAGTTCACGGCTCCTTCACCGCTCCAAAAAAGCTGCTGGCAGGACTTTTTCTGACGTCCTGCCAGCGCACCGCTCCTCAGGCTTTCACACAAGAGTGAATGGAGCAGCTGTTTTAGGGTGTTTTGCAAGCGCTATTTTTAACGCTATAGCGCCTGCAAAACGCTCCATTGTGAAAGGGGTCTAAATGAAAACATTTTCAGCAATTATAAGCGACTATCTTGCTTATAATTCAATATATAGTTCCAACTATCTGTGCCTCCTGAATAAACAATACCCATCTGCCAGATTTTGATCTGTCTCCATTAATGACCTGAAACGAATCCTAGTTTAAACTGGAGTTTGGGAAGAGCTGAAAAATGATAATAATGAAAACAAATAAATGCATTAAAATGATAAATGACTCGATTATTCTTAAGAAAAAAAAAATTAAAGCATAGGTTGAAGTGGGTGTGGGGGTGGGGGTGGGGGGGGTACTATAGCAGAACATAAGATGTCAGTGAGAAGTCTCACAAACCAGCATGGAAATAAGCTGAAGATGTGTTTTGATTAACTGATCATCTTATAATGCATATCAAAGTGGCGATGTCACAACGATCTCTCTGCCGCTAGTGGCACAGCTAGTCTCCAATATATAACTTGCAGGAGATTGTTATAAGAGAAGTGTGGTTCATTATATTTAATTGGTATACATATTCATCCCATTATCAGACCACTGGCCTATTTACTTTCTTATATATGACAGGAAAATATAAATATAAAGAAAATATAAAAGAAGAAAGAGAGTGGGTCAGAAGTGTTTCTGCTGAGTCCAGATTATTGTTAGAATACTTAATCCAGTTTTGAAGCAACCATGTTGAATAAATACTTTCCGTTACAGAGTCAGAGATTTAAAGAAGTTTAAAGAAACATAAGATGGCCAAAAATGGTAAAAAAATATAACAAGGCAGCTTTTGCTGGCGAAATAATCTTCAGTCGGAAGTTGTCTCCTGCAGTACTTATTTCCACCACTAGATGTCACCCGTTGTTCTCTCCTTCAGTGCTAATTTACACCACTAGATGTCACCCGTTGTCTCCTGCAGTTCTCATTTCCACCACTAGATGTCACCCGTTGTGTTTGGTTTCAGGATGGCCTGCATCAGTCGACGCTCTTCACATGAGCGCAGGCTGTCATGGACACACCTCCTGGGAGGACGTCATATTGCAGCCTTTATTTACAATACTCCTTTACTGAGCAGTACTCACATCCTCAGTCCAAGCGGACTACACTGCGGACAGTGTAGGCGAAGTTGTACGCGTATGTCGCTGCCTATTCCCAGGTTTGGGGTGCACGCATGCATGGGTGTCTGTCAGAAGATCCCGGCCAATAATTCACAAATAGGACCTGCTAATCAGCTCTGTGCAATCACAACCCAGAGCCTTGTATTGACAAGCAACACAGAGCTCAGTACACAGGGAATAATCTCTCTGTTTTTCATCCCTGAGACACTAAGGCCGCGTACACACGGGCGGACTGTTCGCCCAACTTAGTCCGCTGAACAGTGTTTCAGCGGACAGTCCGCTCGTGTGTGGGCTTCAGCGGACTGTTTCAGCGGACAGTCTGACGAACAAAGTCTTACGGAATTTCCGTAAGACAGTCCGTTCAAACTTGGTTTTGTCCGTCCAAACTTGGTTTCAGCGGACAGTCCGCTCGTGTGTAGGCAAGTTGGACGGACTAAGTATCGCGCATGCTCAGAAAGGGTTTACACGGCCGAAGGTTGCATTGCAGTGTATAGGACGTCGTTTTTCTAGTCCCGTCGTACATGCTGTACACGTCATCACGCACGTTTTCAGTGGACTGTTCGTTCATCGTGTGTGGTCAAGTCCGTTCATGCTAATTTTGAACGGACTGTTTGTCGGATTGTTTGACGAACTTAGTTGGGCGAACAGTCCGCCCGTGTGTACGCGGCCTAAGAGCTCTATTAGTAAAAGCAGCGCACTTTTATAGACTTTACACATTGTTAGGGACACGTTTAACCCCTTGATTGCCCCTGATGTTAACCCCTTCCCAGCCAGTGTCAGTAGTACAGTGACAGTGCATATCATGGATGCTCAACCTGTGACCCTCCAGCTATTGCGGAACTACAAGTTCCATGAGGCATTGCAAGGCTAACAGTTGCAAGTGTTTCATCAGATTAGACGACCCGTCACAATTTGTAACGGAAGTGACATTGCATTGCCGCCATCTTGCTACACCTTGCCCTCCTCCATAGTAAGGACACACTGAGAAGGGGGCAAGCGGACATCTTGTTACACCCACCAGAGTTTTTCATTTCACACTTATTTTTAACAGTAAACTCAGCTTATATGGTGAAATACAGTATTTAGAATTCCCTTTGGACTGTTTACATGTCGTATTATAAAATCAGAGGTGTTTAGCAGCTACTTTTAAAATTGAACAACGGAACAGTCCATCGGATTTCTAAATACTGTATTTGATCATATAAGCTCTGATTATTGTTAAAAATAAGTGTAGAATGCAAAACTCTGGTGGGTGTACCAAGATGTCCGCTTGCCCCCTTCTCACTGTATCCTTACTGTGGAGGAGTGTGGGGTGTAGCAAGATGGCGTTGACGGAACGTCACTTCCGTTACAAAATCTGACAGGTCGCCTAATCTGACGAAACTTAGGTGACCTGTCAGATTTTGAAATGGAAGTGACGTTTCAGAGCGGCCATCTTGATTCACCCTGCACTTACCCGCAGTAAGGATACATTGAGAAGGCGGCAAGTGGAAATCTTTTTACACCCACCAGAGTCTTGCATTTCACACTTATTTTAAACAGTAAACTCAGTTTATATAGTGAAATACAGGATTTTTAAATGTCTCATTGTTTTGATGGTGAATTTTAAAATCAGCACAGTGTTCTGTGAGATCATCAAACCTTGGCTTTTCCCGCTGCCTTTAAAAGTCATCATCAAAACAGTCTCACAGATTTCTAAATACTGTATTTCACTATATAAGCTGAGTTTACTGTTGAAAATAAGTGTGAAATGCAAAACTCTGATGGGTGTAAAAAGATGTCTGCTTGCCGCCTTCTCATTGTATCCATACTGCGGACAAGTGCGGGGTGTACCAAGATAGCCGCGCTGGAATGTCACTTCCGTTGCAAAATCTGACGTGTCGCCTAATCTGACGAATCATGGCTCCCAAAGGCAGGGGCAAAGGCAGGGGCATGATGGGACTTGTAGTTCAGCAACAGCTGGAGGGCCACAGGTTGAGCAGCCATGGTGTATACCAGTGATGGCAAACCTTGGCACCCCAGATGTTTTGGAACTACATTTCCCATGATGCTCCACTACACTGCAGAGTGCATGAGCATCATGGCAAATGTAGTTTCAAAACATCTGGGGTGCCAATGTTCGCCATCACTGTGTCATGGTTATGCAATAGAGTTTGTCTGCTTACCTGTCTCCATGTGTTCATCTCTAGAGACCAGCTGACCTTCACCTGAATGATTTTGTAAACCATCCTCTGGCATGGCTCCACCCTAGCTCCTATCAGAGAACTCTATATTAACCTGTGCACTGCAGGCCAACCCTGCTGATCAACCTTTGTGTGTTAGCTTCCTGTTACCTGCTGTGTGCTCTTCTGTTGTTTTCCGTTACCGACTTTGGCGTGTCCTTGACTATCCCTGTTTGCCTGTGATCCTGACCTTTTGGCGTGTCCCTGACTATTCCTGTCTGCTTGTGGCCCCGACTTTGGCTTTGTCCCTCACCATCCCTATCCTCCTGTTGCCTACTGTGGGTGTGAGCTGGGGGACCCTGGGGGTCGCGACCTGGAGCCAGTTGCAGCCAAGTCCATCCTCACCACTAGAGGCTCTGGTGAAAACCTGCTGGCTCTTAGACTCCGTGCCCCAGGGAATCTTACGCTCTAACCCCGGTGAGATCCATCTTGGTGTTCTGGCGGCCTTGCCTTCCTATCACCTTGACCCCGTCCGCAGCAGTCAGCCATAGGGTCCACAACCTTGCGGTGCACTCCTGATCCCTACGGTGTGCATTTGTCTGCTGGCCTCAAGGTGACCTGACACACTGGTGTATACTACTAATCACTGATCACTGTATTCGTGTCACTGGTGATGTCAGTGGCAGTTAGTCAGCTCCTCTCCCAGCTTCAGTTAGTATAAGATTGCTCGCCACACTATCGCAGTCCCATTACAAGTCACTGAACACCGCCAATAGTATAAAAGATAAATAAATAAAATTTCCAATATATATATAGTACATATCTATATATACACACACACACACACACACACACACACACATACATACATACATACATACATACATATATATATATATATATATATATATATATATATATATATATATATATATATATATATATATACATATATATATATTTTGCAGACGCTATAACTTTCACACAAACCAATCAATATAAACTTATTGGGATTTTTTTTTTTATCAAAAACATGTAGCAGAAAACATTTTGGGCAATATCTATGATATCTATTAAGAAATTCGATATTTTTTTATTAGATATGTTTTTTAGCAAGTAAAACATATTAAAACAGTAAAACATAAAAATTAATGAAAATTTTGGAGAAAATAACCAAACAATATGTTTTAGCAAGAAAAACATATTGTTTGGTTATTTTCTCCAAAATTTTCATAAATTTTTTTTCGTTTATATTGCAAAAAAAAATCCATTGGTGATCAAATACCACCAAAAAATAATCACTATTGTGTGATATAAATGATTGTGAAGCGCTGCCCAAACTGCGCCATATAAATCCTATATAATAACAGTAATATCAATTATATTTGGTTACAACATTACATGACCGCGCAATTACCAGTTAAAGTAGTCAATTTTGTTTGGGTGCAACGTCGCACAACCGTGCAATTGTCAGCTAAAGCGACGCAGTGCCGTTTCACGTAAAAATGGCCTGGTCGGGGGGGGGGGGGGTGTAAATCCTTTCGGGGGCTGAAGTGGTTAAAACAATAAATTCTAAATGTAAAAAAAAATTCTAAATGTAGATTTGCTTTTTTAAATAAATTAAATAGAATAAACTAAGGGAAAGGTAAGGAAGGTCACGTAAAGAGAACGTGGTGGAGGTGCGCAGATTCTCTATATATTGAAACGCTGATATTTTAAGATTCAGACCCCTGATAAATACGATCGCCTCTACCTCTTGACAATCCGTGTGCGAGGGTTGCTTGGATACCGGGTTACACAGTCTCGGCTGCAAGCTGCTGAATTAATGGTGTAATGGAGCAAAGCCGTGGAAGTAGAAATGTCTGTACTGTTGTCTACTACAAATATTACTTGCATCAATGGGCTGAAAAATGTAAATGTCAGGGTGGAAAAAAAAAATGCTACAGCTCCAAATAGCACATAAAGTCAGACGCTGTTCATACATTCTCACTGAAATCCTTTCAAGGTATCGGTGAATTATCAAGATTAGTTAGATCAGCCACATCAGTCACTTTGTCTGCTATGAACAATACTAACTAAAAAAGAACAAGATAAAAATGAATAGCCTATAAAAATATAACAATACCAAAACAGACTTATGCTGCAATATTCACCTGTCATAAAGAGATCCCCCCCCCGCAGTAATATTTTCTGCCACTAGATGTCCTCAGTCTGATGGCCAGCCATCCTGGACCCACCCCCTGCCCCGGACTGGATAGTGAAAGAAGAAGCAGCACAGTGATGCACTTTACGATTAAGGGCCAGTTCACAGCAGATGCAGTTCCGTGCAGTTCCGTTTTTCCTGCACCAATTCAGTCAATTCCGGTCAGTTTCCAGTCAGTTTCTGCACCAGAAACTGACCGGAAACTGACGAGAAACTGACTGCATGGTGTGAACTAGATCCATTGGAATACATGGAAAACAATGTGCATGCATTTTTAGTGCAGAAAAAAAGCACACGGAACTGAACGGAACTACGTCTGGTGTGAACTGGCCCTTAAGGATAAGTTCACCTTTTGAAAATGAAAAAAAACATGCATTTTTTTTTAAGGAGCCTGCAGAGCATTGCACCCGCGATCAGTGCAATGACAGGCTCTTGTAGACTCTCAGGATAGCTGTCTGCCCCTTACCTGCGACCAGTGGTGGCTGGTGCTCTACAAACTGACTGAAAATTTCTAGAAAAAAACATAAATTGCAGCCACTGTGCCATCAAACGCAGCCACTGTGCCATCAAACGCAGGCATTGTGCCCATCAAATGCAGCTATTGTGCCCATCAAATGCTGCGACCAAATGCTGCCACTGTGCCTATCAAATGCTGCCACCAAATTCTGCCACTGTGCCATCAAATGCTGCCATCAAATTCTGCCACTGTGCCATCAAATGCTGCCACCAAATGCCTCCACTGTGCCCATCGAATGCCGCCACTGTGCCCATTGAATACCACCAGTGTGCTCATCAAATTCCACCACTGTGACCCCCCGCCTGCTCGCCATCTGCCCGGGTGATGCCGGAGAGCGGTGTCCTCCATGCATCTCCTCCTGTCCTCTCCTCCCGATAGGTGTCCAATCACAGCGCCTGTCGTTTCAGCCAGTCAGGTGATGGGTATCAGACCCGCGCACCTGATTGGCAGAGGTGCGGTTCAGTGTTAGGAAAGCTAATATTCATTCGCTGTTCTAACTCATCTGGGTGAACTGCCAGCGTAATGCTTTGCGCTCGTAGTTCACCTTTTTTGAAGCCTATTAGAGCCTATGGCTCTAATCAAGTGCTTCAAAAACACTCCCGTCGCTGGGGAAGGAAGGGTATAACATGTCCATTTACTTCACACCAGAGTTGAATATAGAGTGTGGCGATACCTGTATGCTATATAGCACATGGATGAGCTCATCTCTCTGTTTTATCCCTCTGTCAGCATGGTTTTTGTCAGCACATTGAATTAATTGGCGCCTTGTGCTGCTTCATCCACACACACCCCAGCTCTGCTGTACATGGACTGCAAGAGGCTAACAGTCAGATTCAGGTACTTACACTGCTTGTGAAAATATATTTAACCTCTTGGCACCAGCTGCACGCAAATATGCGGCCTCTCGGCACTTGGCACCGACAGACTGCATATTTGGTGCAATAGTGCAAAAAAAAACAGCTGTGCCGAGAGCGTGCACCCTGTGTGCTCCCGGCGGCTAGTGGAAAGCTCCCGTTCGCTGCTTTTGACCAGGAGCGCTCCGATCATGTGACAGCCAATCACGGTGGTCACATGATCATAATCCCCCACACATACGTGTATATGTAAAGTATATATATATATATATATATATGTGTGTATTTACTGTATATACAGTATATGTGTATATATACTGTATATATGTGTGTGTGTATATATGTGTATACTGTATATATATGCGTATGTATCTGTATATATATATATATATGTGTGTGTGTGTGTGTGTGTGTGTGTGTGTGTGTGTGTGTGTGTGTGTGTGTGTGTGTGTGTATATATACTATATATGTATGTGTATATGTAGAGTATATATAAATTTGTATGTATATACTGTATATATGTGTATGTGTGTACTGTATATATATATGCGTATGTGTGTGTGTATATATATATATATATATATATATATATATATATATATACAGGGAAAGAGAGGGGTGTGTTGGGATGAGGACATCTAGGCCTCTCACTCTTGCAGCAGCCTGGTCAGCAATGGTAGACATCTTACCTCATGACGATCGCCCCCTGATCCGCGCACACACGCTTCCGCCATGACAGAGTGATGGTACATAGAAGACGATACACACAGGGGTTGTATTTCCAATGTGTCTTCTTCACTGAAGTAGACCGTAGAAAGAAATTTATATCTCAAATGAGGTGTTTGGGGCTCAGCGGGACTATTTGTGGCATAGCAGGCACCTTATGTGTTGGCCAGAGCAATCCACCTTATTAGAATTGCTGTCCTTGGCCCCTGGGAGAGCACCAGCCGGGGGCCCCTGAGAGGCCCCTCAGTCCTCACCTTAACAGGTGGGCCTGTTGCAGGGAAAACAAGGTTTTGAGGTTTTAGGGCCTGAGAGTCTGTGTATGAGTAACCTGCTTGAAGTAGGTGAAATGCTGGGCAAACGTTCCTGTCACTGAAGTGACCTCAGAAGAGTCCCAAAGTGATGTTATGCCGACAGAAATGTGAATCCCACCAACACAGGCCCTGAGGAAACTTCTATGGAGGCAAATCTTGAGTAGGCCGAGTCACTTCCCTCACAGCTCCTCACCTCAGGTGTTTTCCCGCTTCTCAGCTGCTCTTCTGCCATTGGCTGAGGGGAGCCTGTTCTCAGCTGCTCTCCTGCCATTGGCTGAGGGGAGCCTGCAGCTTCTGTTCCACCAATCCCAACACACAGAGCACAGGAACTTTCCAGAATCGCCAAGCAGACGTTGCTCTCCACACTTTAACTATATATATATATATATATATATATATATATATATATATATATATATATACATATGGAAGTTAAAGTAGAAGTGTGCATATACAGTATATAAATACAGGTATACAGTATATAAGAAAGGGCGAGAGCTCTTTGATTTGATTCTCTCCCGCTCCAATCCCTCTCTGACTCACTGTGGCCCTGGGATGGAGTAGTTGCAACAAGGGCCGGTTCACATTTGACAGTTCAAATTGCATGACAAGTCGCATTTTATTTCCAGCAATGGCGTTGTTAAAATGGATGCAGCGCCAACTTGCACTACTACATGCACTACTTTTGCCGATTTTGGGTGTGACTGCAATAGACATCTGTGCATGAAGCCGCACTGATGTCTGCAAAGTTGCACCCGAAGTTGCACTGAGATGCGGCTTTGAAATCTTGCGATTTCAGGTGAAATTGCACAAGTTCAAAGCCACACTTAATGTGAACGAGGGCCTACTGCTTTGCAATGCGAATTGCAGTCCATTCAAGTGAATGGGCTGCACAATCACACCACAAAAGTGCATGTTGGAATCACACAGCAGCGCATTCCTGTATGTTTTAGGTGTCCTTACAAATACATTTAGGCTGAACTCTGAACCCTGTTACAGCGCAGTAATGCATGCATGCAATGCAGTAACATGTTTCGCACTCAGGTGTTTTTTTTACAGGCACACGCCACACCACAATTTCAGTGTTATGGGTGTGTTTTTGCATACATGTTCACTCACATTTTTTATGCCTTTCTGAGGTGTTTTTAGCATGTTCCAGTGAATTTTGTCATTTTTTTTAATCTTGACACTTGAAAAATCTTTATTTTCATTCAGGACAATGAAAGGCAAATCCTCTTTGCACTACAAGTGCAAACTACAAGTGCAAAGTGCACTTAAAATTGCACTGCACGTGCACTTGGAAGTGCAGTCGCTGTAGATCCGAGGGGGACATGCAAGGAAAATAAAAAACAGCATTTTAGCTTGCACATGATTGGATGATAAAATCAGCAGAGCTTCCCCTCATTTCAGATCTACCCCTCAGAGTTACAGCGACTGCACTTCCAAGGGCATTTTTAGTGCAATTTCAAGTGCACTTTCGTAAATAACTTCCATTTTAATATGTTTCCAGGCAAAATGTTGACACATTTTCAGGTGAGAAAACATGCTGCTTTTTTTGTTGGAAAGCACTGTTAGGCTGCTTTCACACTGGGGCGGGAGCGGCGTCGGCGGTAAAGTGCCGCTATTTTTAGCGGCGCTTTACCGTCGTTTTAGCGGCGGTGTGCGGGCGCTAGCGGGGTGGTTTTAACCCCCGCTAGCGGCCGAAAAGGGGTTAAACCCGCCCGCAAAGCGCCGCTGCAGCGGCGCTTTGCCGGCGGTATTGCCGCGGTGTCCCATTGATTTCAATGGGTAGGAGCGGTATAGGAGCGGTGAATACACCGCTCCTTCACCGCTGCAAAGATGCGGCTAGCAGGACTTTTTTCACCGTCCTGCCAGCGCATCGCTCCAGTGTGAAAGCCCTCCGGCTTTCACACTGGAGTTAAAGGGGCCGGTTTTTTTCAGGCGTTACACAGGCGCTATTTTTAGCGCTGTAACGCCTGAATACCGCCCCAGTGTGAAAGCAGCCTTACTGAATGCACTGGTATAAACTAGAGCCACTGGAATACATAGAATTTACTGTACATGCATTCTGGATGCATTTTTATAATGCACTGGAAACCTACATTCCATGCGTGTTTTCCGAACTGTGTTTAAAACGCACCGGGTGTGTAATCTACTGTGGTTGTCAGTGTGTTACTAAAAACACCTCAAATGCAGGTCACAAACGCAGTGTATTTGCCTGCACCAGTTGCATAGTACCAGATTGTTACATTACACTACAAGCCAAAAAGATCCTAAGGTGTAGAATCCTTCTGCCAGGGAACCAGATTTATTGAATTAACATCAGTGCTTTAGCCTAGGTTCACATTGATGCGATTTGTTGCATGCCAAATCGGGGGCTAATGCCGGCAATGGCACCATCCGAATCGGTGTGGTGCCGACTTTGCGGCACTGATTCCCAAAAAGACGTTTCTGTACTACTTTCTGCGACTTCATTAGACATCTGTTCATGAACCCACACAGATGTCTCTGAAATCGCTTCCGAAGTCGGATTGACATGTGGGAACGACATTTCAATCCCGCAGCAGTGTGAACCTGGGCTTAAAGTGGTTCTAAAGCTGAATGTTTTTTACCTTAACCACGTGCATTCCGGAAGATTCACCTCCCTTCATGACCGGGCTATTTTTTGCGATACGGCACTGCGTTACTTTAACTGGCAATTGCGCAGTCATGCAACGCTGTACCCAACTATCCTTTTGTCCCACAAAGAGAACTTTCTTTTGGTGGTATTTGATCACTTCTGTGGTTTTTATTGTTTGCTTTTATAAACAAAAAAGTAACCGACAATTTTGATTAAAAAAAAATTAACTTTCTGCTATAAAACATATCCAATAAAAAAAAAAAGTAAAAAATCTTCTTCATAAATTCAGACCAATCTGTATTCTGCTACATATTTTTGGTAAAAAAAAAATCCCAATATATGTATATTGATTGGTTTGCGCAAAAGTTATAGCGTCTACAAACTATGAGATATATTTATGGAATTATTTATTTATTTATTTATTACTAGTAATGGTGGCGATCAGCAATTTTTAGCAGGACTGCGATATTGCGGCGATCGAATCTGACACTAAGTGACACTTTTTGGGGACCAGTGACACTGATATAGTGATAATTTTTTTTTAAATGCACTGTCACTATATTAATGACACTGGCCGGGAAGGGGTTAACATCAGGGGAGATCAAAGGGTTAAATGTGTTGACTGGGAGTGCTTGCTAACTGTGGGGGAGGTGCTTTGACTGGGTGAAGACAGAGATCTGTGTTGCTGCTTAGCAGCAACACAGGATCTCCATCTTCCCCTCTGACAGATCGCCGTGCTGACTCTCTTGGGAACGATCGCCGGGTGCCAGCAAACATCGGGTCCGCCAGACCAGCTGATTTGCTCCCAATGTGTCCAAGCACAGCGGGAGTGGGTTGCCATCGGCATGCATGTGCTCCCTAGACCCGGAAACCAAAATGACGTACCGGTACATGATTTCTGCTGAAGGGCCACCCTGCCGCAGTATATGTACGTGGGGCGATCCGGAAGCGGTTAAACCCACAACAGTAAAATCAGCCTGTATATGTATGCTTGTTATACTCATTGTGGAACCTACAGGGTTAATCCCCTGCATTGTGTGAAAGGCTGTTTGATCCTGTCTTCTCTGATCCCCCGCTTCTTCCACTGTCCCCAAACCATCTTCTGATAGATCAGAAGCTAGGGGACAAGCTGCACATGCTCAGTTTAGTGTGTATTGCTAGAGAGCTTTTTTTTCTTTCTTAGGAGAGTGCATGTGATTAGCACAGGGCCAATCAGCACTGTCCAGACAGAGGGTCAGGGGTTCTGCAGCCGCATAGGACAGTCAGAGTAGAATGAAAACTCCTCCTACAAGCTTTAACCAGACACTGATAGAAGTCACAAAACTGCTATATACTGCTGATGAGAAAAGGTATTTAGCCGTTTATATTTACTAAAATAATTACATGTCCATGTTCTGTGGGAGATCAGATATAGGGAATGCAGGGTCTTGGGTTTACGAACACTTTAATGCAATGTTCTTGATGATCAGCATGAACGAGGTGAACTTCTATAAGTTTCTGACCTTAAAGATGGAAAATGTCCTAAAAGGATGCAAATATCCATGGCTCAGTATTAACAAAAATGCCCGCTTGTATAGTTAACAAAGTACTGCCAATGTCTTTCTAAAATGCCAATTAGAATAACGGGTCCAGCACTATTTTTCCACTTTCCTCAACAAACAGGGCATTGAAAAAGTATTCATACCCCTTGACATTTTCCACATTTTGTTAAACCAAAAACGTAAATGTATTTTATTGGGATTTTATGTGATTGGCCAACACAAAGTGGCACATAATTGTGAAGTGGAAGGAAAATGATAAATTTTATGTGAAAAGTTTGAAGGGCATTTGTATTCAGCCCTCTTTACTCTGATACCCCTAACTTAAGTCTAGTGGAACCAATTGCCTTCAGACGTCACCTAATTAGTAAATAGAGTCCACCTGTGTGTAATTCAATCTCAGTATAAATACAGCTGTTCTGTGAAGCCCTGAGAGGTTTGTTATAGAAACTTAGTGAACAAACAGCATCATGAAGGCCAAGGAACACACCAGACAGGTCAGGGATAAAGTTGTGGAGAATTATAAAGGAGGGTTAGGTTATAAAAAATATCCCAAGCTTTGAACATCTCACCGAGCTCTGTTCAATCCATCATCCGAAAATGGAAAGGTTATGGCAGAACTGCAAACCTACCAAGACATGGCCAGGCAAGGAGAGCATTCATCAGAGAAGAGCCAAGAGGTCCATGGTAACTCTGGAGGAGCTGCAGAGATCCACAGCTCAGGTGGGAGAATCTGTCCACAGGACAGCTATGAGGCCTCGTGCACACTGGAGGTTTTTGGATGTTTTTACAGCAGCTGTTTTTGGCTTCAGACATTTTTTTCTACAGTCAATAAACTCCCCATTATGTTATCCTATGTGCACACATAGGCTGTTATAGGCAGTTTTTGGCTGGGGTGTTTTTTGGCTTTAAAAAAAAAAAAAAACAAGTAGATTCTGAGAGGAGTTTTCAAGCTGTTCTCAACTGTAAATACGCTCTAACGTCAAAACATGCTGATAAACGCCCAAAATCGCGGCTCATCAGCGTTTTCTGACATTTTTGATCCATTAAAAAAAAAACGCTAAAGAAAACAAACGCAGAAAAACCCTCAAAGATGCAAATAAGCGCTAAAAAACGCTATTTCAAAAACATTAAAAAACTCACTGCAAAGCTACTGGCGTTTTTATAATGTCATTTTAACGTCCAGTGTGCATGAGGCCTTAGTCGCGCACTCCACAAATCTGGCCTTTATGGAAGAGTAGCAAGAAGAAAGCCGTTCTGGAAAAAAAGCCATAAAAGTCCCATTTTACAGTTTGCTAAAAGCCATGTGGGGGACACAGCAAACATGTGGAAGAAGGTGCTCTGGTCAGATGAGACCAAAATTTAACTTTTTGGCCTAAAAGCAAAACTCTATGTGTGGCGGAAAACTAAGGCCGCGTACACACGCGCGGACTGTTTGCCCAACTTTGTCCGTCCAACAGTTTCGGCAAACAGTCCGCTCAAACTTAGCATGGACGGACATGGCCACACACGACGGACGAACAGTTTGCTGAAACCGTGCGCGATGACGTGAACGGCACGTACGACGGGACGAAAAATACGACGTCCTATACACTGCATTATAGCTTTCGGCGTGAAAATCCTTTCTGAGCATGCGCGCAACTTTGTTTGACGAACAAGCCTACACACGAGCGGACTGTTCGCTGAAACAAGGTTTCAGCGGACAGTTTTACGGAATTTCCGAAAAACCTTGTCCGTCCAACTGTCCGCTGAAACTGTCCGCTGAAAGCCCACACACGAGCGGACTGTCCGCCCAAACACTGTTCAGCGGACAAAGTTGGGCGAACAGTCCGCGCGTGTGTACGCGGCCTGACACTGCACATCACCCTGAACACACCATCCCCACTGTGAAAACATGGTGGTGGCAGCGCATCATGTTGTGGGATGCTTTTCTTCAGCAAGGACAGGGAAGCTGGTCAGAGTTGATGGGAAGAGTGATGAAGCCAAAAACTAGAAGAAACCCTGTTATGCCGCGTACACACGGTTGGAATTTCGGCCAGCAAAAGACCGATGAGAGCTTTTCATCGGAAAATGCGACCGTGTGTATGCTCCATTGCAATTTTGCTGGCTGAATTTCCGCCAGCAAAAGATTAAGAGCAGGTTCTCAATTTTTCTGACGGAAATTCCGATCGTGTGTATGCAATTCCGACGCACATGCTCAGATTCAACTACGAAATGGAAGCTATTGGCTATTGGGTATTGAACTTCCTTTTTCTAGTCCCGTTGTACGTCACCGTGTTCTTGACGGTCGGAATTTGATGTGACCATGTGTATGCAAGACAGCTTGAGCGAAATCCCAGCAGAATTCCGTCGGGAAAACCATCAGAGCTTTTTCCGACCAAAATTCCGATTGTGTGTATGCGGCATTAGAATCTGCAAAAGACTTGAGACTGGGGTGGAGGTTCACCTTTCAGCAGGACAACCACCCGAAACATACAGCCAGAGCTACAGTGGAATGGTTTAGATCAGGAGTCTCCAAACTTTCTAAACAAAGGGCTGGTTTAGCATCCTACAGACTTCAGGGCCAGATGGTAGCCATTGGATGTAGAAAATGTCCCAGCATCAGTGGGTGTAAACAATGCCCCATAATTGGTGTCATTGGGAGGAATTGTGCCCTATCATTGGTGTCATTGGGCTCCATTGTTGGTGTCACTGGGAGGAATTGCACCCCTTCATTGGTGTCATTGGGCTCCATTGTTGTTTTCACTGGGAGGAATTGTGCCCCATCCATGGTGTCATTGAGAGGAATTGTGCTCCATTGTTGGGGTCTTTGGGAGGAATTATGCTCCTTTGTTGGTGTCAGATAGGGGAATTGTGCCATACCATTGGTGTCATTGGTCCCATTCGGAGAAATTGTGCCCCATTGTTGGGGTCTTTGGGAGGAATTATGCTCCTTTTTTGGTGCCAGGGGAATTGTGCCACATCATTGGTGTCATTGGCTCCATTGTAAAAAATTGGGCCCCATTGCTGGTGTCATTAGGAATTGTGCTCCATTGTTGGTGCCAGATGGGGAGAATTGTGCTCCATTGTTTGTGTCAGATGGGGGAATTGTGCTACATCATTGGTGTCATTCGGTCCCATTGCTGGTGTCATTAGGAGGAGCTGTGCCTCATTATTGGGGTCATCAGGAGGATTTGTGCACCTTTGTTGGTGTCAAATGGGGGGAATTGTGCTCCATTGCTTGTGTCAGTGGATGAAATAGTGCCCCAAGGGCCGGTTAAAAGGGAGCAAAGGGCCACATGTGGACCCCAGGCCGCAGATTGGAGACCACTGGTTTAGATCAAAGCATATTCATGTGTTAGAATGGCCCAGTCAAAGTCCAGACCTAAATCCAATTGAGAATCTGTGGCAAGACTTGAAAATTGCTGTTGCATCCAATCTGACAGAGCTTGAGATGTTTTGTAAAGAAGAATGGGCAAAAATGTCCCTCTCTAGATGTGCAAAGCTGGTAGAGACATCCCCAAAAAGACTTGCAGCTGCAATTGCAGAGAAAGGTGGTCATCCTACAAAGTATTCACTGCGGGGGGCGCTAAACAAATGCCCCCCCCCACACTTTTCACATATTTATTTGTAAAACATTTTGAAAACAATTTATCATTTTCCTTCCACTTCACAATGTGCCACTTTGTGTTGGTCTATCACATAAAATCCCAATAAAATACATTTAAGTTTTTTGGTTGTAACATGACAAGATGTGGAAAATTTCAAGGGTTATGAATACTTTTTTAAGGCCCTGAATGTCATTTTATATTCTGCCCAGAGTTGCCCTTTAACCTCCTACCCTACACGCCGCATAGAGCACAGTATCTCCGGCAACTAACACATTTAAGTTTTCTGCAGTAATATCTTTAAAAGATTCATTTTAATTGGTTTATATGGGTTACTCTGCCTCGCTGAATAAGTCCTTTTATGTCAAAGTACCAAGTTATCACCCAGCCGGGGTAATAAAGCTACGCAATATGTTGCCTCTATATAAATAAACCTAATAATATTAGAAACAATGTAATTCAATTTTTAAGATGCTATAAATATTTCATCTGATCTTCTATTTGATTTTCAATTTCATATAGCTGTCCTACAATTTACCTGTATATTACATTTGCTTTGCATGTAATTGCAAATTACAAGATCATCGAGAGAATCTAACTGTGCTGTCAAACTGGGATACAATCTCAACGGAATACAATTAAGTCTGTACATTGTGCAAAATCCTGATTCGCACCACTCTGCACTCCTGCGTTACCTGTCTACTCTATCAGGGGCCCGAGTCAGAGGTGTAAGAGAGGCCTTCCTCATTGAGTCTCTTCTACTAGGTAGGTGACATTGTGAGACAACGGATGACATTTTGGAAGAATTCTGCATACAACACCACACATAAGTGACTCATCTTTGAGTTGAGGGACTGCCTTGATGTTTCACTTTTCACATGACCATGGCCCTCGCTTGATCCTCGGCATTGGTGAGCAAGCCTTCCAGCGTTAGTGAGCACGCTTTCGGGCAAGGTGTTACCCCAACGCTAGGATGAGTGACCCCGTTCATCGCCCCGGCGTAGCCTAAAAGAACCCAACCCAGGGTAGGCCTTCTGTGTGACCCACACTTGGCACCCAACAAATTAATGAGAAATATGGAGGATATGATAATACCACCATCCTACCCCTAGACACAGCTCTGGCACAAACTCCATGCAGAACAAGTCCCAGCTTGCATTCAAACCTAGTACCAAAAAGCTTTGGTACTAGCTTTGGAGTTTGTGCCAGAGCAGTGTCTAGGGGTAGGGTGGTGGTATTTGTCATATCCTCCATGTTCCCCATTAATTTGTTGTGTTCCAAGTGTGGGTCACACAGGAGGCCTACCCTGGGTTGGGTTCTTTTAGGCTACACCAGGCGATGAACGGGGTCACTCATCCCAGTGTAGGGGTAACACCTTGCCAGAAAACGTGCTCACCAATCCCGGAATGGCTTGCTTACCAATGCTCAGGACCAAGCGAGGTACATCAAAAGTGTTAAATACCTAAAATAACCTCTTCCTTGCTGCAAAACCTCATAAACATGTGACTGAGTATGATTAATTGCATATTGTATTCAAAATAGTCAATTCAAACACCATGCGACAGTTTCCATTCTTTTTGTTTGTGCTCCTGCAAATCGCTTATGGAGCAACTGTATGAAGATTTATTGTCGTGAAATCACGTTCTTCTATACTCTGCTCCTAGTGCTTAGCTACTAAGATTTATAAATGCAGAAGATTTTATTATATTAGGCAAAGAGTTAAAGCTGAATTCTGGCCAAACAACCCCTAATGCACTCTAAACAATAGTTAGGTTACATAAAAACAAAAAATCTAAAAGCTTCAAATTCTGGTCCTGATATTTCTTTTTTCTGGAGAGCAGTGTGGTCCTTCTTTTTTCTGGAGGGCAGTGTGGTCCTTATTTCTTCTGGAGGGCAGTGTGGTACTTATTTCTTCTGGAGGGCAGTGTGGTCCTTATTTCTTCTGGAGGGCAGTGTGGTCCTTCTTTCGTCTGGAGGGCAGTGTGGTCCTTATTTCTTCTGGAGGGCAGTGTGATCCTTCTTTCTTCTGGAGGGCAGTGTGGTCCTTCTTTCTTCTGGAGGGCAGTGTGGTCCTTCTTTCTTCTGGAGGGCAGTGTGGTCCTTCTTTCTTCTGGAGGGCAGTGTGATCCTTCTTTTTTCTGGAGGGCAGTGTTATCCTTCTTTTTTTCCTGGAGGGAAGTGTGATCCTTCTTTCTTCTGGAGGGCAGTGTGGTCCTTCTTTCTTCTGGAGGGCAGTGCGGTCCTTCTTTTTTCTGGAGGGCAGTATGGTCCTTCTTTCTTCTTGAGGGCAGTGTGGTCCTTTCTTCTGGAGGGCAGTGTGGTCCTTCTTTCTTCTGAAGGGCAGTGTGATCCTTCTTTTTTCTGGAGGGCAGAGTGGTCCTTCTTTCTTCTGGAGGGCAATGTGGTCCTTCTTTCATCTGGAGGGCAGTGTGGTCCTTCTTTGAATGCCCATGTTCATGTTGTTCCCAAGAAAAAAATAATGGCTGAATAATTCTAGTTCAACAGATCAGTTTTCTTGTAATGCTGGTCTGTTTCAAGGGTTGGTTTACTAAAAATTTTAAGAGCCTTGCATAGGATCTTGGGGCAAGGGGAACTATTCAGTGGCTTACAGGTTTTAGCTCCTGGTGGGTTGAGACAAGGTCCTTCAACATCAATGCCATAAAGGTCAGAATGTGCCCGCCCATGAGCAGCAAAACTATCTCAGCAGTTAAGGTTGTACATTTTTCTATTTTTACATCTCCTCCTGCTGAAGCTCCCAAGGCAGCCACCTCTTCTGCCTAATCCTCAACCCAGCCCTGCTCAGAAATAGGTTTTTATTTGCTGTCTGTGTCCCCTAGGTTTGCCACCTCATCCCTTTCAAACTGAACACATACTAATTCCACAGGTTCTGTCGCTGATTAAGGTGGTAATTAAACTCACTTGGTGCCTTATCTGCATTAAATCAGCCTCAGAACCTGTGTAATTCGTGTGTGTTCTGATTAAAAGGGATGAGGTGGCAACTCTAGTGTCCCCACTAGGGAGATTCACCCTCTCTATTTGTCCAGTTTACCATTATCACCAGAAAAGTGCAAGAAAGTACCAAATTATGGGTTGTCACCATGTAAGGTTGGGGGGGCAGGGTGGTCATCACGTTCTTCATGTTTCCCTCCACGTTGGGTGCCAAGCAAGGGTCACATGAGAGACCTACTGCAGGGTGGGTTCTTCTGGGCTATGCTAGGCATCTGTAATGACTTAGAAAAGTTATCAGTAAACGTAAATGTTGACTATTGATTTCAAATTGCAAAGTCTACAATTGCAACACATCAATTTAATCATTATACAAACTCTTGCAATGTTAACTATTATTATAAAATAGCGCTTTCACTATGGAATAGTGCCAGCCAAATAGGCAGCTTGTCATTTTTTGTCTTTTTTTTCTTAATTTGCCCTCGTATACATATGCAGATTTGTCCGGCTTTGCAGAGAGTCATACGTAACAGGATAACTTTACTGCATATGGGCTACTCTATCTTCTGTGCCATTTTCCTCAATGCCCTGGAACATAGCTGAGCCTGCCGTGAGGGAACACTTGACCTTAAAGTGTTACTAAACCAGTCAATATATGCTTATTGCGATTATTTTTACCAAAAATATGTAGATATAATACATATCGTCCTAAATTGAGGAAAAAATAGTTTTTATATATTTTTAGGGCATATTTATTATAGTAAAAAGTAAAAAATATTTTTTCAAAAATTGTCGCTCTTTTTTTGTTTATAGCGCAAAAAAATAAAAACCGCAGAGGTGATCAAATACCACCAAAAGAAAGCTCTATTTGTGGGGTAAAAAAATGACATCAATTTCTGGTGTAACGTCGCACGGCGGCGCAATTGTCAGTTAAAGCGACACAGTGCCGAATCGCAAAAAGTGCTCTGGTCAGGAAGGGGTTAAAATCTTCCGGGGCTGAATCGATTAAAGTAACGCAGTGCCGTGTTGCAAAAAATGGCCTGGTCATGAGGGGGGGGTAAATCTTGCAGGGGTAATACTGCTTTAAAGAGGAAGTAAACCCTGGTGGGTTTTACTTCCTCTTTATTTCCCTGCAAAGGTAAAGCATAATGGGCTACTATGCATCACATTGCATCGCATAGTAACCCATTATGTGTCACTCAGGGGCGGACTGACAACTCATGGGGCCCCTGGGCAACAGGAGATTATGGAGCCCCTGGGCAACAGGAGATTATGGGGCCCCCGGGCAATAGGAGAATATGGGCCCCCCAGGCAATCGGAGATTATGGGGCCACAAAGTATACACACACACACACACACAGTATACAATCACACAGTATACACATACATGTACACACAGTATACACAGACATGTTTCTATTGGCTGAGAAGGTACTGGAGAGGTGGGGCAGCTATAATCTCAGGATTTTTAGACCAAAAGGATGTCGGTAAGGGACATTTCAGAGACAGATTTAAAAAAAAACACAGATTTTTACATACTGTCCCTGGCTTTACTGGGGCTGGCAACCGTGATGGGACCCCCCAGTGGCCCGGGGCCCTCGGGCAGTGCCCGAGTGGCCAAATGGTCAGTTCGCCCCTGGTGTCACCAAAGCCCGCGGTGTCACCGCTGTCCCCACCAGCGGCGAGCATCCATCTTCACCCCTCTTCCTTTCCGTGGCCACGAACTCCGGCTCTGTGACCGGCCAGAGTCGCGTGACATCAGCTGCCAGTCGCGGCATGACCCCTATTAGAAAGGGCACGATGTGCCCTTTCTAAAGCGCCCATGCGCCGTAGTCATCGGCGATCGCCTTTTTTGTAAATGTCGCCTAAACTGTGGAGGTTTAGGAGATATTTCAAGCACCAACAGCTAACCTATAGGCTTACCTGTAGGCAAAAGTGGTACAACCACTTTAACATATAAGGAACTAAAATGATTTGTGCGTTTTTATATCTGCTTTGAGTTCTGATTCAAATCCTGGAATAGCTTTCTCTGTAATAAGAGGTTATCAGTTTTCTGAAGTCCCCCTCTATCAGAATAGGGAGTCTGAAAAAGTAAAAATCATGAAATGGGGGTTCGGGGGGGGGGGGGGCTTTCCAGTATAAACCTGCACATGGCACAATGGTTTAGTTCTATGGAAGTCTTCCTGGCATGCCAATCTTCAGAAAAAAATAAAAAAAATAAAGACAAGTCCAAAGTAAGTAAAGAGCTGAAGAGTGATTGTCATATAAAGAGACAAAGGTGAATGGAGTTTACTGGTACAGTGCGCTCATCTAGTGCTCCAAATGTTAAATCTTCCACTTCTATAGTTACCGTCTGACATGATTTAACAACAGTAATACCTTATTTAACGATGTCAAAGGTTTTTCGGGGAATTGACTGTATTTCACCAACAATATATTTCTTCTTGATTACCAAGTGGTTAAAATGATTTTAAACCAAGACAGCAAAATAAAGCAGTAATAAAATCAATAAAAGGTGCTTAAAACATTCCGCCTATTAGGTAATGGCATTTAAAGTATCCGTAGCTTGTAATGGCACTTAGGATATGCCTAAAAATCAATGAGCTAAATTACTTATTGAACTAGTTAATTTGAACATTGAGTTTTATACGTATATTGATAAAACAGACAAAAGAAATCAGCATACCAAAAAAAAAAAAGAACAAAAAAAGAAAAGAAAATCTTTTCTTAGGACCAATACCGCCCTCTAGTGGAAGAAAAAATAAACAACAATCACAACTCCTCCAGAGATTGCAACAGAGTCAAGCTGTATTTTCAGGATATTTCTTTAACAACTTCAATACCGGGCACTTTCACCCCCTTCCTGTCCAGGACAAGTTTCAGTTTTCAGCCCCGTCACACTTTGAATGACTATTGTGCGGTCATGCAACACTGTACCCATATGGCAGGTTTGTCATTTCTTTTTTTTTTTTAGACAGATTGGGCTTTCTTTTGGTGGTATTTAATCACCACAAGGTTTTTTTTATTTTTTGCTAAACAAATTAAAAAAGACCAAAAGTTGTGAAAAAAAAGATTTTCTTAGTTTCTGTTAGAAAATGTTGTAAATAAGTACTTTTTCTCCTTCACTGAGGTGCGCTGATGGGCACTCAGGAGGCTGCACTGATGGGCACTGACTGGCATCAAAGATCAATCAAAAATTGTGAAAAAAAAAAAGTTTTTCTTAAGCCTCATACACACGGCCGGACTTTGTACAAACTTTTCCGTGGACTTTTATACAAAGGGCGTGGTCCACAAGTTTGTATTGCATACACACGGTCGGACTTTTTGACAACAAACACGAACGTAATGACGTCACAACGTACTGACGCCGCTTCAAAAGAGGACGTTCAATGACTCCAGCGCCACCTTTGGTGAACTTCTGTATTGTAGTCTGATCTTTTGCATTGGTTCTGAGCATGCGTGTTTGTACCTTGTACAAAAGTCCGATGCTTTTGCGTACACACGGTCGGACTTTGCTCCATCGGACTTTTGTTGCCAGAAAGTTTGTCCGTTCGCACAGCCAACAAAAGCCTGATGAAAACAGAAAAAGTTTGTCCGATGGAGCGTACACACAGTCGGATGTTGCTCCAAAACAGCTAATTTGCATGTTTGTTGTCAAAAAGTCCGACCGTGTGTACGGGCCTTTAGTTTCGTTAGAAAATTTTGCAAATAAGAAAATGTTCTCCTTCACTGATGTGCGCTGATGAGGCTGCACTGATGGGCACTGATAGGCACTGATAAGGCGGCACTGATGAAACGACATTGAAGGCCACTAATGAGGTGGCAATGATGAGGAGGCACTAATATGCAGCACTGCTAGACGGCACTGATGGGCACTGATAAGGCAGCACTGATGGGCACTGATGAGGCTGCACTGATTGGCACTAATGGGCACTGATGAGATGGCACTGAAGGGCACTGATGAGGTGGCAATGATCAGGAGGCACTAATATGCAGCAATGATAGGCGGCACTGATGGGTACTGATAAAGCGGCACTGAAGGGCACTAATGAGGCAGCACTGATGAGCACTGATGAGGGTGCACTGATGAGGTGGCACTGATGGGTACTGATGAGACGGCACTGAAGGGCACTTATGAGATGGCACTGAAGGGCACTGATGAGACGCCACTGAAGGGCACTGATGAGGTGGCAATGATGAGGAGGCACTAATATACAGCATTGATAGGCAGCACTAATATAATGCACTGATGAGCATTGATAGGCGGCACTGTTGGGCACTGACAGGTGGCACTGATGGGCATGGATAGGCGGCACCAATGGGCACTGATTGGTGGCACTGATGGGCACTGATGAGTTGGCAATGATGAGGAGGCACTAATATGCAGCACTGATAGGTGGCACTGATATGATACACTGATGAGCATTTATAGGGGGCAGTGTTGGGCACTGATGGGCACTGATGAGGTGGCAATGATGAGGAGGCACTAATATGCAGCACTGATAGGTGGGACTGATATGATACACCAAAAAAAAACACATGCTCTGGAGCAAGTACGAGGTGAAAGCTATGGGCTACTGGCTATTGAACTTCCTTTTTCTAGTCCCGTCATACGTGTTGTACATCACCACGTTCTAGACGGTCGGAATTTGGTGTGATCGTGTGTACACAAGACAGCTTCAGCGGAATTCCTTCGAAAAAACCTTCAGAGTTTATTCTGATGGCAAAACTTGTCGTGTGTACACGGCATATGGATAAAAAAAGAAAAAGAAAAGATATATATATATATATATATATATATATATATATATATATATATATATATATATATATATATTCATGTAAAAAACAAATGTAGTCCTTAGTAATAAATAATAAAAGCAATGTATGTGTATACTAAATAATAAGACATGTCCAAACCAGTAAGACATTACAATAAGTATTGTAAGTAATAGATCATAATGTGCATTAATAAATCATTAGTGGTATACAGAATAAATATAATGGATTATAAAAAATGTCCAAACCTATTCCTTATCATCAAATTATATAGACATAGAGCATACCTAATAAAACCTTCATAAAAAAAGATATTGCGGTGTCTCTTTTTCATAGGTGTGCGCAGCCTATTGCATTAGCATGTGCGCCCCATACCTCAAGCACAAACGCCTTTCTCTGCAGCCTCAGTTGCACTGGACAGTGAATGAATGGGAAGTGCTCTGTGCTGAGCGGCTTCCTGTGCATTCACATATGGAAGCATAGTAAACACCGTTTACTATGCTTTAATTATGAAGGAACTCAGTGACTGAGTGTGTTCACTGTGTTCATTCAGAAAAGGAAGGGGCTGGTCAATGACATACTGACTTGCCCCTTCCCCTACTCTCCATCCTGAAACATCCCTCGGGGGGGGGGGGGGGGGAGAGGAGGGAAGCTAGCAGCACTGCAGGTGGGGTAAATGCGCAACACAGGGGAAAGCCCAGGCAGTAGGGGGAATCGGCACTTCACACCCCCCCCCCCCTGCGCACGCCTATGCTCTTTTACCACTTATATATCAGTCCTCGTAAGTTAATTCTAAGTGGTGTGGCTGATCCCCACAGGTTGTGGGTTTGTATGGTGACAACTGGCTACAAACCGTCAGGTGTCTCTGTCAATGAGGGGTGGTTGGAGAGAGTATTTTTTTTTCCCTGGGGGAAACTCATCATGCCCATCTGACCACTCTTATATGGAGAGTTGCGTTGTTTGGTAAGCCTTACCTGTGATCAATGACACCTGGGAGACTTTGCAAGTGGATTGATGGCGGCTGCCTGAGTAGTTTACTCTTCTTCCACGGCTTGTGGGACTTTCTGTTTTTTCTAGTGGACTTTTTAGTATATACGTCTATGAAAATCCCTTTTATCTAACAGCCTATGTTATTCACTGGATTGAGGCATTTGGCACACTGTCACACAGCCTTATGACTCAGGCCTTGTTATGAGTTTTTATTAATTTGAGTACAGTGGAACCTTGGTTAACGAGTAAGGCGGTTAACGAGTGTTTTGATTGATGAGAATTTTTATTTATTTTTTAAACCCTGACTCCGTTTGCGAGTGTTGTCTCGCAAAACAAGCAGAATTCAAGGGGTGTGCAGTACCGCATTTGGCCAGAGGTTCGTGGGCGCCGGTGACACTCAGAGCGGTTCGGAGCCGTTCGGATATACTCGGAATCACTTGGGAATACTCGGAAACACTCGTAAATACTCCGTTCCCAAGTATTTACGAGGCCTCTGGCCACACGTGGTATTGCATGCAATAGATGTCAATGCGGAACAAATTATCTTGGTTTCCATTGACTTCTATGGGGAAACTCGCTTTGATATGAGAGTGCTTTGGATTACAAGCATTGTCCTGGAATGGATTATGCTCGTAATCCAAGGTTCCACTGTATATACACTGGTTCAGCTGGTATTTTGATATATAACTTTCTGTCAACACTTTGGGATGTTCTGAATAAAGGAATTTTGATTGAGTACAGAGTGCGGCCATTTCTTCTTTCCACAGTATATACCAGCCTTTCTCAACCTTTTCAACATAGAGGAACCCTTGAAATAGTTCTCTAGTCTCGGGGAACCCCTGCTAAAAAATTAGAAATCTACAACTCATTATACCTTAGTGTGATGGTCAGTGGGAAGAATGGTCCTTACACTTGTGGTCATTGGGAAGAATTCTTTCCTTACAGATAGCTAAAAAGATCAATGGTGTTGGTGGACACTTATCCAAGAGGCAGAAATGGCCCAATGCTGAAGGAACCCCTAGCGACCTCTGGAGGAACCCTGGTTGAGAATCACTAGTATATACACTGGTTCAGCTGGTATATAACTTCTATGTATGTCAATATGGAACATTGGGGGTAAGATCCATGTGGTGCTTCATAAGATTACACACAGACCAAAAAATTGGAATACCATCAAAAAGTTAATTTATTTCAGTAATTCAGTTGAAAAAGTGGAACTCTATTTTCTTTGAATTTTGATGATGATGGATTACAGCTAGTGACACCCCAGAATTCAGTATCTCAGAAAATTAGAATATTGTGAAAAAGTTCAATATGATAGACTCATGGTGTCACATTTTAACCAGCTAATTAACTCAAAACACCTGCAAAGGTTTCCTGAGCTTTTAAATGGTCTCTCAGCTGGGTTCAGTAGGTTACACAATCATGGGGAAGACTCCTGACTTGACAGTTGTCCAGAAGACAGTCATTGACAACTCCTCCACAAGTAAAGGTAAGTCACAAAAGGTTATTGCTAAAGAAGCTGGCAGTTTGCAGAGTTAGAAAAAATTGTTGGGAGATCCCCATTCTCCCATCAGGTAATGGGACTTTAAAGGGCATGACTGAGGTGAGTACACACGATAACGGTTAAAACATATATACATAGCATAAAAATAGAAAAAATTATAAAAACACTAGATCACATATGGCTAACGCCAAATATTGATACTTAGATCCTAATACAACTTTATATGATGCTGGTGCATGGAGTAATTCCAACGCGTTTCGCAGATTCAAGAGTCTGCTTCTTCTGGGCAACTCTACGTGCATCTAGATTTGTCAATCAAAACACATCATTATAGTCACATGTTTAAAAAAAAAACATATTTTCAATTATTTAATTTACTGTAATTAATCTTGTATTAAGTGCTCACCAATTTCAACATTAACTATTTGTGACCCCCAGCATTACAGGGGGAATCAGACCACCGTCCAGCCTGGGGTCAATAGTGTCAGAGCTACCGGACTAGTCTGGTGGACATCGGATCGCGGTCAGGAATAATCAGTTAAGTGATCTGATGTCCACCAGACTGGGTCGGTATTCCTCCATGCACCAGCATCATATATCATTGTACAGTGGAACCTCGGATTACGAGCATAATCTGTTCCAGGAGAATGCTCGTTTCCAAAGTACTCTCATATCAAAGCGAGTTTCCCCATTGAAGTCAATGGAAGCGAAAATAATTTGTTCCGCATTGACTTCAATGGCATGCAATACCGCATGCGGCCAGAGGTGGGGGAGGGGCGCCGGAGAGCCTTGGAAACGGCCGAAAAGACCCGAGGACACTTCGGCTGACCTCGGCAAACCTTGGTGAGATGCACCTGTATATTGTCGATATTTTTATTTTATCACCAAATTATTTTTTGAGGTTGTGTGAGTGTTGCACTTGTTGTACTGTCAGACATTGCACCCGACGGCGTTTAGTTTTCAATGAACTGTGAGCGCTTTCATAGTTCATTCACAAGCCCTGCAGCTTGTAAACAATCAGCCTGTATTGGAGGTACGGGCTGAATGCTCCTGAGGGAAAAAAATATGAATTTCCCCATTTTCCTGCAAAAATATGTGCATTTAATATTTTTTCCAAAATGTGAACTTAGCCTTTAAAATCTGAAAAAAAATGATTGATAGATTTTTTTTATTTTTTTTAACTTTTTTTTGTTAATGCATTTTCTTTTTAATACTACAGTTGTATCAGACAAGTACAGTATTAAACAATGCTATGTACAGGCTACAGTGAGTCCTGAAAGCTAAAACCATGTATTTCTTTGTCCACGTTTCAGCTGCACCAACAGGGCAAGGTTTTTGTTTTTTTTGTGTAGTGAATCAAATCCTTATGTTTTAAAAAAAAGACATTTAAATTATTCAAGGTGGACAATTTAGTCCTGGTTATAACCAAATTAGAGTTGACATACAGAGAGGCATAAAGAGTCTCCAGTCCCCCACTCAAAAAACTCACCAAAATCATACAAGTGATAAATCAAAGAACTAAGCCCAAAGAACCCAACATGTTTCACTCTCAAAAGAGAGAGCTTCATCAGGGATGCAGCAAAGTAAAAAAAAATATATATATTTTAGTGACATGTGTACCATCCCCACATGGTCAAACAGCAAAAACTGAATTATGTGGATGCAGGATCTACCCCGCCACGTTATTCTATGTTGACAGTGTGGACTCCCCTTCATCGGAATACACAGATCAGCACTTCAGCCATTGGCTGCAAGCGCTGATCAAATGCTGGTGTCATGGTTATGCAATAGAGTTTGTCTGCTTACCTGTCTCCATGTGTTCATTTCTAGAGACCAGCCGAGCCTCACCTGACTGCTTTTATAATCCATCCTCTGGCATGGCTCCCCCCTAGCTCCTATCAGACAACTCTATATTAACCTGTGCACTGCTAGCCAATCCTGCTGATCAACCTTTGTGTGTTAGCTTCCTGTTACCTGCCGTGTGCTCTTCTACTGTTTTCCGTTACCGACTTTGGCGTGTCCTGACTATCCCTGTTTGCCTGTGATCCTGACCTTTTGGCGTGTCCCAGACTATTCTTGTCTGCTTGTGGCCCCGACCTTGGCTTGTCCCTCACCATCCCTATCCTCCCGTTGCCTACTGTGGGTGTGAGCTGGGGGACCCTGGGGGTCGCGACCTGGAGCCAGTTGCAGCCAAGTCCATCCTCACCACTCGAGGCTCTGGTGAACACCTGCTGGCTCTTAGACTCCGCGCCCCAGGGAATCTTGCGCTCTAACCCCGGTGGGATCCATCTTGGTGTTCTGGTGGCCCTGCCTTCCTATCACCTTGTCCCCTGTCCGCAGCAGTCAGCTGTAGGGTCCACAACCTTGCGGTGCACTCCTAAGCCCTACGGTGTGCATCTGTCACCTGGGCTCTAGGTGACCTGACAGCTGGTTTACATAAGTTTACTGATGCTACAAAAATTGGCATCTAGGCTTCAGTGATATCTGAGCATTAAAGGGTTAACGGAAGCTTTTCTCAAAGTAACCATTAAAAAGTTGCTGAATTATATTTTCAAAACAGGTTGTTTTATGATAGAAAAAAAAGCGAAAAGAGAGAAACAAATCAAAGTAGTGATAACATCTGCCAGACACGCTATTAAGAAAATTTCCTAGTATCTTCCAATATTGACATCCCGTGTCTGACACACTAGAATGCCATTAATGTTCTGTGTTAGAACATTATAATGAGATGGGACTCAAATAATCAAGTAACACCCTGAAGCAGACAGAAGTATTTGAAGATATTTATCCCTAAGGATGCTCATCAGTTTGTCTACAGCCGCGGATGCTCATTCAATACATTTCAGACCACAAACTGATATCGAATATTTATAAGGATGTAAGTTGGCCTGCTTGTCAATAACAAGATCGACTATCAGCTTGAAAAAAAAAAAATTAGCAACATTATCGCATTAAAGGAAGCCAAGGTTTATCGTTATTCAAGCTTTACACAACATACACATGTCAATAGCAATGCTGATCTTAAGTCAATAGACTTTTACTGCTCCAATAGACCCTTGCAACGATTTGTCCTTACCTGAAACATTCATTGATTTTTCTTGCCTGGCTGAGCCCCAGTTAACATTAACATATGTAAGCTGTAAATAAATATATATCTAAGTACTTCAATGCAAATTAATAACTGTAAATGGCTAGTGAATCAGTAAAACAACTAATTTACCATAACCCGTATCTCCTTCCCCACTACCCACGGTAATCATCACAAGGGCATTTCTTGGAAGGATCTTAATTTACAGAAAGAAGGAAAAAAAAATGCAAAGGAGACAAAGAAATGGACAAGCAATTTTCTTGATCAAACTGAAGCTAATTAATGATTTATAAAAGCTGGGGATAAAAGAAACAGTGTTGCCCATTGTAACGAAATACAGATCTGTATTTCTGTATGCTAGAAAAGACATCTCATTCAGATTGGTTGCTAAAGTATGTAGGAGCCCTGGGGCCATCATAAAGAATAAAAATATAAATACAGAATTATATAATAATATAATAATATATAATAATTATAGTCAGAGTTCTGAGATTAAAAATCAGAATTCTGAGATTGAAAGTCAGAATTGTAAATTAAAAAAATAAATAGAAATTCTACAGAATTCTGAGATTAAAAGTCAGAATTCTGAGTTTCAAAGTCAGAATTCTGAGTCAGAGGAAGCAGACTTTAACTACAATTTATTTAGTGCAGCGCTAGAAAAAAAACAAACAAAAAAAAAAGAACATATTACATCCATGATAAAAGAACCACCTTTAACCACTTCAGCCCCGGAAGATTTGGCTGCTCAATGACCAGGCCATTTTTTTTCGATACGGCACTGCATCGCTTTAACTGACAATTGAAGTCCTTTTTTTTCCCCCACAAATAGAGCTTTCTTTTGGTGGTATTTGATCACCCCTGCTGTTTTTATTTTTTTTGTGACAATTTAAAAAAAAAGAAGCATATATTGATTGGTTTGCGCAAAAGTTATAGTGTCTACAATATGGAAAAAATTATAACTCATATCCATTGGCATGTAGTTGCCATCATCCCTTCTGATAAGTACAGGTTCGAAAAGACCTCTATTTTGTGGGATTTTAGGGGCAACAATAAGAAAAAAAGAATTTATAAAATATATATTTCATTTATTGTACAAAATCTTGACATTAATTCATGAAGAATATACAAAACAAAAAAGAAAGAAAACAATATACAATCTGAATCTAGTCTAAAATATAGGGGATAGATTCATAGCATTTTTATTATTATTATTATTTTACTAGTAATGGCGACGATCTGCGATTTTTATCAGGAGTGCAACATTATAGCGGACACATCGGACACTTTTGGCACATTTTTAGGACAATTGACATTTATACAGCGATCAGTGCTATAAAAATGCACTGATTACTGTGTAAATGTCACTGTCAGGGAAGGGATTAACACTAGGGGGGCGATCAAGGGGTTAACTATGTTCCCCAGTGTGTTATAACTATGGGGTGAGGGGACTGACTATAGGAGATGAGAGATCATGGTTCCTAGCTATTAGAAACTCACGATCTGCCTCTCCTCACAGAACAGGGACGTGTGTGTTTACACACACACGTCCCTGTTCTGCCTCTCATGCCCGTGATTACACGTGGCCAACGGTCATCGCGACTGCCGGCCGGCATGCAGGCGCCTGCTATCCCACTTAAATTAGCCGACATACAGATACGACGGCTCGCGGGATCGTGCCGACCTGCAGTAGTATAATGACAGCAAAGAAGAGAGTTTCATCATGTCAGATCTCAGAAGTGTGGTTGCCACATCCCTAGTGTACATTTAGGAAAAGAAGAGAACCCCTTTCATTGGGACTTTAAAGGCAATACACACTTAGCTAGTATAGAAAAATCTATTTTATTGAATATATATAAAAATCTTCGATCAAGAAAAAGATCGATGAGTAAAAACCAACAAAATTATTTACACACACGAAAAGAAAAAACACAAAACAACAATTTACATGAACAGTATGACAATAGGATAATGCTCTCCAGTAAATGATAATCCCCGGTACCCGACGCATTTCTGGTTAAACACCTTTGTCAGGGGTATAGGATATGAGTAATGATAGTCGCAATGTCTTTTTAACATGCAAAAATAATTCCAATAATGAAAGAAATAGGTGAACCAGCTGTGCAGGAGGGGGGCACAAGTGAGCGCCAACCAAGCGGTAGTGTAATAGAACAAAATACCTTTCAAGTTGGGTATCAACCTACTAGGTAGTAAAGACTTGATACTGGCAGCTTTGTGGGACGGTGTCCGATGGTCAAAAATAGCTAGGTGGAGCTTTATATAAAGCTTCCTGGTCAGTAACACCAGGAGTTCCAAAACATTACACGGGTGTATATCCCATGCAGATGTTGTGTGTGGGTCCCAACGGGTGGCGCCTCCCGATCTGCAGTGCTCGGTATAATGACAGTGGCTGGTCGGCAAGTGGTTAATGATAAATACACACAAAAAATAAATAAAAAAATGTGTATTATTATTATTATTATACATTATTTATATAGCGCCAACAGTTTACACAGCTCTTTACAATATAAAAGGGAGACAGTACCGTTCCAATACAATAAAATACAAAAGCGTTAAGAAGGCTCTGCTCATAAGAGCTTACATAAAATAATTTTTGAAATAAGAATGTCCAAATCTAAAAAAAAAAAAAAAAAATGTGTATAAAATGATTGTTGAAATAAGAATATCCAAATCTAAAAAAAAAAAAAAAAAAAAAAAATGTGTATAAAATGATTGTTGAAATAAGAAAGTGCAATATAAAGACTCATATAAAGTCCTCAAAGAGTGAGTAAATGGTGAATGCAGACATAAAGATGATAAAATCGTCTTAATCCCAATATATAAAATAGCACCTTGTGCTTAAAAGGATATCCGGGTCAAAGAAACTTCAAACCAGTGACATCCGGTTCAGAAAACACACTGTAGCTCCTTACCAGATCACTCTGACCCCTGTGTTAACAGGTAGGTCTCACAGCACTTCGGGGGATTAAAAAATGTCATCTATTTGTTACCTCCCTCCGGTAAGTGGTTATGGAAACATGTCATTAGGATTGCTCAAAAACAAAATATAAAGGGTGCTCTCATAGTGTAAAACCATTTAGCCATATTTACTAGAAGACAGAAATGACATAAACAGCGCTCCTATGGGTTGTTGTAAATTGGACCTGCCCATCTGCCAATTCAGGCTCCGTGTGCATGATGACGTCACCGTCGCAGGCTCTACCCTACGCATTTCGTCAGAGATTACATTGTCTGAGGGACGTCACCCATTATTATTTTGTGCTTGTGAAGTCCCTCCCTTTTTTTTTTGCTTAATACTGATAGTGCATACTCTCCTGGTAATTTCAGCTTCTTCTGCCAATGCAAAAACAAAAAAAAAAACATGCCTCTCCATAGAAATGATTGGAATTTTTTTCACACACACTTAGAAAAAGGGAGACTGGCTGAAAAAGTGCTGCAGCTTCTGCCCTCTGTCCTCTTTAAAGCGGAGTTCCGCCCATCTTTCTTTTTTTTTTTAAGTCAGCAGCTACAAATACCGCAGCTGCTGACTTTTAAAATATGGACACTTACCTGTCCAGGGCGCCCGCGATGTCGGCACCCAAAGCCGGTCTGTCCCTCGGCTCTCGGGTGCTGCCTCCACCATCTTTGGTAAGGGAATCAGGAAGTGCGGCTTCACTTCCTGGTTCCCTACTGCACATGTGTGACTCGCGCTGCGCGTTTCCACTTGTCCCTGCTGTCTCCTGTGATCCGTGTGTTCTCCCAGAAGACAGCAGGGGGGGGGCGGGAAGTGGCGTAGATACCCGCGGGTGGCGTGGGTATCTATGCCCGGAAGTGGGAGCAAGATACCTGTACTAGACAGGTATCTGCTCCCCCCTGAAAGTTGCCAAATGTGACACCGGAGGAGGGGGGGGTTCCAAAAAAGCGGAAGTTACATTTTTGTGTGAAACTCCGCTTTAAAGCCTAAATACAAAATCCCCCCAACTGCTACTAGTACAGCAGTGACAACCACTGAGGGTCCCAAGCCTTTCCCTGATCTATTCCCATTCTGAAAAAAATTGGCTTAAGTGGGGTTTAATCAAAATGCCCCCCCCCCCCCCCCCCAACTGTCCCAGATTATGCAAGGCTGTTCTGTTTTTTTAAACATGATCCCACAGTTCTGTGAGTCTGGGATATATGCCCCCATAGAAGGGAATTGGCAGCTGCCGGGCCAAGCTGTCCACTATTGAACTGACAGGGCAGGTAACAGCACAAGTGGCCTTCAGAAAAGTAAAAGGGTGATATTGTCATTCTCCTCCCCTCCTGAAGACTCCTGGGATATATGACATCATTTGCCTAGGCAAGGAAACTAGAAAGTAGCTGAAGAAATGTACAAAAAAAAAATATTTAAAAACAAGTGTATATGATATACTTTCCTATCTATTTACTAATGCTAACAGTATAAGGATTAAAATGAGTCAATGTTGAATGAGAGAGAGAAGTTCCACTTTAACATTTTTTCATTCACAGACCCCTTTAACAATCTGATGAAATCTATGGACCCCCTTCCCCAGAAATATTCACATAAACACAACTTTGCATGCAATGAATTATAGGGAATTTATTTTATTGAAATGTGATT
>NW_027507686.1:19708723-19886223 GCF_037356315.1 Lithobates pipiens
GTGTGCCCCGAGCGTTTGTGGGAGCCTGGCAGCGATCGAGACCGCGGGCACTCGCATCAGCCCGGGGAGCAAGCGAGAGCGCGCAGCCCCCTAGTGGCCGTTTATGTTACCGACGTAACATAACGGCGATTCGTGCAGCCGAGCCATGTTGCCGCAGTACAACTGCGGCGGCTGGTCGGCATGCGGTTAAAGGGGACGTACAGGTATGCCCATTAGCCCACCGCTGCCATTGTGCCGACATATATCAGTGTGCGGTGGTCGGCAAGTGGTTAAAATAATTAGGGTCTCCATCCACATACAGAAATAGAAGGGAAGCTGGCTCTGCAAGGACGCTGCTATTCTGTTACTGGATGAATCAAGGATTTGCTCAGCTCGATACAGTGTTCTGCGGCATACCTTACCCCTTGACATATTTTCTAGCTGCACAGTGTGGATCAGTACCCTCAACCCTCATTGGGACCGGGTTGGTTCATACCACCATTTCCACGGGATTTCCTGTTCTCCACAGTGGCACCTGTTCCCACCTATAAAATCCGCTAGAGCATTCTAATCAAGGGCAGTCACTTATTGGTGATACCCATGATCGGTCTGCACCTACATTAAGAAGGCTCCCCCAGTTGACTGCTGTGGTAGGGTATAGGCCAGGGTGTGTCCTGTCGAAACCTTTTGGTATTGAATATTGGCTTCCCTGAAGAAGCCTTTGTTAAGGCGAAACATGTCGGGACATTTTTGAATTAGCCATATACTACCTCAACCAAAATGAATGACTTGACATGGATATTCATTTATGAATGATCAATGTGGTTTATGTGTCACCTTGATTATCCTTTTTGTGTTTTAAAGTGTATTTAATAAACAAAATATTCTTCTTATTTTATAAATATTATATTATTCTTTTCTCTTTTTCATCTTTTATCTCGTAATTGGGGTTTGTACTCTATTTAGATAGAAAAAATTAGAACAAACAAAAATATTTTTTTCTTGTTCTCCTCTGTTTGATATGATAAAGTGTTTGGCACCGCAATAATCCCCCTTTCTCTCTTTTCTCCAATTTTTCAATTCTACTACTCTGGGATGAGGTGCCCCAATATTTCCGATGTCCCCGCCTGATCTTTCTCTTTTTCTCTTCGCTTTTATAAATAGAAGGGAGAATTACACAGAGTGTGTTTAGTATCACTCAGTATCAAGTCCAGCACTGTAGACCAGTAGTTCTGTATATTTGGGACGTTCCACCAGAGATGGGCAAAATTACCAAGTAACCCAAAACCCTCCAGCAATCCACAGAGATCAATGGGTTGTTTGTATGGATACTTGGGGATTAGGGATTGGGGGGGATATGATCATCAGGCTATAAAGGACATATTTTTCATGTGTTGAGGTGCATTGATAACCCGTTCCAAATAAATGGGCTCTTCGGCATCTACCGGCATGATTTCAGTGATCTCACGAGGCACCGAGCGCATCTTTTTTTGGCTGATATTTATAACTAGATTTGTTCTTTCTACAAATATGTGGCTACTTTGTATTAATTTGTTCCTCATACACTCAGAGATCATTATAGGGAACACCATTCCTACAGAAGATTTCTTCTGCCTCACATCATTTCCTCTCTAATAGGCCCTCGATTAGGGAAACTTGCTCATCCAGTTTTCACAACCCAGGCATTGGAAACATCGATCGCTGTGCCAGCAGACATGTAACTGCTTTCGTGGGCACCGGAATAATCCGTGTGTCACACCGAGCTGCTAAAAATAGATCGTGAAATCTTCCAGTGTTTTTGTTCGGCTGTTCTCATCTATGGTTGGTCCCGGCAATGAGGCCACTGGACAAAAAAAAAGAAAGAAGTGTCTGTGTTGTGGGTAAAAACCTAATAATTCCTTATAATAAGTCTTCCACTTCAGCTCCCCACTGTCACTTGTAAACATAGGAGCCTTCTGTGTTTAAATGGGGGACAGCTTTGATCTCAGCTGCTCCCGGATCTAACAGATCCCTGCATGCACTCATGACGGGAACAGATCTCCAGAGAGAGAGAATGATCTCCTTGCGAGCTGAGGCACAGCCGTCCACAGAGGGAGGTACTAGGGCCATGTAAGACAGAGTAAAGATGCAAGGAAACTTTGGGGGCATTGGAGTTGGTTTTACACACTGTGCGTTACGCACCCCTAAACCCTGCACTCTGTACATAGCGTGCCCTTGAACTCTGTACATAGTGTACTCCTGAACTCTGCACTCATGTACAAAGTGCAGAATTAAGCAGTACGCTATGTACAGAGTGCAGAGTTCAGGAGTACGTTATGTACAAAGTGCAGAATTAAGCAGTACGCTATGTACAAACGTACTCCTGTACTCTGCACTCTGTACATAGCGCACATCTGAATCTTGCACTCTGTACATAGTGTACTCCTGAGCTCTGCACTCTGTACATAGGGCATTCCTGAACTCTGCACTCTGTACACAACATAATGCTTAATTCTGCACTCTGTACACAACATACTCCTGAACTCTGCACTCTGTACATAACGTACTTCTGAGCTCTGCACTCTGTACATATCATAATCCTGAACTCTGCACTCTGTAGATACCATACTCCTAAACTGTGCACTTTGTAGAAACCGTACTCCTGAACTGTGCACTATGTACGTAGCACACTCCTAAACTCTGCACTCTATACATAACACACTGCTGAACTTAGCACTCTGTACCCTGCACCCTATATGTAGCACACCCCAGATACAACTGGCCCGTTGAGGGCAACCATACTGCCCATGTGGCCCCCAATGAAATTGAGTTTGACACCCCTGCTCTATAGTGTGTATTTGTCTCAATCCAGAGCACTAAGTTTCATTTCTGTCTGCTGCCTCCTTCCTCTGCTATCAGCATTAGTCAGTTCTCCTGACACCAAGAAATAAAAAGGTGACGGGGGCTCCAGCACACGCCCTGTGATTGACAACCCCAGCTCTGTTCTTGTGTGCTGTGTGAAGGGAGGTTCAGAAAAGCTGTATATATCCCGGACTTTAAATGGCTGTAGAGGAGAGGATGCTGCAGATAAACAGGTACAACTTATGTAGGAGGATTTGTTTCATCTCTGTGTATCACCAGAGGCTAGTCACTTCACTGGGTATACAGTGGGTATAAAAAAAACTACAAGCCTTTAAAATAATAAAATGTTATTGCTTTGCAGCCCGAAATGAAGACAGACACCGTTTTTGTTTTATGGATCTGTATTTACTCAGTGAGACTTATAACATCCAAGTGAAAGATATAACACTGTGTCAGAAAAAATAAAAACAAATTCAAAAACAGAATAATGTGTTACTGTACACATTGTAGCTCTCCACGTGTCAGCAGTGACACCTATGCCGAGATCACAAGATGGGGTTTCCTCACACAGTGGAGACCTCCTTCACCTCCTCCCCCTTCATGGGTCAGCTGACCTTTAGTTTCCACCCCCTCAATGGCCATGCTCAATCTGAACTTAATGGGTGGTCGCGGAGAGGCTAGGCGAGTGGCGTACAAATCTCTCTCTGCTGAAATCCCCCCTCCCAGCACAAGTCTTTCCCTCTATCTTCTTGAAGCTCAAATCCTCTCTCTTCTCAAATGTTCCCTGCTAACACAACTATCCCTCCCCCAAAAAGCACTGTTAGCACCCCTCAAACTTTCCCTCCAAGTGCAAATCCTCCCCCAAATATCCCCTCCTAGCACTAATACCCATCAATCATCCCTACTAGCACAAATCTCCTAAAAAAATTTTCCCCTTCTTGCACAAATCTGCCCTCCTAGCACACATCCTTTTCCCTTATCAGAAACCCCCCCAAATCACCCTTCCTAAAGATTCCACCAAATGTACCCTCCTAACACAAATCTTACCCCTGTCACCCCCCCCATTCCCCCTTCTAGCACAAATCCTCATCCCCCAGCACAAATCACCTCTCCTAGCACAACCCCCCCTCCAAATACCCCTACTAGAATAAGATCTTATCCTGTAACCCCTCAAATTACCCATCCCAGCACAACCCCCCCCCCAGATTTCCCTTCCTATCACACCTTTTTCCAAGGCCCCTCCTCATCTTGACATATCAGAGTTGAGGAGGAGTCTAAGAGAAGCTGGTGGGACTCGGGAGAGATGCCGCTGCTGAAGGGATCGTGGGTCGGAGATGCCACTGAATTGAAGCTCAGCACTATACAGGGTCTTTTTATAAACTGTAAAGTCCCGATTTTACAGTCCCAATGGAAGATGGCTCCAGTGAGAGGAGTGTGAAGCTGGAGAGGAGAGGGAGAGCACAGCCTGCCCTTGCCTCCTCTCCGTATTTGGCATATATCATACAACACTAAGCTGACTGAAGTAGTGATGCCGCTGTCACTACTCCTGTCAGCTAATAGCCACAGAAACTCCTAGCAGCGCCCCCTCAGCCTCCCATGCAACAGACGCCCAGAGCAGCCCCCCCTCCTGCCCCCCCCCCCTACCAGTTGCTTTGATGACAATCCAAAATTTCCCTTACCAGTAAACAGGACAAATAGAGAGGGGGAATCTCCTTAACGGGGGGGGGGGACAGCAATAAGAACATTTTAATCCCTCTCCACTCTAGTTAAGAGCTGAAGGTCCCAGGAGCCGCACATCAGAACAAGACTCACAGTGTGTAAAACAAGTGCCAGTCTCAGCCTGGACCCCGGCCCGGCCACACCCTCGACGCGTTTCACTCTGCCCACTAAAGCTTACTCATGGGGGTGGCATCTGCATTCTATCCAAAACTATAAAAAGTTGGCTTTAATTATACTTTATTGTGTATGTATATACTTTTTTATGTAACCTTGTAACAAATCCGTCTCATTGTTCCTGTCTAGCATTGCCTTGCGACAGATTTAATGACTATATGCTGGTGTGTCACTGGCATGCTTATGGGTGAGAAGGCCGGGGCGAGGATGTTCGCACCCAGCCGACGGGCGCTGGAAATAAACTTTCCTTTCCCCTTGTTTTTGTGGCTAGGTGTTTTCCTTGAGTTTCTATATTTAGACAAAGTAGGATTTGTTCGATCTCTTTGTGTCACATGTTGGCCGTCTTGTATTTTCTCTTAGCGTTCTGCAGTCGTCTCCAGCCCACACCTTCTGGCTGCGGGCCTCCCGGAAATCGAGGCTGCTGAGTATAACTGCTTGTAATGTTTATAGAAAAGAAGCGACTGACCGCATTTTCTTCATAATACGTTTTTGTTAATTACATAAATCCGCAGTGTAATGCAGTGTTACCCCAAATCCAATCCACAAGAACCGCGGGCCGATTAGGATTTCAACTCTTCTTTCTGATGAGTTAGAGGGAAACTCAAGCTTTGCTGAGAATAAAACCTCAAGATCACCAATAGGCAGGTCAAAGATTTTGATAACCTTATTGAAGATTCTTACAGTTTTTTTTTCCCTGTAGATCAGCCTTTCACAACCTTACCCTAGACTAGAGGAAACCTTAAAGTAATACTTAGGCCTCAGGGAACCTTTGATAAAACTATCTGGGGGCCAGTAGGAAACATGCCCCTTACACTGGAGGTCAGTGAGACGAACATCCCTTACATTGGTAGTCAGTGGTAAGAATGTCCCTTACATTGGTGATCAGTGGGAAGAATGTTCCTTACATTGGTGATCAGTGGGAAGAATGCCCCTTACATTGGTGATCAGTGGGAAGAATGCCCCTTACATTGGTGATCAGTGGGAAAAATGCCCCTTACATTGGTGATCAGTGGGGTGAATGTTCCTTACATTGGTGATCAGTGAGAAGAATGTTCCTTACATTGGGGATCAGTGGGAAGAATGTTCCTTACATTGGGGATCAGTGGGGTGAATGTTCCTTACATTGGTGATCAGTGAGAAGAATGTTCCTTACATTGGTGATCAGTGGGAAGAATGTTCCTTACATTGGTGATCAGTGGGAAGAATGTTCCTTACATTGGTGGTCAGTGGTAAGAATGTTCCTTACATTGGTGATCAGTGGGAAGAATGCCCCTTACATTGGCGATCAGTGGGAAGAATGTTCCTTACATTGGTGATCAGTGGGAAGAATGTTCCTTACATTGGCGATCAGTGAGAAGAATGTCCCTTACATTGGTGATCAGTGAGAAGAATGTTCCTTACATTGGTGATCAGTGGGAAGAATGTTCCTTACATTGGTGATCAGTGGGAAGAATGTTCCTTACATTGGTGGTCAGTGGTAAGAATGTTCCTTACATTGGTGATCAGTGGGAAGAATGCCCCTTACATTGGCGATCAGTGGGAAGAATGTTCCTTACATTGGTGATCAGTGGGAAGAATGTTCCTTACATTGGTGATCAGTGGGAAGAATGTCCCTTACATTGGTGGTCAGTGGTAAGAATGTTCCTTACATTGGTGATCAGTGGGAAGAATGCCCCTTACATTGGCGATCAGTGGGAAGAATGCCCCTTACATTGGTGATCAGTGAGAAGAATGTTCCTTACATTGGGGATCAGTGGGAAGAATGTTCCTTACATTGGTGATCAGTGGGAAGAATGCCCCTTACATTGGTGATCAGTGAGAAGAATGTTCCTTACATTGGGGATCAGTGGGAAGAATGTTCCTTACATTGGTGATCAGTGGGAAGAATACTCCTTACATTGGTGATCAGTGAGAAGAATGCTCCTTACATTGGTGATCAGTGAGAAGAATACTCCTTACATTGGTGATCAGTGAGAAGAATGTTCCTTACATTGGTGATCAGTGGGAAGAATGCTCCTTACATTGGTGATCAGTGGGAAGAATGTTCCTTACATTGGTGATCAGTGGGAAGAATGTCCCTTACATTGGTGATCAGTGAGAAGAATGTTCCTTACATTGGTGATCAGTGGGAAGAATGCTCCTTACATTGGTGATCAGTGGGAAGAATGTTCCTTACATTGGTGATCAGTGGGAAGAATGTCCCTTACATTGGTGATCAGTGAGAAGAATGTCCCTTACATTGGTGATCAGTGAGAAGAATGTTCCTTACATTGGTGATCAGTGGGAAGAATGCTCCTTACATTGGTGATCAGTGGGAAGAATGTTCCTTACATTGGTGATCAGTGGGAAGAATGTCCCTTACATTGGTGATCAGTGGGAAGAATGTCCCTTACATTGGTGATCAGTGAGAAGAATGTCCCTTACATTGGTGATCAGTGGGAAGAATGTTCCTTACATTGGTGATCAGTGGGAAGAATGCTCCTTACATTGGTGGTCAGTGAGAAGAATGTCCCTTACATTGGTGATCAGTGAGAAGAATGCTCCTTACATTGGTGATCAGTGAGAAGAATGTCCCTTACATTGGTGATCAGTGAGAAGAATGCTCCTTACATTGGTGATCAGTGGGAAGAATGTTCCTTACATTGGTGATCAGTGAGAAGAATGTTCCTTACATTGGTGATCAGTGGGAAGAATGCTCCTTACATTGGTGATCAGTGGGAAGAATGTTCCTTACATTGGTGATCAGTGAGAAGATTGTTCCTTACATTGGTGATCAGTGAGAAGAATGTTCCTTACATTGGTGATCAGTGAGAAGAATGTTCCTTACATTGGGGATCAGTGAGAATAATGTTCCTTACATTGGTGATCAATGAGAAGAATGTTCCTTACATTGGTGATCAGTGAGAAGAATGTCCCTTACATTGGTGATCAGTGAGAAGAATGTTCCTTACATTGGTGATCAGTGGGAAGAATGTTCCTTACATTGGTGATCAGTGGGAAGAATGTTCCTTACATTGGTGGTCAGTGGTAAGAATGTTCCTTACATTGGTGATCAGTGGGAAGAATGCCCCTTACATTGGCGATCAGTGGGAAGAATGTTCCTTACATTGGTGATCAGTGGGAAGAATGTTCCTTACATTGGTGATCAGTGGGAAGAATGTTCCTTACATTGGTGGTCAGTGGTAAGAATGTTCCTTACATTGGTGATCAGTGGGAAGAATGCCCCTTACATTGGCGATCAGTGGGAAGAATGCCCCTTACATTGGTGATCAGTGAGAAGAATGTTCCTTACATTGGGGATCAGTGGGAAGAATGTTCCTTACATTGGTGATCAGTGGGAAGAATGCCCCTTACATTGGTGATCAGTGAGAAGAATGTTCCTTACATTGGGGATCAGTGGGAAGAATGTTCCTTACATTTGTGATCAGTGGGAAGAATACTCCTTACATTGGTGATCAGTGAGAAGAATGCTCCTTACATTGGTGATCAGTGAGAAGAATACTCCTTACATTGGTGATCAGTGAGAAGAATGTTCCTTACATTGGTGATCAGTGGGAAGAATGCTCCTTACATTGGTGATCAGTGGGAAGAATGTTCCTTACATTGGTGATCAGTGGGAAGAATGTCCCTTACATTGGTGATCAGTGAGAAGAATGTTCCTTACATTGGTGATCAGTGGGAAGAATGCTCCTTACATTGGTGATCAGTGGGAAGAATGTTCCTTACATTGGTGATCAGTGGGAAGAATGTCCCTTACATTGGTGATCAGTGAGAAGAATGTCCCTTACATTGGTGATCAGTGAGAAGAATGTTCCTTACATTGGTGATCAGTGGGAAGAATGCTCCTTACATTGGTGATCAGTGGGAAGAATGTTCCTTACATTGGTGATCAGTGGGAAGAATGTCCCTTACATTGGTGATCAGTGGGAAGAATGTCCCTTACATTGGTGATCAGTGAGAAGAATGTCCCTTACATTGGTGATCAGTGGGAAGAATGTTCCTTACATTGGTGATCAGTGGGAAGAATGCTCCTTACATTGGTGGTCAGTGAGAAGAATGTCCCTTACATTGGTGATCAGTGAGAAGAATGCTCCTTACATTGGTGATCAGTGAGAAGAATGTCCCTTACATTGGTGATCAGTGAGAAGAATGTTCCTTACATTGGTGATCAGTGAGAAGAATGTTCCTTACATTGGTGATCAGTGAGAAGAATGTTCCTTACATTGGTGATCAGTGAGAAGAATGTCCCTTACATTGGTGATCAGTGGGAAGAATGTTCCTTACATTGGTGATCAGTGGGAAGAATGTTCCTTACATTGGTGATCAGTGAGAAGAATGTTCCTTACATTGGTGATCAGTGAGAAGATTGTTCCTTACATTGGTGATCAGTGAGAAGAATGTTCCTTACATTGGTGATCAGTGAGAAGAATGTTCCTTACATTGGGGATCAGTGAGAATAATGTTCCTTACATTGGTGATCAATGAGAAGAATGTTCCTTACATTGGTGATCAGTGGGAAGAATGTTCCTTACATTGGTGATCAGTGGGAAGAATGTCCCTTACATTGGTGATCAGTGGGAAGAATGTTCCTTACATTGGTGATCAGTGGGAAGAATGTTCCTTACATTGGTGATCAGTGAGAAGAATGTTCCTTACATTGGTGATCAGTGGGAAGAATGTTCCTTACATTGGTGATCAGTGGGAAGAATGTCCCTTACATTGGGGATCAGTGAGAAGAATGTCCCTTACATTGGTGATCAGTGGGAAGAATGCTCCTTACATTGGTGATCAGTGGGAAGAATGTGGGAAGTAGAGAGAGATCTGCTGTTCCTAGTGATTAGGAACAGTGATCTCTCTCTACTCCATCAGTCCTCCCCCTCCCAGTTAGAAACACCTCCCTAGGACACATTTAACCCCTTGATCGTGCCCTAGTGTTAACCCCTTCCCTGCCAGTGACTTTTATATAATAATCAGTGGCTATGTTTAGCTCTGATTGCTGTATAAATGTCACTGGTCCCAAAAAAGTGTCAAAAGTGTCTGATTTGTCCGCAATGTCGCAGTCCCGCTAAAAATCACTGCCATTAGTAGTACAAAAAAATAAAATAAATAATAATAATAAAAATGGCATACATTTATCCCTTATTTTGTAAATGCTATAACTTTTGCGCAAATCAATCAATATGCGCTTTTTTTGCCAATTTTTTTTTTTTTACCAAAAATATGTAGAAAAATATATTGGCTTGAAGAAATTAGTTTATTTTTTATTTTTTGGGGGGATATTTATTATAGCAAAAAGTAAAAAATATTGCTTTTTTTTTCCAAATTGTTAGTCTTTTTTTGTTTATAGCACAAAAAATAAAAAATGCATAGGTGATCAAATACCACCAAAAGAAAGCTCTATTTGTGACAAAAAAAAGGTCGTCAATTTTGTTTGGGTACAATGTCGCACAACCGCAAATTGTCAGTTAAAGCGACTCAGCGCCGTATCACAAAAAATGGTCTGGTCATTAAGAGGGCAAATCCTTCGGTTCCTTAAGTAGTTAAAGAGAACCCGTCACCAAAAAAAGATCACATAGGGGACTTTTTTTCCCTGTATGTGATTTTTAAAAATTCCCTGCTATGCCTAGGGTTGCCACCTGTCCGGGATTCACCCGGACAGTCCAGGTTTTAAATCATGTGTCCGGGTTTCAGTCCACCTTATTCAGACAGGAATGTGGTTCGGAACAGGGCTTGACAGGAGGGTGAGGGGGCACTATGTGCCCAGCATTACTATTCTCTTTGGAGTGCCCAAAGGTGTCCCAGGTCTGTTACTATCCTATAGTGTATACTAAAACAATAAAAAAGTTACTGTGCGCCGCTAAAGTCTTCGGGTTTTGGCTTGAAGAAAAAGTGGCAACCCCTAGCTATGCCCCATAAACATTCCGCAGTTCGGCTACTATTGGAAATCTGGGGGTCGTTTTATACTTGCCTAAACTACATGAAGGCGCTGGCGAGAGAACATAAGGATCCAAGCGGCGGCCATGCTTGCGTCCACGAACAGGACGCGCTGTTTAGACCCTTAAGGTCAACATACATTTCCCTGCAATGGAGGGGGGGGATAACAAAGAGAGCTTGTGCTCTCAGAGAAGCGCGCTGTGCTGGCGGGGAGAGCGGAGGGGTACTTGCAGTATTTGGCAAGCTGGCCTGAGGTTTGCATTCGATTTCTCAGCTTGACAAATGGTCTGAAGAAGAAAAAAAGAAAAGAGAACGATTTTCTGCAGAGGCGGCTTAAAGGAAGAAAAAAAATCCCTCCCAGTCTGAGGTTTGCTACAAGGGGGTTTTTGTGTTAGGACACATTTGGAGCGGGATAACTGAAGATACAGCGGACTCTGAAGTAAGAACTGTCTGTATTGCCCAAGCAGCCAATCCAATTTTAAGTATCTCTTTTTTTTTTAAAGTGGGAATAAACTTCCATGTACGATTTTCTTTTATAGGCAAACCTATAATACGGCTGACCTATCGGTACTGTAAATATCTCCTAAACATGTGCCTGCATTCTGAAGGAACGGCATACCAGCGCCGTTCAATCAGAGACGTCCCGTAAACAGCGACTCCTGCACGCATCCACAAGAGTGACGTCATTGCCGGCTCGGCCAATCAGGCAGCCGAAGCCCGTGAACCCGGGTGAAGATGGAAGCGCCTTCATCGGTGACAGCGCGCCACTTAAAGAAGAAGTAAACCTTCTGGTAAAAAATAAAAAGTAAACACCCTGCAAGACAAATGCATAATGAGCTAGTATGCATAGCATACTAGCTCATTATAAATTACTTTCCTGAGATCGAAGCCCCCATAGCGGTCCTCATTCCCCCTCCTCCGTCGCCGCCATATCTCCCGGAGTGACTTCCGGGTATCGCAGTTCCGGCGCTGTGAGTGGCCGGGACCCACGTGATGCGCCCGGGAGCCGCCCCTAAACAGCACGCTCAGTGCGCACCGTTGTCTATGGCACATGTGCCGTAGACATCGGTGCCTGTCCTTTGAAAATATCTCTTAAACTGTGTAGGATTAGGAGGTATTTCTTGCACCTACAGGTAAGTCTTAATCTAGGATTTTTTTTTCTATGCGGTTTACTACCTCTTCAACCACTGGAAGGTTTTACCCCCCTTCATGACCAGGCCATGTTTTTGTGATTCAGCACTGCAGTACTTTAACTGACAATTGTGCACTCATGCAACACTGTACCCAACTGAAATTTTAGATACTTTTTTCTCACAAATAGAGCTTTCTTTTGATGGTATTTGGCGGTGATCAGCGCCTTTTATAATGGGACTGCAATAGTGCGGCAGACAATCTGAAACTAACCGATGCTGAATGGGGGAACTAACTGACATCACCAGTGACATTAATACAGTGATAATTCTATATACTGTCACTGTACTAATGACACTGGCTGGGAAGGGGTTAACATCTATGGTGATCAAGGGGTTAAACAAAATGTGCCTAACAATGTGTAATGTAGTGGAGGCCTATCCATTAGGGGCGCCCTGGCACCGCCCCCTCTCTCCTCGCCACCCCTCTATATGCAGTGGATAGATTCGTACATAGCATAAATCAATCCATAGCCGACGCAGCCACCCTCTATTAATGCGTTTGGTCCCTTTCGGGGCACCGGGCGACTGAATTACAGCGGCCAGGTTTTTTTTTTCTTCTTTCAAGCACCTGATTAGAGCCAGAGGCTCTAATAGGCTTCAAAATAGGGTGGGCTTGGGTTGCAGAGAATGCGAACAGAGTCCACCCAAGTGTGTTGCAACACTGATCCTCCTCCCAGCCAATCGGCAAGCAGGTATGAAACCCCTTTCCCGGTTGGCCATACATCAGGCGATCCTATTGAACGCCTACCCCTGGGAGGAGCAGAGAGGAGACGCATCGGAGAGGAGAGGACACTGGAGCAGCTTTCTCCAAGTCCGCCAAGCTTAAGGACAGGGCTGGAAGATGGCCGCTGCTCTCATCGGCCAAATCCAGGGTAAGGACAGTGGGTGCGTGGGGGGGGAGAGTTGCTGGGAGTGTTAGCGCGGTGCCGGAGGGGCAATTGTGCTAGTGCCACTCCACCGACAGGCCGGGGGGGGGGGGGGGTTTGCCGCCCCCCCCCCCATAAAAAAAAAAACACAAGCCGGCACTGGTGTAATTGGAGTATTATGTGCTGCTTTTACCAGCAGATCTCTCAGTATCTCATCCCTGCTTTGCATGAGACAGGGATGCTTTGCAGGGATGAGAAACTGTCAGATCGTTCTTTACCAAGACAGAGCTCTGGGCTCTGATTGGACACAGACACAGCTGATCAGCAGGTCCCAGCCGTGAATCATTGGCCAGGTCTTGGCGACAGGCTCCTGCTGTGTACAATCACAACGGGTGTCAGGCGGCGGGGCGCACATGTGCGTTCCCTAAACCCGGAAACAGGCAGCGGCGGACAGGTATTGCCTACAGTGGCCACTCGCCTGCAGTACATTGAGGGCGGGAAGTTGTTAAAGGACACTTTCTCTAAGGCCTCGTCCACATGGGCGTGCTGCTGTAGCACGCACCCCTGATGGAGCTGCGTTTTTCCTCCACGGGGTTGCAAAGCTGTTCTGTGCATCCCTGCGCAGCTGTCCCATTCGTGTCAGTACGCTGCAGGAGCTGCATGGATACAGCTGCTGCTCCCGGATCTGACAGTTGTGTGCAGCTCAGAACAAACAACTGCCTGCGTTCGGGGACCCTCACCCCAAACGGCTGTCCAACTAGGAGCAGCGGCTGTATCAGTGCAGCCCCTGCATCCAATCTGACATGAATGGGACTGCCCAGTGATGCAAGGAACGCCTTTACATGCCCCTGCAGGCTAATTTTGGATGCACCGGCTGGTTGCTCCAGGAAAGCCCAAGCAAGCCATGGAGGAGGGTGGGGATGGGTGGACACGTCCCTTCCGCTGCTTGTAATAGCAATCGAGCGGCTAGTTGGCTACAAGTGAGTGGCTCTAAAAAAAAAAAAAAAAAAAAAAAAAAACTGGGATGATGCCTGCGGTCGCATTCTCTGCACCCCAAGCCCACCTTTAAAAAAAAATAAAAAAACACCCCTGAATAACCCCCCCACCCCCCCGCCATAGAGGCCACCACTGGGTTGCATATCATCCCGGTATAACCACCAAAAGTCCAGCGACATACGGATAGTTAAGTAGTTAATGGCAGCAGAGAAAAATCAGGTCTCCTGCCCTTTTCAGAGAGGTCTGTGCTGTGTGTCAGAGCTGTGCAAATCCCAGGACTGGATGGACAAATACAAAAAAAATAAAAAGGCAAAATAGCTTCCATATAAGTATTATGTATGTGATATTATGACTATAAATTAACTGTTGATGTAATCTTTGCATGCATATGCTTTTTCAATAGAAGGCTTGTACATTTGAGCTGGACAGCATCCCCTGAAGAAGCCCGATATATGGGTGAAACATGTTGGGAATTCTATCCTTTGATGCTGTATCCACAAAATCTTGTTGATCTGTACTTACCAATCATGCTTTTGACAAAAAATCTTTTTTTTTCTAAAATAAAAAACTTTCTCATATATATATATATATATATATATATATATATATATATATATATATATATATAGTTGTTTCTAGTCTTCAAATTAATTTGCTCCCCAAAAATCCTATTTCTTCCTTTTACATACAGCTCTCATATATAAATTGCCGGGAGTTTAGCTTTAAATCTGTGTTTTAGACAGGATTATTTATTTTTTTTAGGCTATTGATCATCTTTAGAGGATAAATCAGTTATGACTTGGCTCCTTTTATACAACCGAAAATAGGTGAAAGAGTCTGCACAACGCGTTTCTGAAAATACATATAAAAATATCCCGGAGGATGTGATGGGGACTGGCGCAGGCGGGAGCCTCTGAGCTCATTCTTCCAGCCGGGTACACCGCCACGTCTCGCCTTACACAAGGATGCTATTATGGAAGGTGAGGCGGCCCTGTCAATGCCATCCTTGTAAGGTGTCTGGCTGTGTATTTGCTCAGCAACAGCTCACATACTCCACATTTCTGCCTTACAGGAAAGCATTTCCTGCTTCTCCCAGCTGGCACCAGACACAGCAAACCTCAGATGAAGCAACAGACACTGAGACGGAGCAGGAGGGAAGGGATGGACTGGGGAGAAAGGAGCAGGCTGAATGCACTCACTTATATTTAAAGTACAAAATCACATCCACCTTTATTTAAGGCTGTACAAATATATATATAAAAAAAAAAAAAAAGACACAAATCAATGCAACTCTTTATTCATTCATACAACGTCTTTTTTTTTATTTATTTATTGCAAGCACCTGAATTTTCCTTCGTATCGGCCTTGTGTAAAACCTTGTACAACAGAGCTCAGTCTGGGGGGGGGGGGGAGGGAGAAACAGCACAAAAGCCCAATCGGCCAATAGGAAAGGAGCAGAGTGATGCTCGTCAGTGTGCTGCTTCTCCTTTCGCTGTCCTGTCGCGGGCTGGGAGAGGGACGAGACCTACGAGGGTCAACGTAGCAGCAGAGAAAACGTTGCCCTGGCAGACGGGGGGGGGGGACGGGGGGGGGGGGGTTTGGGCGGTGGTGTGTAGCAGAGCTGTGTAAAAATGCAGAAACTGGATTGCCAGAAATGCAAAACCTTTGGCTGCCTCCACATCCATGTTTTACATACATACATGTTTTTCATCTGTGTACTTTAGTTGTTTACCTAGAGCTCAGCTTCAGATTGGTTGTAAGGCTGGGTTCACACCGGAGCGATGCGGGAACGCCGCGAATCCGCTGCGTTTTCCCGCATCGCATGCCTCCCGCTGGCAGTTCACACTGCCCTATGCGGACTGCTGGGAGTGTCAGTGAAACCTTAATGACACCCCCAGATCAGTCCGCATATCGCAGTGCGATCTGCAAACTCGGACAGGAATCGGATCGCATGGTGTGAACACCCATGCGATCCGATTCTGCTGCGGACCAAAAAAAGGGTCCCGTGCGAGTTTGCGGCGGGTGCGATGCGAATTCAGCCATACTATCTGTATGGCTGAACTCGCATCGCACAGACAGATCGGATGTGATTTGCACTGCAGTGCGAATCACATCTGGTTCTCGCTGCCGCAGCAGTGTGAACCCAACCTAAAGCACAATAGATTTTTCATCTATTCTATGCATTAAGGTTAAAAAAATGCTTCTGTGCTGCAGCTCCCCCCCCCGCCCCCTTTTTTCTTACCTGAGCCCGATCTGATCCAGCAATGTGCACAATCGCAGCAGCTCCAGCCGCTGTCTCCCTCCTCATTGGACAGATTGATAGCAGCAGGAGCCACTGGCTCCCACTGCTGGAAGCAGCAGCAGCAGTGGGACTCAGGAGCGCACCTGTACAAGTGTCCCCAGGGAAAGCGGAGTTCTGTGGGGGGCACCCAAAGAAGAGGAGGGGCCTGAAGCGCTGGTGGGGGACGCCAGAAGAAGAGGACCAGGGCTGCTCTGTGCAAAACCATTACACAGAGCAGGTTAAGATAACATGTTTATTATTTAAAAAAAAAAAAAAGTTTACAACTACTTCCTGACCACTCCAGAGCAAATATACTGATACAGAGTGGCCGTTCTGTGCAGAATCACGTGTGTATATATATATATATATATATATATATATATATATATATATATATATATATATATATATATATATATATGTGTGTGTGTGTGTGTGTGTGTGTGTGTATGATTCTGTACTTCCGCCTACGGTCTCAGGTCCATAAAGACATGGATGAGCGAGTTCGGGTTGGAGGAACTTGACTGGCCTGCACAGAGTCCTGACCTCAACCCCAATAGAACACCTTTGGGATGAATTGCTTTGGGACAAGCCTTCTCATCCAACATCAGAGCCTGATCTCACAAATGCACTTCTGGAAGAACGGTCAAACATTCCCATAGACACACTCCTAAACCTTGTGGACGGCCTTCCCAGAAGAGTTGAAGCTGTTATAGGTGCAAAGGGCGGGCCAAGACCGGGATGCCACTTAAGTTCATGTGTGTGTAAACGCAGGTGTCCCAATACTTTTGGTAATATAGTGTGTTTGTATTTTGGCACTTTGTATGGTTTTTGTTTATGAACCTTGTTTATTTGCTCTTAACACCCCTTTCACACTGAGGCAGTTTTCAGGCATTTTAGTGCCAGAAATAGGGACTCTAAAGCGCCTGAAATCCGCCTCCCATTCATTTCAGTGCGACTTTTCACACTGGGGCGGTGTGCTTGCGGGATGTTAGGAAAAGTCCTGCAAGCAGCATCTTTGGGGCGGTTTGCAATTAGCGCTCCCAAAACGCCCTGCTCATTGAAATGAATGGACAGCGCTTCCAAAGCTCCTGAAAAGCGCTGCAACACGGGCGCGTTTCACCCCTCTTTGGGGTGAAAAATGCTGCTTAAACAGCGCTAAAATGAGCGGCGCCTTGGCGCTGACGCGGCCCCAGTGTGAAAGGGGTCTTATTGTTCTATATCTGTAAGGCAGTGTTGCTCGAATGGAAAACTGTAATGTTACATGCAAATTTCTACACTCAATAAAAATATTGAACAAGAATACAACGATCACTGCTGGCAGCTATACCCACCGACAGTCATCGGACGAAAAAAACCCCCACAAAAAACAAAAAAACAGGAGAGGCTGGTTATACTGCAGTTGATCGATGGATCAATGTCAGTACAACCAGCCCTGCCCATAGATACCAATGATGGGGCACTATTCCTCCCATTGATACCAACGATGGGGCACTATTACTCCCATTATTACCAATGATGGGACATTATTTCTACCAATGATGGGGCATTGTTCCTCCCATTGATACCAACGATGGGGCACTATTCCTCCCATTATTTCCAATGATGGGGCATTATTTCTACCATTGATACCAATGATGGGGCATTGTTCCTCCCATTGATACCAACGATGGGGCACTATTCCTCCCATTGATACCAACGATGGGGCACTATTCCTCCCATTGATACCAATGATGGGGCACTATTCCTCCCATTATTACCAATGATGGGGAATTATTTCTACCATTGATACCAATGATGGGGCATTGTTCCTCCCATTGATACCAATGATGGGGCACTATTCCTCCCATTATTACCAATGATGGGGCATTATTTCTACCATTGATACCAATGATGGGGCATTGTTCCTCCCATTGATACCAACGATAGGGCACTATTCCTCCCATTGATACCAATGATGGGGCACTATTCCTCCCATTATTACCAATGATGGGGCATTATTTCTACCTTTGATACCAATGATGGGGCATTGTTCCTCCCATTGATACCAACAATGGGGCCCTATTTCTCCCATTTATACCAATGATGCGGCACTATTTCTACCATTGATATCAATAATGGATTGACTTCAGTACAATCCCATAGATGGATCGAAATTCGGCCAGTTCACTGCTAAACCCCCAAATTATGATCCATCTATGGCCAGCTTTAGTACATCACAGACATGTGTTCCGTTGCCCGGAAAGGGTAAGGTGCAGTATGTGATGCACCAACACCAAGGTGCATTGGCAGCCTATTCAAAACGAATGACCTGCCTTAATGTGATGTGCGTTTGACCTTCTAATGGATCCTGAAAGTCACAAAAAAAAACAAAAAAAAAAAAAAAAAAAACCTACACCTTCAGAGGTTTTCATGTTCAGATTTTAAATTAACTTGAATAGCAAATTGGGTGACGATACCTCATCCCTATTGAATTGAAAATGGCAACAACAGGATGATTGGGATTATAGCGGGGCCCACAATTAGAAAGGATACATTTTGTATAAAAATAAAAAGTTTATTCATATAAAATTACAACAAATATTGGGTTCAATAGTAAAAAAATAATAAAAAATATAGTATGTTTAATAGTATGTTTATATATATATATATATATATATATATATATATATATATATATAAAATAAAAATCACATTAGTGGTCACTGGTGTCTATTTATAGAAGGTGATCAATATTTGGTGTTATATTCCAACATGTTTCGCCAACATTGGCTTCTTCAGGGGGATTTCTAAGGACCACCAATTTTCATAAAGCTCCAGAGAGTCATCAAAGAAAATCACCAAGTAAGTCCACATAAATATGGAGGGGGGGGGGGGGGGCTCTGTACGATCACAAGGGACCAGGAAAGCTCCGATATAAACACGGATTAGTACAGGGGGCGCCAGCAACCAGCGGCGATCACAAATACATGGTGCTATCATATATTGCTCACTCTCTATCACTCTCTTACTTTGCAGCGCAAGATCATGATGGTCGCCCCCGTCTTCCAGCAGTGACCGCTAATGTGATATGTATTATACTTTTTACTGAACTCAATATTTGTTGTAATTTTATATGAATACAAGTTTCATATACCCCCAAAATAAAGCATTTCACAAACAGAGCACACACTTCTTATACAAACCTGTGTGTTTATTGCACAAGAAAGTGAGCATCACGGATGCAGAGACCTATACAAATCTCTGGGGATTACTCCAAAGCTTTTGCAAACAATTTTTTTTTTTGTTTTTAATATATATAGATATATATATATTTATATGCCATCCTTTATTATATACACACTGTACAATCTCTGTAACTGAACACAATTAAAAGATTATTTACTTAAAAAGTAGAAAATGGAATAGATCTGTACAGAAAGGTTCGGAGAATAGGAGCCGTCGTGAAAATCGCTAAACATAAAATTGATATTTTGTGGGATGACGGATTCAAGCAGTTTTGAGTTCTTTATACAATTCAAAAATAACAATTGCCTTTTGGTCAGTGTTGATTTACACCAGGGTGTAGGCACAACCTGGAGGACCTCCAGCTGTTGTAGAACTACATTTCCCATGAGGCATTGCAAGGCTGGCAGTTACAATGACTCCCAGAGGCATGATGGGACTTGTAGTTCTGCAACAGCTGAAGGGCCTCCATGTTGTGCCTACTCCTGATTTACAGGATATCTATGAGTTTCTGCAGGATAATGCCAGAGGAAAGCAAGTATGATAAGCTATAAAATGTATCTGCATTGCCAACACTAGCCAATCCAAAGACAGCTTTCACATTTTAATAAAAAAAAAAAACAACCTGTTAGCTGACTGGCTACTCTCTGTAACCTATCCATAGCTTGGATTCCCTGTTTAGAAGCATGACATGCATAGCTATTCTATAGGTGACGCAGTGTTCTCATTCTGGTCAATGTCTGTTGTGATAAAAGTCTCGCTGCTGTCAGTGGTGACATCTTCTAGGTCAGTGATGGCGAACCTTGGCACCCCAGATGTTTTGGAAATACATTTCCCATGATGCTCAATGACACTGCAGTGTGCATGAGTATCATGGGAAATGTAGTTCCAAAACATCTGGGGTGTCAAGGTTCACCATGACTGTAGGTTGTCCCTGTCCATCGTGGAATCACATGGGGCATATGAATCTGTGCCCTGTGCGAGGGCCACATTTACCCGCATGGGGATGCAAAAGTGTTCCCTGCATCCCTGTGCAGGCCGCCCCAGTATTGGTCAAACTTTGGACTCACTGATAGGTTGGTTAGGCGTAAAGTTCTTACAGGCAGCTCTCTGTCCACCGGGGTTTCCCTGGGAGCCCCTGAAGTGATAAAATAGTACGAGAGGGCATAACTTACATGGGTAGTTCAAATTTCACATGTTGGTAGAGTAACTCTTCCTCTATAATAGTGGTCTCCAAACAGCAACTCTCTGCTTGCTTTTATCCGGCCCTTGGGGCATTATTTCCTCCACTGTCAGCAACAGTGGGACATAGTTTCTGCTACTGACACCAACACTGGGGCACTATTCCTCCTATTGACACCAATGATGGGGCACTATTCCTCCCAATGATGGGGCACTATTCCTCCCATTTATACCAATGATGGGGCACTATTCCTCCCACTGATACCAATGAAGGGGCATTATTCCTCCCATTGATACCAGTGATGGGGCACTATTCCTCCCACTGAAACCAATGATGGGACATTATTCCTCCCATTGATACCAGTGATGGAGCATTATTCCTCCCATTGATACCAACAATAGGGCACGATTTCTCCCATTGATACCAATGATGGGGCACTATTCTTCCCATTGATGCCAATGGAGGGGCATTATTCCTCTTATTGATACCAATGATAAGGCATTATTCCTCTTATTGATACCAATGAAGGGGCATTATTCCTCCCATTGATACCAATGATGGGATTCCTCCCATTGATAGGGCACTATTCCTCCCATTTACACCAACGATGGGGCACTATTCCTGCCACTGACACCAATGATGGGTCCTGTTTCTCCCAATTATGGGGCATTGTTTTCTCCCTCTGATACCAGGACATTTTCTACTCTGACTGGCACACATGGGGGGGGGGGGGGGGGGGTAACTAAGTATAAAAAAAGTACATTTATACTTCAAATGAATTTAATTTCATACAATTTGGAGATCCCGATGAGAAACAGGAGAGAGGCTCACCATGTGCCCAAACTTTTATCACACCAGAGACACCAAAAACTTTTCAGTATTCCAGTAATGTGGTAAAGACTGGAATTCTACCAGCAATGCAGCTAATCAGATAACTTTAAAAATAATTTGGAACCTTTTTTTTTTTTCTAAAGTTTTTCTTCTAAGTGAAAATCGATAGTCTTTAAAAGACTTCCACAATGAAATGTATTCATTGTTTTTTTTTTTCTATTAAAAACACAGAAGATAAAATGCCTGTAAATATAATTCAATAACAAAACAGAATTATACTAAAAAAAAAAGAAAAAAATAAGAAAAAAATGATATTAATAAGGTGCTCACACTAAAAATAATTTTCTTTAATAACAAAACGCACTAAAATATGTTACAGCTGCTGCATAAAGCTGTAAGGTTAAAAAAACGCTGTAAGACTGCGTATGAAAGGGCTCCCAGCGCTTGTGGTACATAAATGAATGTCATCCAATGTGAATTGTTCTTTTTGGGTTGAAGACGAAGGAGATCGAATATATGTGAAATTTATGCCTACGGGGTCGGCTATGCTCCACCATTAAAGTGGTTGTAAGGCAGAATAATTTTTTTACATCATTGCTTTCTATGAAGTAAAGTAAAAAAAGCTTCTGCATGCAGTCGACCCCCCCCCCCCCACCCCTCCTCCCTTCCCCTCCCCTCCCCTCCAAATACATATCTGAGCCCGATCTCAATCAAGCGATGTGCATGAGAGCCGAGGCTCTCTTGGTTCTCTTCCTCCTCATTGGCTCCCACTGCTGTCAATCACAGCCAGTGATGGGGGAGCGAGGATGTGGGGGGGGGGGGGGGGGGCTGAGTCCCGATCTGAGAGTCTTATGGACACACAGAGCGAGGCTTGGGAGTGAGCATGCATGAGTGCCCCCATAGCAAGCGGCTTGGTACACACCAATTTTTGGTACCATTTTGGTAAATGCACTTTCTTTTTACCTGCAAAAAGATGTGCATTCATAATTTTTTTGTAAAAGGTAAAAATGTAGCCTTTAATGCCAATTGGTTTTCTATAGATTAATGCACCTAGAAATGAGCTGTGAATGAATGCAGCACTCTATTAAATCCATTCATTGTGCTATTGAGGGAAAAGTGTGCTAGAGGTCCCATTCATGATTGGGCTCCAATGAGATGGTGGCAGACCACTGGTCGGCTCCAACTCTCTTGGAAACCTTTCCCATGATAAGACGAGGATAGCATAAAGATTTGTTGTCGTTCATCATTAAAATCGTGTACCATAAGCGTTGAGGTCCATTATGAATACGCAGCCTAACAATGGCCAGAAACCGTCAGATTCTGTTCTATCAGGTCAACAAAATTTCCCATTCATTTTTTTTTAAATAATTTTGATAATTTATTAATATTAATAAGCTGCAGATTTGAAAATAATAACAATGACTTTTGAACGTACATTAACAAAGCTAATCTGAGATTTGATTAAATTGCTATATATTTTAGGTAATAGGTTTGCAGTTTTATCTACCATAGGGTAGCAACCTGAGTTGGTTATCCTTGGGCAGAATGAACAATGATCTCATCATGTCCATGGGTCTTCCCAGATGACCAAACAATCAATTTGGATTGTCAAAATAACAAAAACAACCAAAAGTCTTTTTGCTCCTGCCCAAAGATAAGATTCACTGTAATATTCCCAACGCACATGTTCCTGGAATCGGTCTGTTCGGTGTTAGTGGGTGCTGCAGCTACTGGAAACCGTTCATTCAAAGGATCTCACCAGCAGACCAAGGATTCCCCAAACGGGTCCAACGTTTTATTCAGGGATCACACCGACCACTAAATAAAGCTTTGGCACCGTTTGGAGAATCCTTAGTCTGCTGGTGACATGCTTTAAGCTTTGAACGTCTACGGTTTCCAGTAGCTGCAGCACCCACTGACACCGAACAGACCGATTCCAGGAAGGTGTACGCTTTTGGACCCATTTTCGAGAATCCTTGGTGTGCTGGTGATAGGCTTTGAATGCCCAAAGATAAAGGGAACTAGCAGGGTGCGCCTGAGTTACACATCTCCAGCCACCACCTCCCCCGCATTTAGAACTCTCTGCCTCCTGCTTCATTAACCAAATTCTTCTGTTAGGTGAGCAAATTCAACCTTACAGATTCACACATGGTGTACTAAAGCCTGTGAAGGGTTGTGTTACCTGCATGGGAAATCATGGGTGTTCTGTGCATCCCTGTGCAGACAGTTACATTGAAGTCAATTGGGATGCAGTGGCTGCACAGACACAGCTGCTGCATCCCAAAGTGACATCCATGTGGGTGCTGGTGAATGTCCCTGAAACCAAACTGTTTGAGTTCCTGGGGCACGCACCCGCACCCACATGGATGTCAGCGACTGTATCCATGCAGCTGCTGCATCCCAATTGACATGAATGGAACAGCCTGCATGAAGGTGCGCGGGACACCTGTGCATCCTTGTGCATGTAAACATGGCCTTCCATGGGTGTATGCCCCATGTGAATGAGGTCTTAATGGACCACAAGGCATTCATCCATACAGGCCCTCCATATCCCACTGCCCTCTATGAGCAGCCTTACACTAAACAGTTTGTAAATTTAGCTGATCTGAAAGATTAAAATCTGATTGTGTGTGGCCAGATTTAGAAGACACTAGACAGTGCAAACAAAATCCGTAAAAAATAAAAAATACATTAAAAAAAATAAAAAAATCAGATAAAGCCGTAATGTCCTATAAATGGTTACTCGCGCTCCATCGCTCCACTCATTATTAGATTTTTGTTGAAGTGCATCTTTCAGCCATCATTTTGTGGACTGACCCCAAAACTTGATAGAAATAGGTGTCAGTACTGCGGAGCAGACTTCCCTTTGTACCAATGAAGTCATTAGTGCCTACGGCAGGGGGTCTCAAACTGGCGGCCCTCCAGCTGTTGCGGGCCTACAAGTCCCATCACGCCTATGCCTGTGGGAGTCATGCTTGTAACTGTGAGCCTCGCAATGCCTCATGGGGCTTGTAGTTGTGCAACAGCGAGAGGGCCGCCAGGTTGTGACCCCTGGCCTACAGGGTTACAATTATTGGATCACCTAGCAGAATGGCTGCATACACCACTGAATGTCCTAGGTCGTGGTAAAAGAACTTTCCTGCCCAAAACTGGCTACTAAGATTTTGTGTGGAGTTGAGAAACATTCAATCCGCCGCCTTGCCTTCACTGCTATCCAAAACTGTGCCAAGAGATCTTTCCTCCTCAAATAGCCACGACAGGCCACGAGTTTGGATGAAAGCTGAGCTACTGTTGTCACTACTCACAGTTTTATTTTATTTTACCTATGATGAATCCACTATAGAGCACTTGGGCACCCTCTAGTTCAGTGATGGAGAACCTTGGCACCCCAGATGTTTTGGAACTACATTTCCCATGATGCTCAACTACACTGCAGAGTGCATGAGCATCATGGGAAATGTAGTTCCAAAACATCTGGGGTGCCAAGGTTCACCAGGATCACTGCTTTAGTTCATGGGGTGCTCAACCTGTGGCCCTCCAGCTGTTGCAGAAGTACAAGTCCCATCACGCCTCTGCTTTTGGGAGTCATGCTTGTAACTGCCAGGCTTGCAATGCTTCATGGGACTTGTAGTTCCGCAACAGCTGGAGGGCCACAGGTTGAACACCCATGCGATCTAGTTGATTCTCCCCAAGTGTGAATGGAAATGGTATAAGCTGGAGACAAGAGTGACTTAGCTTTAAAAAAAAAAAATCATTAGTGAAGCCTTGGCTGGAGGATCAAACTTATTTTTTCAATCCACCAACAATAGAGGGGTATATATATATATATATATATATATATATATTTGGGTGGAGTTGCCCTTAAGACTTCAGATGCCTAGCAAACACCTTAAGACAAGCCTAAAAAAAATAAAAATAACATCAAAATGGCAATGGACCAACACAACCGACTGAATATCATAGAGGCGCAGGGGGGTGTGGACAACGCTTTGGGGGCGTGTCAATCTCACAGCTGCAGCCTCTGACCATGGAACAGCCCGTATTTTTGCATCCACACTAGGCCGTGTGATCTGTTATAAGGAACCTGGTGCCAGGGAAGAATCCGCCTCTTCCTTCGTCTGCCACTGCAGCTCAGGAGATGTTATTCTTGGCCAAACCCTTCCGTTTCCTCAATGGCAAAAAGGAGCTTTTCTTTCAGCTGTTCGTAGCTTTTATATGGAGGCAGGTCCAATCTGTTGAAGCTGAAAGCAGAGGACGACATGATATGAAACCCTGTGAGATTTTTTTTTTTTTACACAAATCTGACTACATTAAATGCTATTCTAGATTTAGGTAGGTACTAATGGGTTGAATCACCTACCAGCTAAAGCAGAACAGCTAAATGCACAGCTAAAATACATATATAGGAGCTGTTTATCGGCAAACGGATAGGGTCCATGGGTAACAACCACATTTTTCTTCCTAAGGCCTATTTTACACTAAGGCCGCGTACACACGGCGGATTGTCTGCCCAACTTAATCCGCTGAACCGTGTTTCAGCGGACAATCCGCTCGTGTGTGGGCTTCAGCGGACTTTTTCAGTGGACAATCTGACGGACTTAGTCTTTCGGAATTTCCGTAATTTTGTCCGTCCAAACTTGGTTTCAGCGGACAGTCCGCTCGTGTGTAGGCAAGTTGGACGGACTAAGTATGGCGCATGCTCAGAAAGGATTTACACGGCCGAAGGTTGTATTGCAGTGTATTGGACGTCGTTTTTCTAGTCCCGTCGTACGTGCTGTACACGTCATCGCGCAAGCTTTCAGCGGACTGTCTGTTCATCGTGTGTGGTCAAGTCCGTTCATTCAAAAGTTGAACGGACTGTCTGTCGGATTGTCTGACGAACTTAGTTGGGCAGACAATCCGCCCGTGTGTACGCGGCCTAAGCTTTTACAATGCATTTGCAGAGCTTTCAGCAAGTTTTTGTTGTTCCCCATGACTAAGCTCCAAGGGGACGGAGTGAAACACGTTGGGGGTGTGGGCCTGGTCAGAGACCAGGCTGAGGTTGCTACTGCAGTAGGACAATGTAGATGTGCGACTTCAGGGGGTTACCCTTCCTTTCTTGTAAATGTTGAACACAGAGCCTAATGGGAGTGCTGACTGTCACTTTAAGCAAGCTGCTATCAAGCTTCAGCATTTGTTGAAGCTTGATGAAAGCCTGCTAGCAGCTTGCAATCATCAGTCCTGTGTTCAGCAAACTTTAGCTGAATGTCAAAGCTTGCATTTTACAATACTCTTTAAGCATATGTGAAACAGGCCTAAATGTTATTCTAGATTTAGGTAGGTACTTATGGGTTGAATCACCTACCAGCTAAAGCAGAATTCCAGGCAAACCGCTAAATGCACAGCTAAAATACATATATGGGAGCTGTTTATCGGGAAACGGATGTGTTTCATGGATAATCACCACCTAATACCTATTTCACACAGGCTTCAGCTTGTATAAGAGCAGAGTGAACAGCGAGCTTTTACAAAGTATTTGCAGAGCTTTCAGCAAGCTTTTTTGAAGCTTTTAAAGTACCACTCTGCTCCAGTTTGTAAATGTCGAACACAGATCATATGGGAGTGCTGACTGTGACTTTAAACAAGTTGCTAGCAGGCTTTAGAACTTCATGAAGCTTATTTAAAAAGCCTGCTAGCAGCTTGTTTAAAGTGGAAATCAGCATTCCCACTAAGATCTGTGTTCAACATTTACAAACTGAAGCTGAGAAGTACTTTAAGCTTCAACAAAGCTCTGTCAAAGCTTGCTGAGCACACTGCTCTTATACAAGCTGAAGCCTGTGTGAAACAGTACCATTCAGCTCAAATTTGTAAATGTTGAACGCAGATCCTAATGGAAGTGCTGACTGTCACTTTAAACAAGCTGCTAGTAAGCTTCTTGTTGAATGGCCGCTGAAGCCTGCTAGCAGCATGTTTAAAGTGACAATCTGCACTCTTATTAAGATCTGTGTATCATATTTCCAAGCAGGACCTGAAGGGCGCTTTAAAGGTTTGGAGAAAGCTGCTCAAAGCTTGACAATAGCTTGCTGAAAGTTTCATAAAAGCTTGCTGTTCACCCTGCTTTTATACAGGCTGAAGCCCGTGTGAAACTGGTCAAACAGTTGTAACAATTTTGTGAACTAGAAATGATTGGAAGCCAAATCTCACTGCTATAGCCTTACGTCAGAAATATGCTGCAGTAGGTTGTTAGAAATTGATATATATTACATGATACTACCAAAGATCACTGACAATACAACCCTTTATAAATCAATGCTCCCACTTCACTATGCTGCAGAGTTGCACCAAAAGTACAAAAGGGCTACATGTTGGGCACTGGGGCCCTATGCTCTGGGTCTTACCAAGTGTGACTCCTTGGCAGCCAAGTGTCTTTGCCAACCTTATCAATGCAAAACTTCTGGTGTCCATTACTTCCTGCAAGACACAACCGGAAAAGTCAGAGCTGTACCAGCAGCAAGGGTGAGTGAAGAAGTGGAGAAAGAATGCAATGTAAAAATAAAATATGATAATGCATAAAAATGAACACTGCTATACATGATAGTGCTTCACAGAAATGAAATGCTGTGAAAAAAATAAAAAATTCAGTGCCAGTGGTCCCTCATGAAACGCATAGGGTAGAGGAAGACGAGCAGAAAAGACTCAGCATTGCTTTAGGCTTGTCTGTTCCCTAAACATCAATGCCTGCCACTGGCTAAAAGGAGAAGTATAGCCATATAGCTATTTTGGCTATACTTCTCCTATGGATCACAGAAGTGCAGTTTGTTCTTCACTCCTGTGACCCGTTTTCAGCCGACAGTGTGCTAAAGCTCGCTGTCAAAGGACGTCACTCAGCCGGTCCAGGCTCTGGAAAGATCCCAACTTTACAATCAGCATCCATCCTGATGCCTGGACCAGCAGCTGGCTCAGACTCTAAGCATGCTGACAGCCTGAGCCACCCCTACCACTCCCTCCCCAGCCCAGCGCTTCAGTGGGCACTGAAGGGGCAGAACAGAGAGCCAGTGATGGACAGTCATGGCTCTCTGCTCAGATCGGGAGAACAGCAGTGCTTGATCGCTCAGTTCTCGGGGTAGAGCCAGCGGAGGTCAGCTGCAACTGGGATCAGTGCTGCAGCCATCTAGGTAAGTATGTATTTTAAGTGGTTAAGTATGTTTTTTTTTTTCTGTTTGGTATTCCCAAACTTCTCTTTTAAGAAGCATGCACATCTAAGGAGTTGCCGGAAATGTAACTGTATGCAAAGATCCCTGTGTCTGCAGCTTCATCAGAAAAGAGAAGAATATCCAAGCTGGAGGGATGTCTAAAAAATGGCAATAAAGCTTTAAGGAACAGCAGATGAAAAGCTAAGAGTGCGGGTGCTTGTTTTGCCTAGATATATTAAAGTAAAGCAGTCAATACAGATGAGCTCTGGTGTGTTTGAACACAAGTCTGAACCAGCTATCCCACAAGGAAGCTGTCACTCTGACTAGCCAATCAGAAGAGGTGGAGGCTGCGGGAAGGGGAATGCCTCCATCGCTTATGATTGGCTGTCCACAGTGACAGCTTTCTAGTGGGAAAGCTCAGGCTGGTTTTCTCTAGCAGAAAATTGGTGAACACCTATTACCCTCCTAGAGGCAAAAGCAGGGATCTTGAACCCTCACTTAAAGAGGTAGTAAACCCGCTGAAATTTTTTTTTTTTTTTCAGACCTGCAAGGGAAAAGGCATAATGAACTAGTATGAACCGCATACTAGCTCAATATGAAATACTTACCTTAGAACGAGGCCTCGATATCTCAGACGATCCACGCTGAGGGAGCTGACATGTTCCCTCGGCGTGTCTTACGGGTATCGCGGCTCCGGCACTGTGAGTGGCCAGAGCCACGATATCGTCACTCTTGCGCATGCGCGCGGGAGAATTCTTTCCAGCAAAGTCCGGCGTCTGCCGGGCTTTCAGCCAAAAATCCTCTATGCGCATGCGCTGCTGCAATCAGCGGCTCATTGCGAGGGGAATATCTCCTAAACCATACAGGATTAGGAGATTTTTTTTTTTTTACCTACAGGTAAGCCTTATTATGAGCTTACCTTCTAGGTAAAAGTAAAAAAAAAACACTATACAACCGCTTTAAAAGAGAAGTATGACAAAAGCTTCTTTGGCCATAGTTCTCCTGTGGGTCACAGAAGTGCACTTAGTTTGGCACTCTTGTGACCCAGTCAGCCAACAGTGGACTAAAGCCTGCTGAATGCCGACATCACTCAGCCGGTCTAGGTTTTGCAAGGATCCAGACTTTAAAGTCTGGATCCACCCAGATACCGGACCGATAGCTATCTCAGCCTCTTAGCAAGCTGCTGAGAGCCTGAGCCAGCTGTTCCCACCCACTCCACAGCCCAGAGCTCCAGTGAGTGCTGGAGGGGCTGAGCACAGAGCGGTGACTGACAGTCACTCAGAGTGGACCTGAGAACTGAGCGATCAGCGGTCTTTGATCACTCAGTTCTCAGCGAAGAGTCAGCAGGGGGGACAGCTGCAGTTCAGATCGATGCTGCAGCCATCTAGGTGAGTATGTTTGTTTGTTTATCTTGGAATCCCGCACTTGTCTTTTAATCTTGCAGCCTGCCAATTCCAGCCAACAGAGAGGACATGCCAGAAGACCATCTAGTACAGAATGCACCTGAGAGCTAAACTGAATTTGAGGCATGTGAGTGGCATCATATTGCCTCTGAAAAGTGGCAGGTAGCTGGAGGGAATGCTGGGAGCAGTGCCTCATTACCGGCACACACCATAAGTGCCAAAGTTTTTTTTAATGATATCACAGCAACAAGAAATCTGCTCCGCAATGCGGCAAAATAGAAAGGACAAAATGGCCACTGAAAAATATAAAGTCACAGAAGAAAAAAAAAAAAAAAGCCCCAAAAAAAAAAATCTGGACTCACCTATGAGCTCTGAGAATCCGCCCACTGGAAGGCGGCAGGTTCCCGTCACAAACTGCAGCAATCTGATCCGCTTCTCATTGTCAATTTCTTTCACCACCTGCAAAAGAGACACATTATCAACTACAGTACATTGATTCATTTTAACAGACTCCACTCCTCCAGGAAGTCTTTCTATAAGATTTTGAAGTGTCTATGGGGAATTTGGGCCCATCCAACCAAATGAGAATATGTGAGGGCAGCTACCAATTTTGGATGAGAAGACCAGTGTCTGCATTCCAATTCATCTCAAAGGTGTTTATTAGGGGTGAGATTACATTTCTTTAAGCTTGGAATGCACTATAAGTTTTAACCTAAAGGGCTCAGGAAAAGGACCTGTACTAATAATGCGATGTTAGTACAGAAATCTCCCCGCTGAGCTACTGTGTTCTGACTCCCCCCCCCCCCCCGCCAGAACACACCAGTCAATAGTCATTAGCTGAGAGCGCCGGTCGGATGCAGATCTACAGACCTTTTTTGGGTCATGCCCCTTCTTCAGAAGCCACGCATTTGACCGGCTTCTGTCTGACCATGCACCTGGTTTCTATTGAACCGGACGATACTGTCCGATATTTGGCCCCTGTGTACGGGCTTTTAAACTGGTTCTAAAGGGAGAAGATTTCTCTGCAGCTGCTGACTTTTAATAAATGGACACTCACCTGTCCCAGGATCCAGCGATGTCCGCAACTGAGGCTGATCGATCGCTCGGCTCTCGGCTGCTGCCGCCGCCATTTGAGCTGAGGGAATCAGGAAGTGAAGCGTTGCGGCTTCACTTCCCGGTTCCCTCCTGCGCATGCGCGAGTCGCGCAGCGCAATAGGAATGGTCCCTGCTGTCTCTAAGACCCGTGTGTGTCCCGGCAGACAGCTCGCCGGGACAGGAAGAGGCATAGACTCCTGTGGGAGTCTATGCCCGGAAGTGGGTGCAAATACCTGTCTTAGACAGGTATCTGCACCCCCCTCTCCCCTGAAAGGTGCCAACTGTGACACCGGAGGGGGTGAGGGTTCCGATCAGCGGAAGTTCCACTTTAGGGTGGAACCCCGCTTTAAGGTGAAAAACCTTCTGCATGCAGCGCGCCCCCGACCAACTCCCTCTTATACTTACCTGAGCTGGATCACGATCCAGCAATGTGCACAAGAGCAGAGGCTCTCTCCATCTTCATTGGCTGACACAGCAGTGGAAGCCATTGGCTCCCATTGCTTTCAATCACAGCCAGTGAGGAGGGAGCAGGAGGGCGGAGCAGAACCACGCTCTGTGTGTCAATGGGCCCACAGACAGGGGCTCAGAAGCAAACACACGTGAGTGCCCCCAGAGCAAGCAGATAGTTACGGGGGCACTCGGCAGAGGTGGGCGGTGGGAGATTGGGGGGTCAGAGCCGCTGGCAGTGGAACAGAAAAGAGGAGACTCCAGTCTGCTGTGTGCAAAACCATTACACAGAGCAGGTAAGGATAAAATGTTTGTTATTTTAATTTAAAAGAAAAAAGTAATTTACAATGACTACGTTCATCCACACCAAACTTATCAAACTAAGTATTTATGGAGCTGGCTTTGCACACAGGGGCACAGTCATGGGGGCTTTCCTCAAATTGCTTCCATAAGTTGGGAAATGCATACATTTTTTTTTTGTATGCTTTTCCATGAACAGCCCCCTTATTGGAAAAACCTGGAGCTAAGTGATCAGTGCTGTTGAAGCATTGGGTGCTGGATTCAAGTTCAAGCTAAGAGGTGGGGAGGTTGTTTTTTTTTTTCTGAATTTGCGCGGGCTTTTTCTAGGTGCTCCAGTGTTCCAAAATAGAATTATAGACAGATATAAGCACCTGAGTTCTGTACACCCACCTGCCAGAACCACTGGACCTGCTTGCTGTTTTTTGTGTAATGTCGATAGATTGTATTCTTTTGCCAGTCATTCATATCGATCTCCTGCATACCACACAGCATGAGCTGAAAGAAAAAAATAGATTTAATATAATCAGTAACATTTCTTTTTAACCACTTCAATACTGGGCACTTTCACCCCCTTCCTGCCCAGGCCAATTTCCAGCTTTCAGTGAGGTCACACTTTGAATGACAATTGCGCGGTCATGCAACACTGTACCCATATGAAATTTTTATAATTTTTTTTTTCTCTCACAAACAGAGCTTTCTTTCGGTGGCATTAAATCACCACTGGGGTTTTTTTCATTTTTCGCTAAACAAAAAAAGACCAAAACTTTGAAAAAAGAAAAATTATTTTTCTTTGTTTCTCTAAAAATAAAATTTTACAAATAAACCATCTTTCTTTATAAATTTAGGCCAAAATGTATTCTGCTCCATTTCTTTGGTGAAAATAACCCAAATCAGTGTTTAATATTTAGTCTGTAAGAAAGTCCACAAGCTATGGGATATATATCTGAAAATCGATCACTCCTGATGTGCCAATGGCCGATCTCATTTCTTGAGGCCCGAAAATGCCAGGAAAGAACAAATTGACCCCTTTTTGAAAATTAGACAGTCCAGGGTATTTAGTAAGAGGCATGGCGAGTTTTTTTGAAGTTTTTGGGAAAATTAAGAAATAAAAAAAAAATTGTTGTTTTTTCACAATTTTTTTTTTTTAAATTGCATATTGTGGTGTGGAGGTGATCAGGGACACTGACTGGTGACAGTGTGTAAGATAAAAAAATACAAATGTAATAATTCCCCCTCAAACCCCACCCCCCAACCCTCACTTTCTGGGGAACAATCCTGGAACACACATCACTCTGAATTTCCTGATGTATATGGTTTCTCCAAATCAGAAAGTACTATAGCCAATGACCACCCAGACAAGTAGCATTTTCAGAGAGAGGACAGCAATGTGTCTACCTCTCAGCACAGGTTTCCTTTGAGGACACGCTAGTGCAGTGTTGGTGAACCTTGGCACTCCAGATGTTTTGAAACTACATTTCCCATGATGCTCATGCACTCTGCAGTGTAGTTGAGCTTCATGAGAAATGTAGTTCCAAAACATCTGGGGGGGGGGCAAGGTTCACCATCACTGCGCTAGTGTGTACACGGGCCTTACTAAAGTAGACAACTCTCATTTAGTGAACCTACCTCCAGTTCCTTCTCATCAAAGTACCGCAGCCACTCCAGGGGAACGACTTCATTGAAGCCATCCAGAAACGCGTTAGTCTGCTCCTCCACCCCACGTGTGAACCTCCAGTCTGTAAGGAGTCTGTGATAGAGAACTGAAAGTTACATCTCTGCTAGGGACAACACTTGTACATTCCAGAATCCAGCATATAACAAAAGGTACTCGCAAATAAAAGGACAGCAGCCCAATCAGGCGAGGTTTAGCTGGTCTGGGTGACAGTCTCACTGGCTGATGTCACTATTATTGTACAGCTACCGAACATCCAACTAGTGTATATGGCTACTTTCCAAAGTCTCTGAACATTTTTAATTCTTAGTGTCTTAAAGGATATCTAAAGGTAAATTTTTTTATTTTTATTTTTTAAAACAAACATGTCACACTTACCTTCTCTGTGCAGTTGGTTTTGCACAGAGTGGCCCCGATCCTCTTCTTCTGGGGTCCCTTAGCCACGCTCCTGGCTCCTCCTCTTCTCCAGTACCCCGTCGGAGAAGCGCCCTCCCTTGGGGCACCCGTGCAGGCGCTCATCCCATGTCCTGTTGCTGTGTCTATTGACAAAGACAGCAGGACTCGGGCCCGCCCCCTGCGTCAATGGATTTGATTGACAGCAGCGGGAGCCAATGGCTGCGTTGCTACCAAGATATCCAATCAGGACACAAGACACTGGCTAGAGCTGGTGTGCTCGTTCCCAGCACGGGAAAGACTGGGTTCAGGTAAGAAAAACAGGGGGCACTGAGGGGCTGGGGCTGCTACACTAAAGGAGGTTTTTCACCCTAATGCATAGACTGCATTAAGGTGAAAAACCTTGAGGGTTTACAATCCCTTTGAGTTTCCAGGCTCATGAAGTTCTATGGGAACACTTCTGAATCGCACGTGTTCAGTTGTGTTCAGGATTCAGTGCAGGATTTCAGCAGGCATTGCCTTTCTACTACAGGAATTACCACCCTTTTTCTACTATGTATTGGTCAGCACTGATATTGCAGCTGCGACAAAAATCTGGTCCTGAGCCTTGCAAATTTGCATTAGAACCGCATCAAAAATGCACCTGAACTGCTGAACAAATGTTTTTTTTGTTTGCAGTGAAAACGGACATACGATTCACACCGGATGAGTGTGAACCCAGCCTTATGGACATGCAATTGAGTTATTTCAAGCTACATACGTGATAAATTCTTCTTTATTCTCCTCCGTCACGCAGATGTTTTCCCCATCCTCTTTCAGTTTATGGGAGGTCACTTCTCCTAAGATCTCCATGTCCTGCACAAAGTACAGCTCCAGGTCACACTCCTCCAGATTATTCTCCCTGCAGGGGACAGAACGGATAAACACCATGAAACACGGCAAACAAGGACAACATAGACAGCTCTCTCCACATAAAACAGCATAGGGCGATCATCTAGATTTGATTTTACCCGGGTGACATCCGTTGGTAGTATCACCGCTAACACTGCCCTACACAGATCTGCGCCTCGCGGCTGTGTCCCTCAGCGAAGAGGACCGAAGCCGCCTCCCCCTCTCCTCCGTTTACATCCACACAGGAGGAGCCAGAGGGACAGACCGCTATGACTGTATATCCGTCTGCACTGTTCTGAGGTCTGTACACTACCATATGTAGATGGACACGTGCAAGGGGGGCTATGTGAGGGGAGAGGGGGGTCTGCACTGATGGGGGGTCTGTACTGAGGGGGGGGGTCTATACAGATGGAGGGGGTGTCTGTACTGACGGAGGGGGGTTCTGTACTGATGGAGGGGGGTTCTGTACTGATGGAGGGGGGTTCTGTACTGATGGAGGGGGGTCTGTACTGAGGGAAGGGGGTCTGTACTGAGGGAAGGGGGTCTGTACTGAGGGAAGGGGGTCTGTACTGAGGGAAGGGGGTCTGTACTGAGGGAAGGGGGTCTACACTGAGGAATAAGGATGGGCTTGGGCATGTTCCCAACCCTGCGTGCCTGAGACCTCCAGGAAGCTGGCACTGTGCAGCACTAATCACAGGCAGTGAGATATTTCCTGATCCGTGGCTGCACAGGTCGGGAAATGTCATACTGCCTGTGATTAGCGTTGCTCAGTGCCGCCTTCCTGGAGGACTCGGGCATGTGGGGTTGTGAAAAACGCCCGAGCCCATCCTTACTGAGGATATGGGGTCTGTACTTAGTGAGGGGGGGATCTATACTGAGAGAGGGGGCCTGTACTGGGGGGGGAGTGGCAACACATTTTTTCCGCACTGGGTGACACCACTGGAAGAGAGCGCGGCCGGCTGTGTGAAAGTGGTCGGCAGCTATAGCCCTGCCGTGTCACTTTCAATTTGAAGCAGGTCGCTGGCTTTACAAAACCCACACAGGCTGATGGCTGCTACTACGGCCATCAGCTTGTGATTAATTGTGTGATTAATCAGTATAGATCCCCCCTCACTAAGTACAGACCCCATATCCTCAGTAAGGATGGGCTCGGGCCTTTTTCACAACCCCACATGCCCGAGTCCTCCAGGAAGGCGGCACTGTGCAACGCTAATCACAGGCAGTATGACATTTCCCGACCTGTGCAGCCACGGATCAGGAAATATCTCACTGCTTCAGGTTCACTCTTTGGACGTACATAGTACACCCAAAGAGCTGAACTGGTTATGAGAGGCTCTCACTCTCCCTGCTGGATGGTTTATGTTAACCACTTCAGCTCCGGAAGGTTTTACTGCCTTCATGACCATGGCATTTTTTGCTATTCAGCACTGCTCTACTTTAACTGGTAATTGCACGGTCATGCATCGCTGTCCCCGAAACAAAATTTATATCATCTATGTTTTAGCCATGATGATGAAGTGGATAATGTGCAGTCCCCAAAACACATTGGATGTAGCAACGTCTAACGTTTTTAAACAAACTTCGTTTTGGACTTTAAATCATGGTGTGGCGCTCTGATTTTTAAGCTCAGACACATCAATAGGGCAGATGAAAAAAAAAAGAAGACAGACCTATCAAGAATACCAGAAGAAAAAAAAAAAAAACAGAGCAATGGGGTTCATTTACTAAAAGCAAACAGACTATACACTTTGCAAGTATAGTTGCACTCATTTTCCTTAGTAAATGTAATGCGGTGTGAAGCTTCACTTTGTAAAGAATACCCAATCAGGTGCAAGAGGGGAAAAAAAATGATTCTTGCTTGCACATGATTGGATCGTGGAGATCAGCAGAGCTTTACCACGTTTACTAAGCTCTGGGGAAAATAAGTGCAACTGCTCTTGCAAAGTGCACAGTCTATTTGCCTTTGGTATAGATACCCCAATGACGCTTAGCTGCACTCACTTGATCCAGATAACAGAATTGTAGAATTCGGGGTCAATGGACTCCAGGTCTTGCAGCGTCGGTTTCTTGTTAAGCATCCTCTTGTAGAACGGCAGGGTAAATCCGGTGTCTATGAACTTGCCGTGGTAGAGAGCCTATACAGGAGGGAACCACAGAATTAAAAAAAATGGCAATTTCAGGAGCGATACATCATCCGCCCAACACAATGGGGTTGATTTACTAAAGGCAAATGGACTGTACACTGCGCAAGTGCAGTTGCTCCAGAGCTTAGTAAATGAGGGGAAGCTCTGCTTATTTTCATCATCCAATCATGTGCAAGCAAGGTATGCTGTTTTACTTTAATTTTCCTTGCATGTGATTGGGTATTCTTTGTAAAGTGAAGCTTCATCTCATTTACTAAGCTCTGGAGCCTCTTCCCTTTCAGAGTGCAACTGCATTTGCAAAGTTGCCTTTAGTAAGGACCAATTCACTCTGCAACACAAAGCGGCAGGAGCTGTTCACCGCTCTGGCCGCGCTAGGGGGCAGTGTGGTGCACAATTTATTGTATTGCACACTGCTCTCTTTTTTTTTTTTTTGTTTTGTATGAGCATTATTTGAAGTGTACAAAACGTGCACTCCATTCACTGCAATGTCTGGCTCTGCACAGCCTGACACTGCAAGTGCGACTTGTGCACTGTGATAAAATGCAGCATGTCAGCATTTTATTTTAGCATGCTGTGTTGCAGTGTGAATGGAACACATAAGAAACAATTGTTTCCTGCGGCCACGTTTCCTTGCGTTTTACCAAGCGGTAAATTGTCTGTCCCCACACATTAGGGATGCACCGATACCATTTTTTTACAATGAGTACCGATCCTTTTTTTTTTTTAATACACGCCGATATCAATTACCAATACCTACCGCAACTGTTTTAAATTCAGCTGTCAGCAATGGTAAAAGCATTGAAAAGTTACTTACAAATTAAATAAATTGAAGGTTTTTTTTTAATTCAACGCTTTTTCAATGTGAAATGTGTAAATATATGTTAAAGTGGTTGTAAACCCTTACAGAACACTTTGACCTACAGGTAAGCCTAGATTAAGGCTTACCTGTAGATCTAAGAAATATCCCCTTAACCTACACGGTTAAGGAGATATTTTACAAAAAAAGGGCACCGCTGTCTATGGCGCATACGCGCAGTAGACAACGGCGCAGGCGCACTGGGCGTGCCGCAAGTGAAGGCGAGCGTGTCGTCACTGACGGCTCCTGCGTGCATGCACTGGAGTGACGTCATTGCGGCTCCGGCCAATCACAGTGTCGGAGCCGCGAGACCCGGAAGTCGCTCCGGGATACATAACAGCGGCAGAGATAAAGAACGAGGACCGCTTTGGGGGCTTCGATCTCAGGTAAGTTATTCATAATGAGCTATGCATACTAGCTCATTATGCCTTTGCCTTGCAGGGTTTATTTTTATGTTTTTTTTTTCCCAGGTTAACCTCCTCTTTAATATATAATATATATATATATATATATATATATATATATATATATATATATAATATAAAATATTTTAATTGTTTATCATTTATAAAATAGACATGAACAAAAGAAAAAAAGCAGGAAAATAATAATTAAATGGAGGAGAATAGGGAGTTAATTAAGGCTGATTAGAGTAAATTAAGGGTTAATAAGGGGTTAAACAGAGGAACATTTGTTCATCCCTTTGATCTGCAGATGAAGAAACAGAAAGATACAAAAAGAAACAATGTTTCTTTTTATTTTAGTGTTTCAGCAGCTGAGCAATGTTGCTAATAAACATTGCCAGCTGCTTTTTTTTTCCTGACAGCTCCAGTTACTGGACTTCTTTAACACTGGGGAGACCCACCGACAGCTCAAAGAAGAGTATTGGTTTCAGCTATCAGTGCCTTTGCACGAGTGCAAATACTCGGTACCGGTGAAACCCTACCACCGGGGCTTTCTTTTCAGGTGGAACTTGGTGAAACTCAGTTCCACCACCTCTGTCTCAGACCCTTTGGTGCCTGTTCAGCACAATCACTTGTAAACACAGAAGTCCGGTTTCTGTGTTTACAAGTGACAGCTCTGCACTCTGTGTGCAACCCTCTGCACTCTGTATGTAATGCAATCCTGGTATTTAATGCCCCCTTTAAGACCCTCCTACTGTTTGCAAAATCTGACCACACCCACTATTTGATGTGATTTGGAGGGTGTGTGTGGGGGGAGAAGTTTTTGGGGGGTCGTGGTTGAGTTTCAGCACCTATTGTTTGAGAAAAAAAAAGCCTTGCCTACCACACATAGTATGAATTGTCCCCCAAATCCACACCGAAGTCTTCTGCTTACCATAGCGATGAAGCGGCCAATGAAGCGGAAGTAGGTCAGGTGGTCCGGGTTGATGGACGAGGCCGGGTTGATCTGCAGGCAGTAGTTGTTCTTCCCAGCGTATTCGAAAAGGCAATACATGGGATTCAGAACCTCGTGAGACAGTAAAAAGAACCACTCTCTGTTGAGGGTTGAAAGGGGTCCGTCGGAAAGCAAGAGAGTCAGAAAACAAAACACACAAAAAATGACGAAAGGACGGGGGTGGGGGTGAGGGTAGGGGTGGGGGGTAACAGGTGGAGATGACAAGGAGAGACAAAAAAAAAAAAAAGAGTACAATTTAGACAATAGTACAGAAAATTGGCTTCAATTTGTAATCCTGAGCATAGACCCTAAAGTGTCACTCCAGTTCTGTAATAGATACTATCAAATCTATAATTGTCATATCAATCCATTGTGACCTCCAATAATTGTCCAGACCTTTCAAATTAAAAATATAAATTCTCTTTCCGGAATGGCGAGCCGAAGCCTCGGGTCACATTACATGGTGCTTGGGATATAAAATAAATCATTTCCCAGCATCTGTATAGATACAAACATTGTTTTCAGTGGACTGAACTCTTTCAGTGAACCTAACCTCCTAATGTTAAAGCTGAACTCCGGGTAAACAATACACAGAATGTGGGGGTGGTTTGCCTGCCAAAAAGATTTAACATTCTGTCCATCCAGTTCTAAGATTACACAGCACAGCACAGCCCTCCCTGCCTGATTTATCTCTGGCCAATAAATGGAGAAGCAGAAGACTGATGAACCCATCTCTGTCAGTCTGCTCTCTCCTCTTATCATCATGCTCCTTGCAGTGCATTGCAGCTGATTGGTTCCTTGTGCAGCTTCTCCCTCTTCAAGTCTCAGCTTTGCTATACAGAGACTGCAAGTACAGGAAATACATTTAAAGTAGTTTTAAATTCTAAAGTTTTTTTTTTTTTGTTTTTTTTTGCCTTAATCCAGTGGACCCGGATAAAACCCTTCACCTTTATCTGGCCCTTGGAGCGTTTTTTTTCCCCACTGATATAAAGTACTATTCCACCAACAATGGGGTACTCCTCCTAGCACTGACACCAATGATGGGGCACTATTGCTTCTGCTGACACCAAGGAAGGGGCACTATTCCCTTTCACTGATACCAATGATGAGGCAGTTTTCCTACCATTGACACCAATGATGGGGCACTATTCTGTCCACTGATGCCAATAATAGAGCACTATTCCTCCCACTGACATCAATGACGGGGCACTATTCCTTCCACTGACACCAATGATGGAGCACTATTCCCTTCCACTGACATCAATGATGGGGCACTATTCCCTTCCACTGACATCAATGATGGGGCACTATTCCCTTCCACTGGCATCAATGATGGGGCACTATTTCCTTCCACTGACATCAATGATGGGGCACTATTTCCTTCCACTGACATCAATGATGGAGCACTATTCCCTTCCACTGACACCAATGATGGGGCACTATTCCTCCGACTGATACGAATGATGGGGCACTATTCCCTTCCACTGACACCAATGATGGGGCACTAGTCCCTTCCACTGACACCAATGATGGGGCACTATTCTTCCCACTGATACCAACATACAAGTTGATATAGCTAATATACAAGTGGAATGTTGGGGACTATAATGCATATTTTTATACTGAGATAGGCAAGATTCTTATAGTTTGCAAAACGCTTTTATATATATCCTATCCACCTATCATTTTATCCAAAGCTGGAGTTTCACGTTAGGTAATGACATACAGAACACGTCACACAGATTATCAAAGGTGGACATTTACCCAAACCGAGAAGGGAGTATTCTGTCTGCTGACAGGCTGAACGGCTTCCATGCTGAGAGCTCCCCGTATCCTGTCCGTGGTTCTACCCTGTGGTAGAACAGCTTTACGTAACCTACCATAGGGTAAAACCACTGGGAGGACACAGAGAGAGAGAGAGACACACACACAAGAGCCAAAGGACACCGAAGATGCAACACCACACACGATGCAAGTACCAAGGGATTTTCAGAAGACCCCCGAAAAGCCAGTGAATAGATATCAGAACCCAGAACCAAGAAGCAAGATGGACACATAGGAGCTGAACCACTATCCGGGAGATGATGAGCTGTAGAAATTCATTGACAGAGAAACCAAACAGGAAAAGGAACCTCAAATAAACCCATAATGCAACCAAGGGAAAAACCCATAGGAAAAAAAAAAAGATCAACGGTAGCAAAACCCAGACTAACAATAGACAACAAAAAGAAATCAGTTGGAGCCCTAAAGGGAAACTATAGCAGATTTGTACAATAATATTTAAGTATGACTAAAGGCAAAACTTTTTTTTTTTTTTTTTAGTTTTGGATAGAGTAGAGATGAACCCCTGTCAGTTTTTATTGCTGTCTGCACCCCCATTAGGAAGATTCACCCTGTCTATTTGTCCTGTTTAGCATTCTCATTGAAAGTAAATCCCAGATTGTGGGTTGTCAACCAAAAAAATTAAAGTGATTGTAAAGGTAAAAATGTTTTAAAAAAACAAAAATCAAGCATGTCATACTTACCTCCACTGTGCAGCTCGTTTTGCACAGAGTGGCCCCCAATCCTGGTCTCCTGGGGCCCCTCGGCGGCTCCTCTTCACATCTGATAACCCCCTAGGAGAAGCGCTTCCCTGAGGGGGTTACCTTGCAGGCGTGCTCCCGAGTCCAGCATTCGGCGTCCATAGTGGCCAAATGCAGGACTCGGCCCCGCCCCCCGGCGCTCGCGTTATTGGATTTGATTGACAGCAGCGGGAGCCAATGGCTGCGCTGCTGTCAATTTATCCAATCAACAGACGAGAACCCCGGACAGAGACAGCACAGCCCTGTGGGTCAAGTTTGAGGGGTCAGGTAAGTAAAATGGGGGGGCGGCTGGGAGGCCGGTCACTGACAGGTGTTTTTTCACCTTAATGCATAGGATGCATTAAGTTGAAAAACCACAAACCTTTACAACCGCTTTAAAGAGGGGAAATCTTCCAATGAGGACACTAGTTCTGATGACCGGGGGGGGGGGGTCCCACAAAAGATTACCTTAATTTGCAGGGATTTCCTCTCACTTCCTGTTTTGGCTATGGGACAGGAAGTGAAGTGAAGGTAAATCTCCCCAATGGGACACAGATGGAAAAAATAAGCCTTACAAGGGTTATATTACTTGATTCAAAATGCCTATAGTTCTACTTAAAATCTGCACAGCAATTTTAGGATTTCTCCCCAATGCCATTTTTGTGAATCATTTTGGGTCTAAGCTGACCATTCCCTGCAGTGAAGATACCGGAGCAAATAACAATGCTCCAAAGGGTCAGCTTCTATATGCCCCAAGAAAATATTACTGCCTGCTATAGATTCCCTTCAATGACAGCTCTAAATTGGTAGAGATAGCGCCTTCTTACCTGGCAATACCACCGTAGTCCAAACCCTCTTCACCGCGCATTATGATGTAAAGCCTACGGCGGAGATCGTACGGCTTCATATTCATGATCTAGGAAGGTTACATGGTGTTACAAGAACAATGGTTTCCTTTTTTGCAAGTTCAGCATTTATCTGAAGACAATGCACAAGCGAATGTTGTCCTGATTAATGTGACTAAATGGTTGGGCTACTCCCTACTGATTAAAATCATATCTTACTGAAGCCTATACAAAGTGCTTGTCTACACCAGGGCTTACATATTTACATAGTAGGTGAGGTTGAAAAAAGACACAAGTCCATCCTATGTGTGATTATATGTTACTATTACATTGTATATCCCTGTATGTTGTGGTCGTTCAGGTACTTATCTAATAATTTTTTGAAATGAGTGAAACCCCCTGTTGAGACCCTCGCCTGTGGTAGGGAATTCTACATCCTTGCCACTCTTACAGTAAAGAACCCTCTACGTAGTTTATAATGAGTGGCCACGAGTCTTGTTTAACTCCCTTCTGCAAAAAAGTTTAATCCCTATTGTGGGGTCACCAGTATGGTATTTATAAATTGAAATCATATCCCCTCTCAAGCGTCTCTTCCCCAGAGAGAATAAGTTCAGTGCTCGCAACCTTTCCTCATAACTAATATCCTCCAGACCCTTTATTGGCTTTGTTGCCCTTCTTTGTAATCGCTCCATTTCCAGTACATCCTTCCTGAGGACTGGTGCCCAGAACTGGACAGCATACTCCGGGTGCAGCCGGACCAGAGTCTTGTAGAGCAGGAGAATTATCGTTTTATCTCCGGAGTTGATCCCCTTTTTAATGCATGCCAATACAGTCTGGGGAAGGGCTCTTTTCTGTTCCAGCAGGTCTGTGCTGCTGTGTAAAAAGCCAGATCCAATAAGAAAAATAATGTTGGCTGAGTCTGGCGTTGAGGAAGTGGAGTGGCCTGCACAGAGCCCTGACCTCGTCCATACTGAACACCCTTGTTAGGAAGTCCAATAAGCTCATATAGGTGTGATGACCAGGAGTCCAATGACTATTGGCCCATATAATGCAACTAAACTCCAAACACACATCTGTATCCTGATCAGTGGCTGCCCGTGCATTGTGGGCACACGGCGCTGACCCCCAATCCCTGCCTCGGCTGCCCTCTATCCATGCGCCCGGCCCCTTTCAGGACGTATGAATTACAACTGCGGAGATGGGGCAGGGGTGTGTCTTTTGAAGCACCGATTAGAGCCAGAGGCTCCAATAGACTTAAAAACAGGGTGTTGTGTGACTATAGCGAATTCATTTTCGATACTTTCACACTAAAGTTCCTCCCCGCCAATCAGGAGGTAGGTAGTGAGACCTATTTCCCGATTGGCCAAATCCCATTGGATGCCTAACTTTAGAGGAACAGAGAGGAGACAGAAGAGGCAGCGGAAGAAGTGGACATTGGAGCTGCTGCCCGCACCGGAGGAGAGGAGGAGGGGATGCCCTAGCCCTAGACTGGGTAGGCTGGCGGGGGGAGTGATGTTTGTCAGTCCCTCGGGCTGGGCGGGGAGTGCCGGGCTGGATGTATTTCCAACCCGCGCCATGGGTCGGTGGGTGGATGTCTGTTTGCCACCCCCCCAAAGGAGAACCTCACCAGCCCCCACTGATCCTGATTCCTATAATAACAATAATTAATAATTATATATACATGACACAGTGATAAATATGGTTCCCTTCACAGAAAATATGAAGAATTTGTGATAATCAAAACACAATCTCCTGTATTACCTGCTGGAAGGAGTCTTCAAACAACGTCTGTCGTGATACACTGATCTTCACATGACTGGGGAGTGTATTTGACTAAAGGAAAAATAGAGAGGAAATAAATAACTCATGTATGCTACCGAGACACTAACAATGGTGTGTTTGTAGTTTGCATTGAAGAGATGTACTGCATGCATTTTTTTTGTTCTTTTGCCCATACATACACTTTAAATTAGACAACAAAATAAATTTTGTAGTGACTGTGACTGTGATTGCATAATATAAGACCTGCTGGAGTTCAGCCCACTAATTTCTCAACCACAGTTTGGCCACAAAGAGAGCCCCTCAAAGACCCACTCTAACATACCGGCAGCTCGTTGAGAACAGAGAGCTTCAGAAGGAGCTTTATTTAGACAGTGGAAAGCACAGGGGGTGACATACAGGTAGAGATGGTGTTAAATTGCTGGGACAATCAATCAGTTTCGGGGGCATGACCTCCTTTAGCAAGCGACTTGATAAAGGGGGCCAAGTCCCCGAAACTCATTGTCCTGAAGTGCTCTGTGTTCCTGAACAGCAGTCAGTATAGCAGAGCCCCACTCCAGCCTGTTGGGTTCTCAATGGGCCCAGCGTGCTACGGAGTGTTTCCAGGGGAACTGCATGGATGAACTTTTCCCTGACTGCCAGCAACATATCCAGAAGGTGAAATAGATTCACATTGTATGATGATGATGAGCCTTTGATATGAAAATGTTTTATTGGATCTTAAAGTAAAAAGGAGTTAATTGCACTAGGGTCTTCGAGCTCTTTTATTCTGTTGATTTAGTATACACTTTAAATCAAGTCTCTTTTGACGCTAAAAGAATTGCACATTGAAGAATTGGTCCGTTTTATGAACTTTAGGTTCTCCACTGTGATTACTTACATGGCACAGAAACCTAAACTGATGATATTTCCAACGAAAGCTTCTACTTCGGTCGTAGGCTCCAGGTGATCCTCCAGGTTTAACCCTTTAGAAAACAAAGAATATATTTTTTTACATGAAAACCATACCGCTCTGTTATGAGTAGCCCCAGCGCCTGCACCCACTCTTGCCCATAACAACAGATAAATTGGAATGCCAGCTATGGTGTGTTGCCACTCCTCCTGCTCAGTACCATGGCTGAGGGGATCTAAACCTAAAAAAAGAGGAGATCGGCTCCTTCAGAAAAATTGGCGCTTTCCTTCCTGTTTTAATGTCAGTCAAGCCGGTGGGGGCAGGCACAGACGCACCAGAGTTTACACTGCCTACCAGGCATCTAAAGCTGGACATGGGCAGATCGAAATTCATCAGGAACCGTAAAAAAATTTTTTCCATCTATGGGCTGCCTGGTTGTAACACACACACCAAAAACAGTGTCAATGAGAAGTGGGGAAGGAGGCCTTAAAGCGGAACCTCTCCTTATGGGTGAAGCTCCACTTTAAGATGGCCATAGTTGGATCGAAATTCAGCCGTAAAATCTGTGAGCAGCTGAAATTTCTATGGCTGCTCCTGTTCTACAGAAGAAGTATTAAAGATTTACTTTTTTTTAACAGATGTTGGAAAATTTTCATTCCATCAGCGGCTGCAGTGCTGATCAGTGTTTTCTTAGCCCCTGTACACACGGTCGGAGATTTCCACAACCAAATCCATCGGATTTTGCCCCGTCGGATCTTGTCTGAAACTGTTGCATACACACGGTCGGACAAAGTTAGCGAAAAATCTGATCTTTCAGAACGTGATGATGTAATTTCGTTACGATGGGACTACATTCAGGCTAGTAGCCAATAGCTTTGATGTAGGAATTTGATCTGAGCATGCGTGGCACTTGGTCCGAAGAAAATGCTCTACACATGATCGGATTAGGTCCGTCCAGCCCAGTTGGTCGGGAAATCTTTCCAACATGTTGGAAAATTGGGTCGGACGGAGATTCGGACGGAATCAGTCCGATGCATACCACACACAGTCGGATTATCCGACAACACGGTCCGATAGGACACATTCCGACGGATTCTCCGACCGTGTGTACAAGGGCTAACAGTGTAAGAGTCCCCGCTGTGTTATTGTATTCTGAGGATTCCTCCATTTAACTTATGTGAAAGTCAATTTTGTTTTTTGTTTGAAAAAAAAAAAAAGAAACACGATCTATCTATGGGCAGCCTTAAACTGTAGTTATCATACTTACCCTGAGTCAAAGCCAGGCCTGGGATCCTTAAACGTTGTGGTACGAGAGTTGTGATCCACAAAGTAGCGAACTCCCTCGCTAGTATATTTCATTTCCCATCCTGGAGGCAGTGCTGGCTCCTGGATCATACTAAAAAAAGAAGACAGAAAGGGATTATACAGGGGTTCTGCTGTCTAGACCAGACATTCTCAAACACGGTTATGTGAAAACCTTAGGGTTCCTCCAGGAGGTTGCTAGAAGTTCCTTTAGCTGTAATTGATTGACCTCCCAACGGATGGTGCTTGCAAAGTTTTGGCTCCAACACCAATTGGCGAAGCCAGCAGCATGACACCAATGATCTTTTTAGCTGTTTGTAAGGATGGCAATTCTGACACCCACTTTAAGGGACCACTGAAAAATATATTTTAACAGGGGTTCCCCGAGACCTCAAAATTATTTCAATGGCTCCTCTGGGGTGAAAGGGTTGACAAAGGTTGATCTAGATACTGGACCACAATTAGAACCTACATTAGACAGGTTTACTGCTCTGCTGGAGAGGCACTCTGGGATCTGAGGGAAGTGAGAGGCACATACAGCTGCTATGCCCACCCCCTACCCTATTCACAGAAGCCTTTGTATTTTGTGAATGTGTTCACATAATACAAAAGCTTCTGTGATTGGTTAGAAGGGTGGGCATAGCAGCTGCAGCAACTCTCCTGTTCAAGATGCAGAGCTCAGAAGAATCAGCATCGCTCTCCCAGAACAACAGCGATAAATAGTCGTCTTCCAAGAGTACTCTAAAGCTGTCAGATATAATTATTAGAGCAAATCCCAGGAGGTTTCATGCACCTCCTTGGACTTAACTCACAGTGTGCCTTCATTTTTTGACAAATAAGCTGAATTCCTGGTATTCAGTTTTCAGATAAGTGTATTTCAATCATTTGTCTGGTGTTCAGCTCAAGTGCAACAATTTTATATCTAACTTTCATGCTCTTCTAATTCAGGGGTCTCCAAACTTTCTAAACAAAGGGCCAGTTTAATATGCTTCAGACTTTAGAAGGGCCGAACTGTAACCAGTGGGAGTAGAAAATGTCCTGGTGTCTGTAATAATGCCTCATTATTGGGGTCAGTGGGAGGGATAGTGTCCCATCACTGGTGTCAGTGGGAGGAATAGTGGCCCATCATTGGTGTCAGTGGGAGGAAAAATGTCCCATCATTGGTGTCAGTGGGAGGAATAATGTCCCATCATTGGTGTCAGTGGGAGGAATAATGTCCCATCATTGGTGTCAGTGGGAGGAATAATGCCCCATCGTTGATGTCAGTAAGAGGGATTATGCCCCATTGTTGGTGTCAGTTAGAAGAATAATGCCCCGTTGTTGGTGTCAGTGGAATAGTGTCCCATTGTTGGTGTCAGGGGGAGGAATCATGCCACACTGCTGGTGTCAGTGGGAGGAATAATGCCTCATCTTTCATGTCAGTGAGAGGAATAATGCCTCATCATTCGTGTCAGGGAGAAGAATATTGCCCCATTGTTGATGTCATTGAGAGGAATAGTGTCCTACTGTTGATGCCAAAAGCAGGAATTATGCCCCACTGTTAGCGTCAGTGCGAGGAATAGTACCCCAAGGGCCGGATAAAGACAGACAAGGGGCTGCACCCAGCCCCCAGGCCACAGTTTGGAGACCACTGTTCTGACTGAACATACTGTGTCATGTGTTGCCAATAAAAACTTATCTGAACTTCTTTCTCATGCTGTTACTGAATGATAGATAGCAACAGCAACCAATTTTGGCTACTATGGACAACAAAGATGTTTTCTCTTCAAGTCGTAACTCAGGAACTTCCGATTATCAATACTTCTCATTTCATATTCTCACCCCTGAGTGCGTGGATCCTCCCATTGCGTGGTTCTCGTGTTGTGGTTCACGTAATAGACTCTCCCATTGTCCTGCCGCTTCTCTGAAAGGGGGAAAAAAAAAAGGAAGAAGGAAAAAAAAAACGTTACTAAGAATAAGACGGATGGTCTATCTGGCCATTCAAGTTACTAGGATTAGTATAAAATAAACCAAAAGCATCTAAAAATAATTAAATGTCATACGGTTCAGTCCACATAAAAATCCACCCACAACCTGCATGGACCAGAGCTATACCTAAGGTTATAGAACACGTGAATTTATCTCTTCACCATATTTTCAAAAAAGCCCCCCAAGCCCGCACGATTTCAAAATAATATTCCTGTTAAATTCCAGTTCCCGGCCCGCTTCTGACAGTGTGCGCCACCACCCCTGCCTCCGTTCTCACATTAAAATACATTTCTGTTAACCAGAAAAGCCACAGAAAAAAAAAAAAAACTGCGGAGAGAAGTTTCTGGATTTATACTCATATAGTATACAATGCGTAGCTTGGGGTGCCTCTCTAGTCATGCATCCAAAAGATCCGGTGACTCCTACTATTGGGGGCAGGCATTAGAAAAGAGCTTGTCCCCGTTCTAAAAAACATCCAACTGCCGCTCATATTGCCGGGGGGCCCCATGAGTTGTCAGTCCGCCCCTGTCTAAGGGGGTCGCTTAAATGCATCAGCACCGATCACATACAGCAATGTACTTCTGCCACATTTTAATTTAATATATGGCATTTTTAAAACAGAACTTCAGATGCAGCCGGAGATTTGCTCAGGCCACGGCTGATGGCACGGCCCCGGCTAATTGCAGACTATCAAGTCAGCTCTCCTAACCTCAGCCTCGCCGCACATTGCCCGACACACTATATATAAATCTCATCCTGCCACCCACACATGGCAGCGACCCCACAACTCTCCCAGAGGACCTATACAGTGTTCTAATTATATGATTCAAAGAATTCCAATAACATAAAAAAGCACGATACTGTTTTAAAATCTGGTAAAATCGCTAACTGGAGCCAATTAAAGCGAAACTCCAGGCAAACGGCTAAATACACAGTTGAGAAACACACACATACATATCTATATATATATATATATATATATATATATATATATATATATATATATATGTTTACACACCTATACACACACTCTGCTTTACCAGCCAAGGATTTGTAATGATGCCAGACAGAGCTGCCAGATTGGTGACTTCACTATTCCGGCAACCCTTGGAAAATGAAGCAGCAGCAGCAGCACACTGATGAGGTCATCACCTCCCTGTGCTAGGCTCTCCGGTAAGCATGTTTACAGTGCTAGACTGACAGCAACAAAAGAGACATGTTTTTTTTTGTTTTTTATAAAATACTGTTATAATTTTGTTTTTTTCGTTCCAAACTCTGTGCCTCCCATGCTCAGCACTACGAGGTCCAGGACAGCACATCTCTTTAAGTGTGTGTGTGGACATTTGTTATTCGCATTGGATCAATTTTTTTTAAAGTGTATATCTGATCAAAATCAAACAAAGCAAAAAAAAGCAAATCCTTCCTCACTGTATGTAGAAATTACAGTAGAGCGATAGGCAAAATGTTTTTTTTTTTCCATATTGTATAGAGTAAGGGAAGGTCCCCTGTCAGCTTTAAATCTGCCAGTATTCCATTGGGGGAGATTTACCTTCACTTCCTGTCCCAAAGCCAAAACAGGAAGTGAGAAGAAATACCTGCAAATAATGGGAAATCACTTGTTTTATTGTAGTGGGTTGCCATTGCATTGTGCCTCTAAACCTGTGAACCATTAACACTTCCTGAGTTCTTTTTAGGAGAATATAATATATATAATATATAGTAGAAACACTATGCCTCAATTACCATTAAAACATCTTCCCCATCTTCAGCACAAATCTCTGTGGCCCCCTCCCAACACAAACCCTCCCCCAAATTCTAGCACTAATCCTCTCCCCCCTTCTAGCACAAATCCTGCCCCCTCCAACCCCCACACCGCTCTTCTAGCACAAATCCCCTCACACCCAATACCAGCCTTCCAACACAAATTCCCCCTCCCACCACAAACCCTCCCCCAAATTCTAGCACTAATCCTCTCCCCCCCCCTTCTAGCACAAATCCTGCTCCCTCCAGCCCCCACACCCCTCTTCTAGCACAAATCGTGCCCCCTTCGGATCGTAAAACATTTTTGTTTCTGCCAGTAAATCCCTTATACAGCCCACTTCCTGTTTCTTGTCTGGTCATTAGCCTAGGCTTATGACATCATGCACAGATCTCTCTCTCACTCTCGTTTGCCAGGAAGGGAGGGGGGGGTGAGTCATAAGAGGGCCAGTGAAAGCTGCAGGGCTGCAGAGCTGGAGGTGTGCCTCTGTGTAAATCCAGGAAGTGAACAGGCAGCAGCTTCAGCTGCCCACAGTTAAAATGGCTGCAGCCAGACTCACTGGAGGGAGATTTCTGCAGCGTATTTGGCAAGTACAGAATCACAGTATGTAAAAAACAATCTGCAAAGTGGTGGGAGGGAAGCTTCAGAATGGCACAGATGGTTTTATTATGAACTATGTGAGCAGACTGCAGTTCCTCTTTAACTTTTTTTCTAATTACTAATGCTGGTCACATTTGTTGATGTTAAAAAAAAATTGCCCACCGGCTCCGAGATTGGACTAAAAAGCTCCTGAATTATAAAGGAATGCCCACCAGTGCTTTAGAGACATTGCCCAGATACAAACACATATGTAAAGCAAGGATCTGAGTTTGGCGAGATTTTGGCGGCGTCAAAGCAGTTGCAAACATTCTGCTTTTACTAAAGTGAATTATGTGCCTGTGTGGAGGAGTGGGGGGGAGTGGGAGGAGTGGGGAGGAGTGGGGGGGCTGTGAGGAGTGGGGGAGTGGGGGGGGGCTGTGAGGCCTGGCTTATCATATAACACCTACATAAACTTTAAGCCGAGGGTAGCGGCCAAATTTTTTATTTTTTTTTGCAGCCAATGAATGTCTATATAAATTATTGGGCATACACAACGCTTACTGTTTAAAAAAAAGTACAGTCTTAACTTCCTGCCCACACCACTCACAGTCAGAGCAGCCTCTAAGCCGGGCGTTGAGTGCCGAGTCTCATAGGACGGAGCACAAAACTGGCGCGTGCCCAAACAGAAGCACGGCCATGATGTTACAGCTTAGAATGAGGGCTTGTTACAGACTCAACTCTCCTACGGAGCTTAAAAGGGAGCCAATAGGCTGCTTTCTCTGTGCACATTTTTACTTAATATCGTAATGTCTTCATAAAAGTATTATTTTTTTATTTTTTTTTGTGAGTTTTATATGAGCCATGAGAATGTTATTCCATATTTAGACTCATATATACTCCCTCAAGTGGCTACCTGTATCTTACAAAGGGCAATCAGCTTACAACTGAGATGAAACTAAAGCGGTTCTAAAGGCTAGAGGAGGATTTTTACTTTTATGCATTCTATGCATGAAGGTAAAAAAAAAAACCTTCTCTATGCAGCAGCCCCCCCCCCCCTCCAATACTTACCTGAGCCCCATCATGATCCGGCAGTGTGCTCCAGAGCCTTAACTCTCTGGGTACTGTCTCTTCTCATTGGCTAAGACAGCAGCAGGAGCCAATGGCAATGACAATTCCAATCACAGCCAGTGAGCCAGTGAGGAAAGAGAGGGGGCGGGGCCGAGCTGTGGCTCTGTGTGTGCTTGGGTGCCCCCTACTGCAAACTGCTTGCTCTGGGGGCACTCGGCAGGAGGGAAGGGCCAGGGGAGGACCTGAGAAAAGGAGGATGTGGGGCTGCTCTGTGCAAAAGCATTACCCAGGGCAGGTAAGTATGACATGTTTGCTATTTTGTCTTTTTTAATTGCCTTTAATATCGCTTACAGGACCATGGATAAGGGGGTACCACCAGTCCTGCTGTAGAGGGCCCAGGCCAGCAGGGGGATGCCCAGGCAGCTGGGTGAATCAAATGTAGGCAGGGTGAGTGATCGGCACAGCAGGGGAGCATTCACTGGAACCGATCCCCTGTATGGCACTCTCTGCAGCAGCTGAAAGCCGGCATCATCTCCTCTCCCTCCTGCTGGCTTTCAGCTGCTGCAGAAAGCCATTCAGGGGATCAATATCAATTCCAATAATTGTTCTCCTGCTGCACTGATTATCCTCCTGTGCACTATACGTTTTCCCCCTGCTGCCCAGGCCCCTCTATGTGCCCGCAGTGCTTCTGGCTTCCCTCCTCTCCTTCTGACCGCCAGCTGCAAGCACACAATGGGGTGCTTCAGGATGAAGAGCAGAGGGAGGGGGGGTAGTGGCAGGGTCCGGTAAACATCACATTTACCATCCCTTTCCATTCCTGAATGAATACAATGAGCGATCGATACTTAGTTCATCATAACTAAAGCATAGTAAACTGTTTTTTCTTGTTGGGGAAGGGTCCGGTAAATGTCACCGGCAGTGATCGTCCCAGGAGAAGAAAAAAAATGATAGGCTGGTTGTACTGAAGTCGATCACTGCCTATAGATGGATCAAAAATTGTCCGATTCAGCTAAACCGGTCTAATTTCGATCCGTCTATGTCCAGCTTAACTCCCCATTTCATGCTTATGCGATTCCCAAGCTCCATTTGCGGGTCATAGAGATGCTGTCAGAATGCAGTAAGCATGTGTTCAGGCAGAGCCGAAAATCCTGGTTTGGTGACACCCACCTCTCCCACCATTGCAGCTACAATCAGACCCTGCAGTCAGCATACATAAGAGGGCGATTTATGACTTCTATTTCAGCCCAAGGCTCCATTCACACTTGTGCGACTTGTCATGCGATATGCAAAGTCGCATAGACTAGTCGCAGCCCATTGTTTTCAATGGCACCTGTTCACATAGGTGCGAGTTACTTATAAAATAATTATTTTATTTATTACAGGTACTTATATAGCGCTGTCAATTTACGCTGCCCTTTACATATACATTGTACATTCAAAATCAGTCCCTGCCCTCAAGGAGCTCAAATTGGCCCTAACATGTATGAATGTAAGTTAATCGCATTCATACATACCAGGGCCAATTTGGAAAGGAGACAGTTATCCTACCAGCATGCCTTTGGAGTGTGGGAGGAAACTGGAGGACTCAGAAGCCCACGCAGGCACAGGGAGAGCATGCAAACTCCAGGTAGGTAGTGTCCTGGCTGGGATTCGAACCAGCGACCCCTTTGCTGCTTAGTGCTAACCACCTAGCCACTGTGCCATACACAAGAAAGCATAAATTGCCCCTGAGACTTTTTATGAGGGGCAACACACTCAATTGTAAAATCAGCCATGGCGGCCCGTTCATTAGGGGCGCCGGAGCGCCGCCCCCTCTACTCATGGCTGTCACCCCCATACTCTATCCACGGCTGCTATTTTGCAGGACACCGCCACACCCTATTAATTCATCCGGTCCCTTTCAGGATGCCGGGCGCGTGAATCACAGCAGCGGGGGGGCGTTTTCTTTTTAAGCACCTGATTAGAGCCAGAGGCTCTAATAGGCTTCAAAATAGGGTGTGCGCGTGGCGCAGAGCATTGCGCCAGGAGCCCAACCAGATGTTACAACAGCAAAAGAATATTCGCTACTGAAACACTGATCCTCAATCCTGCCAATCAGAAGCAGGTCCGAGACCTGTTTTTTTTCCCGATTGGCCAAAAAGAGACAAGTCCCAATTGGCTGCCGAGGAGGAAGAGGGAAAAAACTGAAGCCTCCGCGATGGCCCGTGTGTAGCCAGGGAAAGGGAAAAGCCGCCGCTGAGCAAGGGAAGTCGCCGGTGAAGCCCGGGAGAAGCACTGCCCACCATAGAACCATAGATTGGGTCTGTTGCACTTACCCACCCGACCGACTGAGGGGTGGGGGGTTGTTACTGTTTGTTGCCCCCCTAAAAAAAATTATCACCGGCCGCCACTGAAAATAAAAAAGGTGAAGATTTATTGGTAAATACAATTTCAACAGACCAACAGTAACATAATGCCGTGTAGTCAAGTAGATTGGTCAATATATATATATATATATATATATATATATATATATATATATATATACATATTAATTCCATAGCCAGGTACAGTGTTACAGAGATCAATCAATAATAGGTGTGAACTTTTCTTGTGTATATTGAATGGGGGTGGAGGCGCCTCATGGGGCACATCCAACCATATTTTGTTAGACAGTTATTATTTTTAAAAATAATAATTTGATTTATTACATTTTTCCTGCAGAGGTGCCCTGGAAATTTTGCTGGTTTTCCAACCTGACCAATTGTACCATCTGTAAATAGTGTTCGGTATTTTTACATTTTAAGCTATTGGCGACATTTTAAATTGTTCTGCCAATACTTCATTTAGAAATCTGGGCATCTCAATTCCTAACGACAACTTTGAGAAGACAGCAGATTATTGGGATACCACATAATGAACTTTTAACTAATATACATTTTTTTTTTTTTTTGTTTTGGGCTCTAAATAATCAAAGTGCTGCTAAGTCATAGACTGGAGAATAAATATAAGATCCAAGAGTCAATAAGCCCCATCTATTGACCAGTGGTAAATTTTATCCCAGCAATAGAAACATTAGAACCAGCTGTAGATTGTAAGGGTGATTGGCGACAATGCTCCCGGGAATTTTCCAGCCTTATGCTAGGTGATAAGAACTGAGTCTTTAATGCACAAAGAGGCCCGTTTTGTGGTACGGTCCCTCAGAACTAAAAACCATGGAAATTTCCAGAAGTATAAAATTTCCTTTGGACAAAACCTCAAAACCTGGAATGGTTTGGAAGTTGGGGACAGTTGGCCCCCAGCGCACTGAATCAATGACAAACTGTCCCTGGAAAACTTTTCAAAAAAGTTGGCAAGCGCGCAAAGCAACCAGGAGCACACGCCAGCCTTGGATCAGAAGAACTTCTGGCTTTAAATGTGGATTGTTATACCATCCAGAAGCAGAATAGGACACACAGTCTTGCTCGTCATCTACAACCAGCTTGGAATATTGGCTTGGAGCTTAAGCTAACTCAGGCATCTATTACACAATGAAAATCCTGTTCATACTCTGGAAGTATTTTCGTTTATGGGTACGTCTGTACTGGACCGAGCAACTTTGTTCGTCTATTGGTTCCAAGCAATTTCACACTCTCAATAGTGGTGATGTGTGTGGAAAAACACCCAACCACACCCTGAGCAGACGGTGGCTTCAGCCTGTTTACAAAATCCAGAGAGAAGTGGAATGGAGGGACGTTGTTCATAGCAACCAGGCAAGTTTAAGATTTGTTCTCTAAGCTGCCCTGCAAAAATAATTAACGTGAACTGGCAGGTCATAGCCAACAACCAGTTGGTGGGAGGTAATGACACAAACTATGTAATTAGTCCCACGTGGACACACTCCGCCAGCACAAACCTAGGGTCATTTTAGCTGCACGGAATTTAGGAGAAAGATTGAGGTTCTATGGACTGTGCATGTAGTCAAGAATTATGCAGGCTAGACCCGGTTACATTTGGAGGCCATACTATGTGGAGGAGTTTAGATCTCACTGGAAAGGTTGCAAGCATTCAACAAATCTACTGGCACGCATCGGTTCATGGTCACAATCATACACTGGACTGTAGGATTTTCTATAGGAAGGGTGCATTAAATTACATGGATTCACAGGGGTTGATTTACTAAAACTGGAAAGTGCAAAAACTGGTGCAGTTGTGCATGGTAGCCAATCAGCTTCTATCTTCAGCTTGTTCAATTAAGCTTTGACAAGAAACCCTGGAAGCTGATTGGATACTATTATTCACCATGCACTAAATGCACTCTCCAGTTTTAGTAAAGCAAACCCACAGTTCAGGGTTGACAAACTAGTCCCTGGGTATATACAGGTGGTCACAGCAATCAAATGCCATGGTGATTGGAGGCCTATAATTAAGCAGACCTACCTAGCAGGGGATATAGGGTTTTTAGTGGTCATCTTCTCCCCCGGGGGGGGGGGGGGGGGTTTGGAGGAGGGGGGAGGGAGGGATTTCACGTTGGACTGACACATGGGTTTTTGTAGTATATGTCCATGATAGCACTTATTATTTTGTGGTAGCCTGTGTAGGCTTCATATCCTGTTTTTCAGTTTAGGAATGGACACAAGCATACAGAGTTGAAACATTTGTTGAAGGACTGCAGTGTCTCTGGTTAGGCTGCTCTCAGACATGAGATGGTCTTTTGGGGAATCTTGCACAATTTCCAGGAGGCATTAAAGAACAACAGCTCCACACCAACTAGAATTCAAAAGTTTATTGTATTGAGGACAACTGACCTTGCAAGTTTACTCAAAGCTCTACATCAGCCTTTCTCAACCCTTTCAACAGAGAGGAACCTTTGAAATAGCTTTCTGGTCTCAGAGAACCTCTGCTATGAATTCCTATATCTACAACTCATGATGCATTAGTGTCAGTGGGAAGAATGCTCCTTACACTTGTGGCCATTGGGAAGAATTACCCCCTTACACATAGCTAAAAAGATCAATGGTGTCAGTGGGAACTTATCTGAGAAGCAGAAACTGGTCATTGCCTAAGGAACTCCTAGAAACTACTAGAGGAACTCTTGTTGAGAAACCCTGTTCTACATAGTTCCTAATACCGTCTGTCCTAAAGGCGATCAAATCGTGGCTACATGTCCAACCACCCTCCAATGTCTATGGTCAGAATTTGTGTGGTTCCGACCAAAGACATTTGCAAATATCTATCGGAGAACGATGGATGATGACAAACCTCAGATTACACCACAAAATGGGGTACAATTTCTGTGATAGGTAGGCATGGAATAAGATGCATAATAAATGCCCTAGTAAGTCATAAGGTGCTCCTTGGAGTTTGGGCCTCTCTGTGTGGCTAGGCTGAGAATATTAGGATTTATAAGGTCCCAGGAAATGTTGGCAAGTGAAAAGGAACACCTTGGAAGCTCTAAAACAGGGGTCTCCAAACTTTCTAAACAAAGGGCCAGTTTACTGTCCTTCAAACTTTGAGGGGGCCGGAAGTGAGAGTAGAAATGCTCTGGTGTCAATGGGAATAAACAATGCTCCATCATTAGGGTCAGTGGGAGGAATAGTGCCACATTGTTGGTATCAGTGACAAGAATTATGCCCCGTTGTTGGCATCAGTGGAAGGAATAGTGCCTTGTATCGGTGGGAGGAATAGTGCCACAGGGGCAAGATTACAGCAAGCAAAGGGTCACATCTGGACCTCAGGCTGCAGTTTGGAGACCACGGTCCTAAAGTGCTCATCACTTATTACCCCTAAATTGACACCAGCAAGGGATGATTGAATCTTCTTCCATCACTTCCTAGCATGTGGCTTTGTATGGCCACACTTACCAAATAATTATTAATGCTGGTTTGTCGAAAAATTCACTAAGGCGAGGAACTATCTGTGCTAAATATTTCTGCTCAACTGCCAACTGGGATTAATCCGGCACTGGAGGCATTTTCATGCTCGCTCTTCTCCATAACCTCAACCATGCACACTTGAGTGATCCATGCATGTAAGACAAGTTTCTGTATGACCTTCCTTTTATGTTTACAGTACACCAGGCAAGGAATGGTCGTTTTTTAAATTAAGTATTAGGCAGCATTTTCCGGATCATAGAAAGAACAAATAGCTTAGAAAATTCTAGAAAGTATACCCCATACCTGACATTTTAAAGGCATATGACCTTTTACAGGCTGGCTTGTCTAATTCTTATTAAGTGTAAAACTTTCACCCACATCAAAACTGATCACGGACACCGTCTTATTTTAATGAAATCAGCACAAGACCTTGAAGACTGGAAAATGTGACCGAGTTAATAGAGCAGTTATTTTGTTTCTAGCAAAGACTAATACTAGCACCTGTGTGACTACTATAGACAAAAAGTTTTTATAAATTTTTCCAATGTAACTGGAAAAAAAGGCCAGAAGAGAAATTGTTCTCATTATTCTGGAAACAAAGAATAAAATTAAATCCACGGAGTATTTTCCTCTAGTGATGGAAATGATTCAAGCGTCACTGGTGACAAACCGCCACATTCTGGATGCAGCATGACCAACAGTAGATGCGAGAAAGAAAACGCCTTTTTACTAAAAAACCTTCTATCCTGGTGCCAACATGGCAGAATGCATGTGGTATGCTGCCATGGATTGGCGCCAGGAAAGGAGAATTATGGTAAGTATTTGATACGTTCTCTTCCTTCTCACATACAGAGCAGAAGGCTGCAGGAGTGCAATGTATAGCACCATGCATTGCTGCTTTGCAGGTAGTGATAAAGAAGTAGTGATACAGCCGATAAGGCTGAAACGCATCAACTGCCCCACTGAAATGATGCCTTTTGTGGAGCATTAATAAATGGAAGATTTTTCAGATCAATGGACAGAGTTGTGGATTGCTTTCTTAGATGATTTTGCTTGTAGCTGTGCGACTGTGGATTGTGCACCCCTCGGGGAAGGATTTCTCTTCATGACTGGGTTGTAGCACCATACGTTTTGATCTAGTGCAGGGGTGCTCAACCTGTGGCTCTCCAGCTGTTGTCCCATCATGCCTCTGCTTTTGGGAGTCATGCTTGTACTTTTCAGCCTTGCCATGCCTCATGGGACTTTTAGTTCTGCAACAGCTGGAGAGCCACAGGTTGAGCACCTCTGATCTAGTGCATGGGTCTCCAAACTTTCTAATTAAAGGGCCAGTTTACTACCCTTTAGATCTTAGGGGGGGCGGACTGTGTACCCATGGGAGTAGAAAATGGTACCAGTGAAAAAAATAGTGCCCCATCGATGGAGTCAGTGAGAAGAATAATGTCCCAGCTTGGTGCCAGTAAGAGGAACAGTTGATCATCATTGGAATCAGTTGGAGTTGCCTCATCATTGGTATCAGTTTGAGTAATGTTGCCTCATCATTGGTATCAGTTGGAGTAATATTGTTTCATCACTGGTATCAGTTGGAAGAATAGTGCCCCATCGATGCTATCAGTTGGAGGAATAGTGCTCCATCATTGGTGTCAGTGGGAGAAACATTGTCCCAAAGGCTGCATAAAGGCAAGCACAGGGCCACAGTTTGGAGACCACTCTGCCTAACTCTGAATGTGGAATCAACCATGGGTCTTATTGTGAACTTTCCATCAATAAGATCTCTCTGTGTATGACCAGATTTAGACAACTGCAATGGTAAAACCATCTGGAACTCACATGAAAAAGTAGACGATCCCATACTTTTTTTTCACATGAAAGCAGGTGCAGGTTGAAAGGCAGCCAAGGAATAAACAATTACTGCTAGTGAAGCTGTGCCTTGGGGTCTTACTTAAACATTCTCAGACAGGACCGGGATGCTTCCAACATCTACATAGCTACACAACTGCTGGCAAGACACAGCCCCTCTTGTGCTCGGCAATTACCTTTTATCAACTTTCCAAAGATTTAAACTGCAGCCTTAAAAACCTGCCAAGCTACCAATTTGGAAACTGATCATTCTCCTCCGAGCAAGGGGCTCCTGGTCAGTCCCGGCATCGGAAGAACTTCCCACAATGCCTTGTTTCTAGTGACTTTGCCGAAGACACGGAGCAATACACACAGCATTTGCCGATGACCGATCAGTTCTATAGCTCTCTGACCACTTGCAGAGTACGAGTCGAATGTCTGAACATACAAGGAGCGGGGGAGGTGCTCAGACTATAATTTTGGTTTTACTCTCGGAGCACTGCCTATGAAAAATTTTTCAAGTCATTTTTTTTTTCTTAAGAAAAATGCTTAAAGACACAACTCTATTTAACTTTAAAAAAAATAAATAAAAAAAAAGGGAGCCTGCAACCAGCAGCCTACACAATACAAACCAGAAAAGGTTGTTACTTGGACCTCTGAAAATACCACCAGAACTACACATTCACCTTGAACTTTATACACCCGACACTACGCCAATGAGCCTCCATACACCCAAAACTAAACCAGTAAACTCTAATAATATCAACACAAAAAAAAGAAAAAAAAAAAGAAAAATGCTTTCCTGATCCTATACACACTTACCAAAAAGCCACCCCTGGATATTCACGTAGTCAAAGCCAAGCCGCTTGTCCTCCAACCACTATATCAGCACCTACTCTCCTCGACCTGAAGCACAACCAACGTTGGCCACATTAGCCCCCGTTCACACAGGGGCGACGTGACTTGCAGCGCGTCTCACAGACGCGACCTGCACACGATTTCAGCGGCGACTTGCAAAATGACTTCTGTATAGAAGTCAATGCAAGTCGCCTGAAGTCGCCCCGAAAATACTACAGGAACCTTTTTCTAAGTCGGAGCGACTTGAGTCGCTCCTATTAGAACGGTTCCGTAGTACAGAACGGAGCGCGACTTGTCAGGCGGCTAAGTCGCCTGACAAGTCGCGGTAGTGTGAACCGGCACTTAGTCTACTCAATCTGAGACCTCACACACCCAGCATAAAGCATTGCACCAACTCTACCCACGCAGGCAATTATACTACCGGACCAGCATACATGAACATTGAGCCACTTACTATGAAGACTGAATCAATCAAGTTAATCTTCTAGACGCATACACACACACACACACACACACACACACACACACAAACACACACACACATTCATTATTAAGGTGCAAACTTATCTATTGAAATCCGTACAAAGCCTCTTATTTTTCTGGAGCTCCACACACTTCTTCTGTCTCTAGATATACAAGCACAGACTGACCAGTATACACCCCACAACAAGTCACTTACTACTCTAGGGAACGACCAGTATACACCCCACAAGTTAATTACTACTCTAGGGAATGACCAGTATACACCCGGCAACAAGTCGCTTACTACACCGGGGAACAACCAGTATACACCACAAAAAAAAGTCGCTTACAACTATAGGGAACAACCAGTACACACCCCGCAACAAGTTGCTTGCTACACTAGGGGATGACCAGTATACACCCCGCAACAAGTCGCTTACTACACCAGGGAATGACCAGTATACACCTCGCAACAAGTCGCTTACAACTATAGGGAACAACCAGTACACACCCCGCAACAAGTTGCTTGCTACACTAGGGGATGACCAGTACACACCCCGCAAAACAAGTCGCTTACTACACCAGGGAATGACCAGTATACACCCCGCAACAAGTCGCTTACTACACCAGGGAACGACTAGTATACACCCCAAAACAAGTCGATTACAACTATAGGGAACAACCAGTATACACCCCAAAACAAGTCGCTTAGAACTATAGGGAACAACCAGTACACACCCCGCAACAGTTTGCTTGCTACACTAGGGAATGACCAGTATACACCCCAAAACAAGTCGCTTACTACACTAGGGAATGACCAGTATACACACCAAAACAAGTCGCTTACTACACTGGGGAACAACCAGTACACACCCCAAAACAAGTCACTTACTACTCTAGGGAACCAGAATACTCCCCACAACAAGTCAATTACTAATCTAGGGAACAACCAGTACACACCCCGCAACAAGATGTTTACTACAATAGGGAACCAGAATACACCCCACAACAAGTCGCTAACTACACAAGGGAACAACCAGTATACACCACAAAACAAGTCATTTACTACACTAGGGAATGACCAGTATACACCAGGCAACAAATCGCTTACTACTTACTCTAGGGAACCAGTATACACCCCACAACAAGTCGCTTACTACACTAGGGAATGACCAGTACACACCCCGCAACAAGATGCTTACTACTCTATGGAACGACCAGTATGCACCCCACAACTAGTTACTTACTACAGTAGGGAACAACCAGTACACACCCCGCAACAAGTCGCTTACTACTCTAGGGAACGACCAGTATACACCACAAAACAAGTAATTTACTACACTAGGGAATGACCAGTATACACCAGGCAACAAATCGCTTACTACTTACTCTAGGGAACCAGTATACACCCCACAACAAGTCGCTTACTACACTACGGAATGACCAGTACACACCCCGCAACAAGATGCTTACTACTCTATGGAACGACCAGTATACACCCCACAACTAGTTACTTACTACAGTAGGGAACAACCAGTACACACCCCGCAACAAGTCGCTTACTACTCTAGGGAACGACCAGTATACACCACAAAACAAGTCATTTACTACACTAGGGAATGACCAGTATACACCAGGCAACAAATCGCTTACTACTTACTCTAGGGAACCAGTATACACTCCACAACAAGTCGCTTACTACACTAGGGAATGACCAGTACACACCCCACAACAAGATGCTTACTACTCTATGGAACGACCAGTATACACCCCACAACTAGTTACTTACTACAGTAGGGAACAACCAGTACACACCCCGCAACAAGTCGCTTACTACTCTAGGGAATGACCAGAATACACCCCACAACAAGTTGCTGACTATTCTATGGAACAAGCAGTACACACCCCAAAGCATGTCTATTACTACTCTAGGGGGTTAAATGTAACTCAAAATAAAAAGTAAATATACCCAGCACTGGGCTTCTCTAAAACTTTTTTGTGTGATCATTCAAACTTATCTAACTTTCCAGGACTTGCAAGGACCGAAAATTGTTCTACTTTCTCCTCTGCAGATACTACCAAAACCACTTAAAGCCAATGTGCTCACATGGAACTATATATACTCAAAACTGGGTCATCTATCATTCTGGACCAGCATACTTCTAACATAAAGCCGTTTTCCTTCCTTCCCATAAGTACACCCTATTATTGGTTTAGAGATACAAAAGAGCATCAAATCTGAAAAAGTAAAATCAATACGATACTAATAATTGTCTAACTCTAAAAGATTTAACAGTCCTGTAGATCAACAAAACAGAATTCAAGAGCTGGTCAATATGTTGGAGCAGCCAACAGGATAATTTTTTTAGAACCAGAATATATATATATATATATATATATATATATATATATATATATATATATATATATATATATATATACCGTATATACACGTCTATGGATAATATAAATAAAAAAAGTTTCGGCATAGTAAGCAAACCACCTGTAATGTTTTTAGGGGTACTGACTACTTGGCCACAGAGATTGGTCCAGCCTTACTATAACTACCTTATTGAAGCATAATACAATCAGAATCCAAATGGCACAAAAAAAAAAGTATATAAGCATACAGAACAAAAATACAAAATTTTAACTCCCATTTGCTTTTAACAAACGGGAGTTAACTTACAAAGTACAATCACTTCACACATGGCAAACCAATGGACTTGAGGTATGAAAACTGGAGCAGTTACCAATGCCAACCAGATTCCTAGTCTCATTTAAAAGATGAAAACTGATTGGTTCATATATGCATGATCTCCGCTTCTTTTCCAAACATAAATCAGTCTCATTGCACTTTTAATATTTTTAAATACTAGACTATTGATATTTTAACATGCACTTAGAAAGTTCTATAATACAAAAAAAAAAAGAATCAAGGAGCTTTGGCTTACCCCATCCATTGGGTAGAGGTCCAAGAGGATCATTGTCTGGTGCGGCGGACGGGGACTGCGAACAGAGAGACAGCAAGGCAGAAAGTAAGGGAAGGGAAGCAGGTAACTAGGTAGGTCCCCTCTAGTGACAGGACAGTGCTGGACTGGAGGCTGCCCCTGAGCAGGAGATGCCATGTGCTTCGCAGACGTCCCCAGCTGGACTCAGCTCTCACACGTCCGACTTGCTCCCAAAACCAGAGGGGAAAATATTGCAGGCCTTTCAAATGAAATCATTCCCACAAGCCACCAGTAAACGCCCAGCTCTTCCCGGCTCTGGGCTCAGATCCTGGCCCCCCTTTCCAACACAGACCCCCTCTCTCTCTCTCTCTCTCACCTCCTCCCCTCCCAAAACCCAAAAGCCCGTCCCTTGGCAGAGCGGTGAGCAAGAGTAGCCCAAACTGAAGAAATATTCAGCAACTTATAGGCACAGCTTGCTGCCCCCCTTCCCTTGGATCCTGGCATACAATGCACCTTTCTTCTCCTGCAGTGAGGGGATGCTTAGAGAGAAGGAAGGAGGTGTGTAAAGGGGGGGGGTGTGAAATTGCTGGGAGGTGCAGGGGGGGGGGGGGGGGGACTGCTAATGTTTATATAACTCTCCCTCACTTGACCAGCTCCGAAGTCCCCGGGGGGATACAGGACCAATCTCCACTGTGGGCAGCTTGTGTCGACCTCCTGAAAAGGATCCCCCACAAAATACCAGCAGCAGTTGTGAAAACACATGTAATGGGCATTTGTGCATTCTTATTCTGATGAAACAGAGACCCGTTGCACTATTCAATCGTCTAAGAAAAGGAATCTTTTATGGGGAGGGGAATGTGTGGCATGTATTTCCATTGCCTGCCCAGTCATCTCATTCATCTGTGTGCTACTAAGAAAAAAAAAAAAAGTTACAGGCACAGCTTGAAGGGGATATTAAGAAAATAGACCATACATACCATGTGGACAATTCATAAAACCCCACCATTCCAAAGCTTTTGGTAATCACTTAACTTACACAAAGGTAATACTGCTTTTAACACGTGTGCAACAAGTGTGCAGTTTTTTCTTTTTTAGCTTTAATTGCGCGTGTGATTTTTGATTTTTTTTGTTCTTTTTTTTTATGCATTATCCAAAGTTGGAAATAAACTTTCAAGGATTTTATAGCCCTTTCACGCTGGGGCGGTAGCGTTAAAGTGCCGCTTTTTACCGCAGCTAGCAGCAGAGGAAAGGGTTAAAAGCGCCCGTGTTGTGGCGCTGCTGAAGCGCTTTGCAGGCGCTTCCCATTCATTTCAATGGGCAGGGAATTTTGGGAGAGATGTATACACCCGCACCGCCGCAAAGATGCTGCCTGCAGGACTTTTTTTTACCCCCCGCTCTGCAAGCGCACCGCCCCAGTGTGAAAGCACTCGGTCTTTCGCATTGGGGTGGCTTGAGAGGCTCTTTACACCCGATATATTTAGCGCTAAAACGCCTGAAAAGAGTCCTCAGTGTAAAAGGGGTCTTAATGGTACAGAAAGGATTTGTCTCCCTACATGTCATTCAGCAGGGGTAGATAGTTTGAATCTCATCCGATTCAGTAGAGACCGGCCGAGATTCGAACCATCTATGGGCAGGCTGATTGTACCCAATTCAATTGTAGTACAACTTGGGTACGACCAGCATGTCAGATTTTTCATGCGATTAGCTATTGCCGCTGGCAATAATCACAGCATTCTCCCCTTTGCCGCGGCAAAGTCAGCCAGAAGTGGGAGCAGGTACCTGTTAAAACCAGTTACCCGCTCCCCCCTGAAAGTTGCCAAATGTGGAAGTGGAGGGGGTGGAGGGGGCATGGTGGGCAAATAAGTGGAGCTACCCAGGGCTTTTTTTCTCAGAGAATAGGTGCAGAAACTCCGCCTTTTGGAGTTAGCCCTTGTCTCTGCTCCTACCCACTTCCAAGCACAGTTACTTGGTTCCACCCCCTTTCCCAGCAACAATAAACCCCTGCAAAAAAATAGCACCTCCAGTAACAATAGATCCCCTAGCAACCGGCATCAGTAGACACTGTAACACAATCCAGCACCCCTTGCAATTACATACATTCAGTGCTGAAGGTGCCGGAACTGCGGTCCCCCTCGTTCCCGATGAAAAAAAGCCCTTGAGCTACCCCTTTTAGGTGGAGCTCCACTTTAAAGCGGAGTTCCACCCAAAAATGGAACTTCAGCTTTTCCAGTTCCTCCCCCTCTCTGGTGTCACATTTGGCACCTCTCAGAGGGGAGCAGATACCTGTCTAATACAGGTATTTTGCTCCCACTTCCGGGCATAGATAGATACCCGAGCCCCCCGCGGGTACCTACGCTACTTCCGGTCCCCCCTGCTGTATTCTGGGAAACACATGGGTCCCAGAAAACAGCAGGGACCAGTGGGATAGCGCAGCGTGAGTCACGCATGCGCAGTAGGCGGCTTCACTTCCTGATTCTCTTACCGAGGATGGCGGCAGCAGGACCCGACAGCCGAGCGATAGATCGGCTTCAGGTGCCGACATCGCGGGTGCCCTGGACAGGTAAGTGTCGATATATTAAAAGCCAGCAGCTGAAGTATTTGTAGCTGCTGACTGTAAAAAAAAATAAAAAAAAAAAAATGGCGGAACTCCGCTTTAAGATTGTGTGTTTTGATCACACATAATACTCTTGCGGATTCCCTAATCTTAGTAGTATTGTTTTAGAATATTTGGTAATATCATTTGTATATGGTAAATGTATGAATTTCTTTGGTAGAAAAAGTCCCTAGCATGAGTCTGGCATCTTATGTCTACAGCTTCTCACAGTGTGCATTAGAAGCTGCAGCAAGTCAGAGAGAGCCCGTCTCATTTCCTGGCTGCAGGACATCCAACTTCATCTTGCTCTTTCCTCTTCAGTCCTACCCACCCCTTTTCAATCATAAAGGGGAATCATCATCATGTGTGCATTATTGAGGGTAGTCTGCAAATGCCCCCTCCTCTTGACTGACACCTGCCCCTGAAGGCATTTTTATATTTGTACAACTCCTCCCAAGAGCAAGCCCGCCGCATGATACTTCTGAGACGAGTACGGAGCTAGGGCGCTGTGATGTTTTCAAAAAGCTACAGGCCCCTCCCACCAGCCGCGATCTGCATGCGCTGCACAGGGAAACATAGAGACCCAGTAATTACATCACTGGATCTACTATAAGTTACAGGGCCTTAAAAAAGTATTCATACCCCTTGCATTTTCCACAATTTGTCATGTTACAACCAAAAATGTAAATGTATTTTATTGGGATTTCATGTGATAGACCAACACAAAGTGGCACATAATTGTGAAGTGGAAGGAAAATGATAAATGGTTTTCAATTTTTTTTACAAATAAATATGTGAAAAGTGTGGAGGGGGGGGGGGGGCATTTATATTCAGCGCCCTTTACTCTGATACCCCTAACTAACATCTAGTGGAACCAATTGCCTTCAGAAGTCACCTGAGGATGGTATAAATGTAGCGCTAAACCATAGACATTCAATAACGTGACCAAATAATGTATAAAAGTGATCAGAACTAAATAGTGAATATCAGTCCCAAAAATAAGTACAACAAAGCATATGAAAAATGGGTGAGAACACAAATAAGGAAGTCCCAAAGGTGAAAAAAATCTTGTGGAAAACATATAAAAAAAAGCCCCCCTGCAGAAAATGGTTGTTCAGAAGTGGGATACATGGGCCTCAGCAAGCGTGTAAAACTTCAGGAATAATGTGTCCTCCACCCAAGGAAAGGGATGTATACTCTTACCGGAACAGGTGGACTCGAATGTCAGCGGCAACGAGTCAACAAGGCAAGGATATCCAAATCGACCGATGGCCAAAACGATCCAGGAAGTCAAGGGAAAAATGATCCTCCACCTAATCAGTATATAGAGTCCTCCTGTGTGTAATTTAATCTCAGTATAAATACAGCTGTTCTGTGAAGCCCTCAGAGGATTGTTGGAGAACCTTAGTGAACAAACAGCATCATGAAGGCCAAGGAACACACCAGACAGCTCAGGGATAAAGTTGTGGAGAAGTATAAAGCAGGTTTAGGTTATAAAAAAAATCTCCCAAGCTTTGAACATCTCACGGAGCTCTGTTCAATCCATTATCAGAAAATGGAAAGAGTATGACACAACTGCAAATCTACCAAGACATGGCCGTCCACCTAAACTGACAGGCCGGGCAAGGAGAGCGTTCATCAGAGAAGAGCCAAGAGTCCCATGGTAACTCTGGAGGAGCTGCACAGATCCACAGCTCAGGGGGGAGAATCTGTCCACAGGACAACTATTAGTCGTGATCTCCACAAATCTACCCTTTATGGAAGAGTGACAAGAAGAAAGACATTGGTGAAAGAAAGTCATAAGAAGTCCTGTTTGTAGTTTGGGAGAAGCCACGTGGGGGACACAGCAAACATGTGGAAGGTGCTCGGGTCAGATGAGACCAAAACTGAACTTTTTGGCCTAAGCAAAGCAAAACGCTATGTGTGGTGGAAAACTAACACTGCACATCACCCTGAACACACCATCCCCACCGTGAAACATGGTGGTGGCAGCATCATGTTGTGGGGATGTTTTTCTTCAGCAGGGACAGGGAAGCTGGTCAGAGTTGATGGGAAGATGGATGGAGCCAAATACAGGACAATCTTAGAAGAAAACCTGTTAGAGTCTGCAAAAGACTTGAGACCGGGGCGAAGGTTCACCTTCCAGCAGGACAACGACCCAAAACATACAGCCAGAGCTACAATGGAATGGTTTAGATCAAAGCATATTCATGTGTTAGAATGGCCCAGTCACAGTCCAGACCTAAATCCAATTGAGAATCTGTGGCAAGACTTGAAAATTGGTGTTCACAGACGCTCTCCATCCGATCTGACAGAGCTTGAGATATCTTGCAAAGAAGAATGGGCAAAAATGTCCCTTTCTAGATGTGCAAAGCTGGTAGAGACATCCCCAAAAAGACTCGCAGCTGTAATTGCAGAGAAAGGGGGTTCTACAAAGTATTGACTCTGAATACAAATGCCCCCCACACTTTTCACATATTTGTAAAAAATGTTGAAAACTATTTATCATTTTCCTTCCACTGCACAATTATGTGGCACTTTGTGTTGGTCTATCAAATAAAATCCCAATAAAATACATTTATGTTTTTGGTTGTAACATGACAACATGTGGAAAATGTCAAGGGGTATGAATACTTTTTCAAGGCACTGTAAACTTCAGCTTCCGTGTTTGAGGGCAAGTCTAAGGGTTAAGAGTTCATTTTAGAGAGTGTAAATGGTTAGATTGAGGATTAAGTGGTAGGGTCAAATCAAAAGTTATGTTGAAGGGTCCACTGGACTGGGCTTTTTTTCCGTGGGGCTGCAGATTTGCATATCTCCCTCACGGAGAGCCCTGGGACCCCTACTAACGATCGGGATCCGGAACGCCCAATTCTGGGTCACCTGATCGCTGTGATAGCCCCTGATTGGCTATCACAGTGATCAGCCCCCGTGTTTTCTTTATCTGTGAATGGAGGAGAGAGATACTTAGTATCTCTCTTTCTCCTTGCAGAAAAAAAAAAAGTGTGTGTAAAAAAAAAAAAGAAAAAGAAAAAGAAAAAGAATCAAATTGAAAAAAATAAATCCAAAAAAAATTCCTACATAAAAGCGATAATAAAGTCAAATTTTTTGTGTTTCAAAGTAACAGACATGTTATACTTACCTGCTCTGTGTAATGGTTATACAAGGAGCAGCCCCGATTCTCCTCTTATCGGGTCCTCTGCGGCGCTCCTGGCCCCTCCCTCCTGTTGAGGGCCCCCACAGCAAGCAGCTTGCTATGGGGGCACCTAAGCCAAGCCGCAGCTCCGTGTGTCGATTCAAACACTGACCTCACTCTATTCATTGGCTTACTGACTTTGACAGCACAGCAGCGGGAGCCAATGGCGCTCCGCTGCTGTCTCAGCCAATCAGAAGGGAGAGTCCCGGACAGCCAAGTCTCTCCTGCAACATCGCTGGATTGAGATGGGCTCAGATAGGTATTAGGGGGCTGGGGGGAAGCTGCTGCACACAGAAGGCTTTTTATCTTAATGTGTTAAAAACACTCTTCTCTCCTTTACAATCAGGCTTTAATTCTTGATCTAGGTCAGTGCCAGGGTTAGTATTTGGGTCAAGGTCAGGATCAAGAGGTCAGAGCCAGTATTATTATTTTTTTTTCAGTAACAGTGTCAGTATGTTTTAGGTAGGATAAAAAAAAAGGAATTAGAACTATTGTTTTACGGGTAAAAAGGACAACTAACATTTGTGGTATCGCTGCCAATGTCGGGAGCAGAAGAATTTATTTTGGGTTGTTCTTTGGCGGAAGGTTATGGCAGTAGCAAGAAATATACATTATTTCTAAATGAAAAAAAATATTTTGGACCAGTTTTCCTATTTTTGATGATAAAAGAAAAAAAAATCAACCATTACCATTGGAAATATGCAAAAATGTACCCCCCCCCCCCCCCTGTACATTGGGATATTAAGGGCAACTTGTATATTAGATAAAACGATTTCTAAAAGGTAAAAATCTATTGAATACATGGATAAAGGCTAGGTGTACATATCAACACTTAAAAAAACAAAAAACACATAAACATAGAAGGATAATTGCTGGTATACAGATAGTTGCTGCAGTGATATGTCTTCCCCTAAGCTCAACGCGTTTCAGGAGAAACTTGAATCCCTTCTTCAGGATCATTTAAGAGAAGACATCACTGCAGCAACTGAATACCAGCAGTTATCTTACTATGTTTTTGTCTTTTCTTTTAAAGTGTTGATATGTACACCTAGCTTTTATCCATAAATTTAATAAAATGTTACCTTTTATACATAGTTTTGTCTAATATGCGAGTTGCCCTTGAAGGCCCAATGCACCGGGGGGTACCATTTTGCATATTTCCAATGATAATGGATACAGTGCCTTGCAAAAGTATTCGGCCCCCTTGAACTTTTCAACCTTTTGCCACAGTTCAGGCTTCAAACATAAAGATATAAAATTTTAATTTTTTGTGAAGAATCACCAACAAGTGGGACACAATTGTGAAGTGGAACGAAATCTATTGGATATTTTAAACTTTTTTAGCAAATAAAAAACTGAAAAGTGGTGCGTGCAAAATTATTCGGCCCCTTTACTTTCAGTGCAGCAAACTCACTCCAGAAGTTCAGCGAGGATCTCTGAATGATCCAATGTTGTCCTAAATGACTGATGGTGATAAATAGAATCCACCTGTGTGTAATCAAGTCTCTTTATAAATGCACCTGCTCTGTGATAGTCTCAGGGTTCTGTTGAAAGCGCAGAGAGCATCATGAAGACCAAGGAACACACCAGGCAGGTCCGTAATACTGTTGTGGAGAAGTTTAAAGCCGGATTTGGATACAAAAAGATTTCCCAAGCTTTAAACATCCCAAGGAGCACTGTGCAAGCGATCATTTTGAAATGGAAGGAGTATCAGACCACTGCAAATCTACCAAGACCTGGCCGTCCCTCTAAACTTTCAGCTCAGACAAGGAGAAGACTGATCAGAGATGCAGCCAAGAGGCCCATGATCACTCTGGATGAACTGCAGAGAACTACAGCTGAGGTGGGAGAGTCTATCCATAGGACAACAATCAGTCGTACACTGCACAAATCTGGCCTTTATGGAAGAGTGGCAAGAAGAAAGCCATTTCTCAAAGATATCCATAAAAAGTCTCATCTAAAGTTTGCCACAAGCCACCTGGGAGACACACCAAACATGTGGAAGAAGGTGCTCTGGTCAGATGAAACCAAAATCCAACTTTTTGCCCACAATGCAAAACGATATGTTTGGCGTAAAAGCAACACAGCTCATCACCCTCAACACACCATCCCCACTGTCAAACATGGTGGTGGCAGCATCATGGTTTGGGCCTGCTTTTCTTCAGCAGGGACAGGGAAGATGGTTAAAATTGAGGGGAAGATGGATGCAGCCAAATACAGGACCATTCTGGATGAAAACCTGTTGGAGTCTGCAAAAGACCTGAAACTGGGACGGAGATTTATCTTCCAACAAGACAATGATCCCAAACATACAGCAAAATCTACAAAGGAATGGTTCACAAATAAACGTATTCAGGTGTTAGAATGGCCAAGTCAAAGTCCAGACCTGAATCCAATCGAGAATCTGTGGAAAGAGCTGAAAACTGCTGTTCACAAACGCTCTCCATCCAACCTCACTGAGCTCGAGCTGTTTTGCAAGGAAGAATGGGCAAGAATTTCAGTCTCTCGATGTGCAAAACTGATAGAGACATACCCCAAGCGACTTGCAGCTGTAATCGCAGCAAAAGGTGGCTCTACAAAGTATTAACGCAAGGGGGCCGAATAATTTTGCACGCCCCACTTTTCATTTTTTTATTAGTTAAAAAAGTTTCAAAAATCCAATAGATTTCGTTCCACTTCACAATTGTGTCCCACTTGTTGGTGATTCTTCACAAAAAATAAAAATTTTATATCTTTATGTTTGAAGCCTGAAATGTGGCAAAAGGTTGAAAAGTTCAAGGGGGCCGAATACTTTCGCAAGGCACTGATTTTTTTTTCTTTCATCATCAAAGGAAAACTGGCCCAAATATATATATATATTTTTTTATTTTATTAATTTTTTTCAATTTAAATGCATATTTCCAAATTAATAGGGTCGTTGGTAACAATCTATGGGTCTTTCTGGTGGTTTTAAATTCTCTACTATCCATCGCCTATTAACCACCAAAAGAAAGCCCAATTTGTCCTGAAAGAAACGCGGTATAATCCACCTGGATGCACAAAGTAGTTGTGATATTTACAGTATTACTAACACGTGTCAAAGTTGCAAAATTGTGCTTGGGCATTTAGATTTGTTTTACCCTTAGGCACAAGGGGTTAACTAAAAATATAAGCCACCTTACCATTTTATTTGCATGGCGTGTCTTACCTGGTACAGGTAGCGCTGGCTCAGCTGCTGCATTGCTCCCTGCAACTGGTTCCTCTGCGTCTGCCATTGCTCATAGTTGCGGACGTACTCCGCCGTAGGTCTCTGCCAAGTAGTGGTGCGGGTGTTGTGGTCAACGTAGTAGTATCGCCCTCGACTGTCCACCCGCTTTTCCCATCTGTGTGGAGAAAACACAAATATGTTTAGCACTGAATAGGCTTTCTACAGCAACCCCCCACCGCACCTGCATCGCCGAGGGCACATGGCAGTGACATGGAAAGCAGTTACGCTACAAAGTGTGAGGTCTCACCCAGGTGGCAGAGGTCGTTCCCACGTGGTGGTCTTTGTGTTATGATCGACGTAATAAACACGTCCGTTGCTCAGCATTCTCTGCTCCCACCTAAAACAGAAATGAGGGTTTTAAAAGGAGAAATTATTTATTCAAAACACATACATAATAAAAAAAAGAACTGCACAATTAATTCAGTTTAAAACCAACAATGGTGATAAAATAAAAAATGTATGGAAAAAAACAAAAAAAAAAAAAAAAAACAACAATGGCATTCAAGAGCTTTCACCAATTGTGCCATTGTTTATTTTTTATCGTATTTATTACATTTTCAAAGGCATACATTGGATATAAAAAGTCTGCACACCCCTGTTAAAAATGTCAGATTTCTGTGATGTAAAAAAAAAAAGAGACAAAGATAAGGCCCCTTTCACACTGGGACGGCCGTTTTAGCGGCGGTCTGCGGCCGCTATCGGGGTGGTTTTAACCCCCGCTAGCGACCGAAAAAGGGTTAAAACTGCAGCGGCGCTTTGCCGGTGGTATAGCCACGCTGTCCCATTGATTTCAACGGGTAGGAGCGGTTTAGGAGCGGTTTCACCGCTTCAAAGATGCGGCTAGCAGGACTTGTTTTTACCGTCCTGCTAGCGCATCGGGCCAGTTTTTTCAGGCGCTACACAGGCGCTATTTTTAGCGCTGTAGCGCCTGAAAACCGCCCCAGTGTGAAAGGGGCCTAAATCATTTCAAAACTTTTTCCACCTTTAATGCGACCTATAAACTGTACAACTCAGTTAAACAACAAACTGAAATTTTAGTTGGAGGGAAGTAAAAAAAAATTAAAAATAAAAAAAAATATATATATAAGAAAAAAAGGAATTGCGCTAACCTATATAGACTAAAATTGGTGTGAACCCAAAGAATATATGTATGTACCAATCAAAGGGTGAAAACAACTGGACACCTCAAGTTGTTACACCTGAGAAGTGAATCACTTAAACAAATTGTGCATGTGTATATATGTGCAACACTAGCCAGCACAAATAAGATGCAGCTATGTATCTCCAGTGTTGGCATCAAAGAGAAAAACCACTGTGTGTTAAATGAAAAAATGAAAAAATACAAAGCATGAGTGATGAACTAAAGCTCAAACAAGGTGTGAAACAATATAAACATAAAAATATGGTAAACAAATGAAAAACCAATAGGTAAAAATAGGTTAATTGATAATGACAATAATATAGTGTCCGTATAATAAATGGAAATTAATAATAATGATAAATAGTGTCCATGTGGTGGACCGACCACCCGTGATGAATTTACAGTGGATGACTAGATTCCAAACAAAAAGAACTTTCCAAAGTGCGAATGTGCTCTTGCCACCACCACATATATAAGTTGGCTCCTTACCGACTCAATGTGACCCCCCGTTACAGAGGATCACAGCAGGCGACAAAAGATTGAATGGGCATTCACATTAATGGGCTGCTTGTCCGGTCTCAAATCTTCCACAAGATGGAGCTAATACAGTTTCTGCCTTCTTTTCCCTCCCATACACCACTCTCCACTCAGCGCAATACCACATAAAAGATAAAGGCTCCAAATAGTGTAAAACCAACAACTTTTAATTCAAAAAATAGTAATGCACTTACATAAATTACTTGGCATCAGGCTCAATAGGAAGTGTGCGCCGGCCGGACGCACACAAACAAACCAACCCGTACTTCCTGGTAATTAGCAAACGAAAAGACCGAGGTGACGTCAACACGTCGCTCCGCCCTACGCGTTTTGTAATAACTTACGTCGTCCAGGGGCTTTATATATCTATATATATATATAAAAGACCCCTTCCACACTGGGGCGTTTTTCAGGCGCTTTAGCGTTAAAAAAAGCGCCTTTAAAGTGCTTGAAAGAAGCCGCAACTGCAATCCCAATGTAAAAGCCAGAGTGCTTTCACACTTGGGGTGTTTTTCAGGCTCTTTATCTTTTAAAAAAAAAGCACCTGTAAAGCGCCTGAAAGAAGCCGCAACTGCAATCCCAATGTGAAAGCCTGAGTGCTTTCACACTGAGGCCCTGCGCTGGCAGGGCGTCAAAAAAAAGTCCTGCAAGCAGTTTCTTTGCAGCGCTTTTGGAGCGGTGTATTAATATTAAGTAAAAATTTATAATTATTTTAAGTAAAAATTAATAATAAGTAAAAATTAAGTAATTAATAATACACCACTCCTAAAGCGCCCCTTCCCATTGAAATCAATGGGAAGCACCTGCAAAACGCCTGAAAAGCGCTTTTGGCAGCAGTGTTTTGTGGGCGCTTTTAACCCTTTATTTGGCCACTAACAGGGGTTAAAAGTGCCCCAATAGGGCTCGAAAAATGTTGGTAAAGCGATGCTAGTTTAAGCGGCACTTTACCAGATTTTTCGGGCGCGGACATTGTGAAAGGGCTCTTAAAGCACTTGGGCTTTCACATTGGGATTGCAGCTTCTTTCAAGCAATTTACAGGTGCTTTTTTTTAATGCTAAAGCGCCTGAAAAACGCCCCAGTATGAAAGGGGTCTAAGTGGGCGCACTCTTATGCCACGTACACACGATCGGAATTTTGGTCGGAAAAAGCTCTGATGGTTTTCCCGATGGAATTCTGACGGGATTTCGCTCAAGCTGTCTTGCATACACACGGTCACACCAAATTCCGACCGCCAAGAACGCGGTGACGTACAGCACGTACGACGGGACTAGAAAAAGGAAGTTCAATACTCAGTAGCCATTAGCTTCCATCTCCTAGTTGAATCTGAGCATGCGTGAGTTTTTGCGTGTCGGAACTGCACACACACAATCGGAATTTCCGTCGGAAAAATTGAGAACATGCTCTCAAAGTTTTGCTGGCAGGAATTCAGCCAGCTAAATTGAGATGGAGCGTACACACAGTTGCACTTTCCGATGAAAAGCTCTCATTTGTCTTTTTCTGGCCAAAATTCCGATCGTGTGTACGCGGCATTACACTAATACTTTTTTAAAGCACCTTTTGATATTATTACAGCACTCAGTCTTTTTGGGGATGAGTCTATCAGCATGTCAAATCTTGACTTGTCAATATTTGCCCGCTGTTCTTTGCAAAAATACTCCAAATCTGTCAGATTGTGAGGGCATCTCCTATGTACAGCCATCTTCAGATCACCCCACATATTTTCAATGGGATTCAGGTCTGGGCTTCTGCTGGCCCATTGCAAAACTTAAATATTCTTCTGGTGAAGCAATTCCTTTGTTTATTTAGATGTATGCTTTGGGTTGTTGTCATGCTGAAAGATGAAGTTCTTCTTCTTCATATTCATCTTTCTAGCAGAACCCTGAAGGTTTCTGCTAGAAGTGATCTTGGGACATAATGCCCAGTGCCCATGGCCTGAAGTCACCTCCAGCACATGTTCAGGATCTGGGTCCATCTTATGTAAAATCATAGGGCATCAGTACCATCTCAACAATATCTTGTACTTACGTTCCTGAGCAAGTAAAGAGGGGGGCAAGAGCCACAGGGATCGGTCTTGTGCGGGAAAGATAGGAGGATTAGGCACAGTGGGGCAAAAAAGTATTTAGTCAGCCACCAATTGTGCAAGTTCTCCCACTTAAAAAGATGAAAGGCCATAAAAAGGCCTGTAATTGTCATCATAGTTATACCTCAACTATGAGAGACAAAATGTGGAAACAAATACAAACAAGCACATTGAGTCCCTGGCGGCGTAGTGTGTTACTGGTGGTAGCCTTTGTTAAGTTGGTCCCAGCTCTCTACAGGTCATTCACTAGGTCCCCCCGTGTGGTTCTGGGATTTTTGCTCACCGTTCTTGTGATCATTTTGACCCCATGGGGTGAGATCTTGCGTGGAGCCCCAGATCGAGGGAGATTATCAGTGGTCTTGTATGTCTTCTATTTTCTAATTATTGCTCCCATAGTTGATTTCTTGACACCAAGCTGCTTGCCTATTGCAGATTCGGTCTTCCCAACCTGGTGCAGGTCTACAATTTTGTTTATGGTGTCTTTCGACAGCTCTTTGGTCTTCACCATAGTGGAGTTTGGAGTGTGATTGTTTGAGGTTGTGGACAGGGGTCTTTTATACCAGTTCAAACAGGTGCCATTAATACAGGTAATGAGTGGAGGAGAGAGGAGCCTCTTAAAGAAGTAGATAAGGGTCTGTGAGAGCCAGAAATCTTGCTTGTTTGTAGGGGACCAAATACTTATTTTCCACCATAATTTGCAAATAAATTCTTTCAAAAATCAGATGTGATTGTCTGGATTTGTTTCCACGTTTTGTCTCCCATAGTTGAGGTTTACCTATGATGACAATTACAGGCCTCTTTCATCTTTTTAAGTGGGAGAACTTGCTCAATTGGTGGCTGACTAAATACTTTTTTGCCCCACTGTAAGTAATAGGTAGGTATTAGGTCATCTCTGTGCTCCAATCCCCTAGACAAAAATTAGCAGATAACCCTTGCAGTGAATGAATTTATTTACCAGTATATTAAAGTGTATCCAAATCCAATTTTTTTTTATATATGGCAGATAACTAGTCCTTGGTGTGGTTATGACCCGGTAATCCTGCAAATTACACAATTCCTGTCCCTGAGTGGCTATGTCCTTGGATATCTATGGAGGGAGCCATGGTTGTCACCATAAAAAAGCTGCGACAAGTTGTCACCAAAGTCTGCCCTTCTGAAATAGACTACAAACATGTCCATAGCTCTTCATCTCCATAATATGGGGGGGGGGGGGGGGGGGGGCAGGGCAATTGGTAGTTTACAGAAGAAAGCCTGGAAGGAAGATATTCTTCGGTGCAGCTCACACAAAGTGACAAAGACCCCACATTTCTGGCAAGGTCAGCGGGTATTTTCTGTTTTTGCTGAAAAAATGTTCTTAGCTTGAAAAAAGAAAGAAAACAAAAAGTTGCAACATCGAAGGACTGTACGCTGCAACGTATTGCATATGTGCTCCTGGGATGGGAAGAGAAGAGTATGGAGAAGGAAAGGAACTGCCATGATCCAAAGCATACCACCTCATCAGTGAAGCACGGTGGTGGTAGTGTCATGGCGTGGGCATGTATGGCTACCAATGGAACTGGTTCTCTTGTATTCATTGATGACGTGACTGCTGACAAAAGCAGTAGGATGAACTGTTTTGGGCAATATTATCTGCTCATATTCAGCAAAATGCTTCAGAACTCATTGGACGGAACTTCACAGTGCAGATGGACAATGACCCGAAGCATACTGCGAAAGCAACCAAAGAGTTTTTTTTAAGGGAAAGAAGTGCAATGTTATGCAATGGCCAAGTCACCTGACCTGAATCCGATTGACAAAACTGAAGGGAAAATGCCCCAAGAACAAGGAACTGGAACTGAAGACAGTTGCAGTAGAGGCCTGGCAGAGCATCACCAGGGATGAAACCCAGCGTCTGGTGATGTCTATGCGTTCCAGACTTCAGGCTGTAATTGACTGCAAAGGATTTGCAACAAAGTATTAAAAAGTGAAAGTTTGATTGATGATTGTTAATCTGTCTCATTACTTTTGGTCCCTTAAAAAGTGAGAGGAACAGATACAAACTGTTGTAATTTCTACACCGTTCACCTGATTTGGATGTAAATACCCTCAGATTAAAGCTGAAAGGCTGCAGTTAAAGCACATCTTGTTCATTTCAAATCCAATGTGGTGGTGTATAAAAAGATTAGAATTGTGTTGATGTCCCAATATTTATGGACCTGACTGTATATTTGATTAGCTTAACCACATGCCAAGTGGGCCATAGCCAAAAGACGGCTACAGCTGGCTTACTCTGGGTGGACGTCCGTGGGATTTTTGATTTATAAAACCCAGTGGTGATTAAATACCACCAAAAGAAAGCTCTATTTGTGTGAAAAAAGGACAAAATTTCATATGGGTACATTGTTGCATGACTGAGTAATTGTCATTCAAAGTGTGAGAGCACAGAAAGCTGAAAATTGGTCTGGTTAGGAAGGGGGTTTAAGTGCCCAGTGGTCAAGTGGTTAAAATGCTCAGATAGGCAATTGGGTTAAAGGGTTACTAAACCCAGCACCCTGCAGTCACTATATCTGGTCTCCCACAGTACACAGAACATGGAAATGCAATTATTTTAGTAAATATAACCTGCTAAATACCTTTTCTCATCAGCAGTATATAGCAGTCTTGTGACTTCTATCAGTGTCTGGTTAAAGCTTGTAGGAGGAGTTTTCATTCTCCCACAATTGACCTATGAGAATGTAGGACCCCTGACCCTCTGTCTGGACAGTGCTGATTGGCCCTGTGCTGATCACTTGCACTCTCCCAAGAATAAAAAAAAAAAAAAAAACTCTCTAGCAACACACACCAATCTGAGCATGTACAGCCTGTCCCCTGGCTTTGTAAATATCAGGAAATGTTTTGGAGTCAGTGGAAGAAGGGGAGGATCAGAGAAGGCCGGATCAAACAGCCTTTTTACACAATACAGAAGATTAACCCCTTAGGTGAGATGAAAAAGCAAGAAATTGACCCAATTTAGAGCTTACACAGGGTAGAAGACTCCCCCCCCCCCCCCCATGTAATGATGTTGGTGCCTCAGAAAGCTAATTGCCAAGCACAAGGAACTTTCTGTGGGAGGAAGAGTACCGAGTCACATGATACATGATACCCAGAACTACTGCATATTTTATCTTTGCTTGGCGCAGCAAATAAGTGAGTGACGGGTAAAAAGGGTTAAAGGGCGTGAAGGTACTGTGCAGGATTGAAGGTGTTACATAAAGAGAACCTGTTGCTTTTGCTTTGCAAGCTTAATGTTCACTTTAGGCCTGCAAACTCTATAGCATGAGCAGACAGCTTAGAAATGAAGCTGCACAGCAGATAGACTCCTACCATTAATGCAGACTAACGGGGCAGATTATTATGATGCACACATGTATATGGTAAAAATAAAATCGGCTTTGCCGACTTCCTCTCCACCGCATGGAATGTTCTAATAAATTACAAAATGTAATTAATGTACAGAATCTTCTTTCTCAGGGCTGCTGACAAAATAAAACAACCTTGTGCAAACAGATGCCAGGAGAGCTGCCAAGTCGCAGTGTAACCTGGTGAGTGTCTGCCACTGCGGCTTTGACTGGAAATTCCGTCATCCTCGTGCCTGTGTCCTGTCCAGCCCCCACAGCAAAACTGGCACCGACATGTGAGTCGCGCCATGCCCCCTGTCCTGCATGCATTTCGTCTGCTTCAAAGCCTGACACGGTTTTACCACGCATGGAGTACCGGTCTCCTATGGATGCTTGGCTGAGCCGATACCAAATCTACACGTCTACAAAGAAATAGTGACATTAAACGAAAAGTCCCCACTCCTCATAATGGTGACAATTCATGGCGAGCACTGACTATGGGTTCAGCTGACAAAACAGCTCCATGAATAGTGTACAGGTGATGGGTAGAACCTGGTGCATATTTCATAACTAAATATAGAACCGTGTCTGAGCAGCAATTAGAACTTTTCAGAAGTTGCCTTTTAAATTTTCTTTCTCATTGCTGCAGCCTCCAACCTTTGCTCTGTTCCAGTGCTGCAGCATCTATACCAGGGATATGCAATTAGCGGACCTCCAGCTGTTGTAGAACTACAATTCCCATGAGGCATAGCAAGACTCTGACAGCCACAAGCCTGACACCCAGACCCAGAGGCATGATGGGATTTGTAGTTTTGCAACAGCTGGAGGTCTGCTAATTGCATATCCCTGATCTAAACCTTTGCTCGGTTCCAGTGCTGCAGCCTCCAACCTTTGCTCGGTTCCAGTGCTGCAGCCTCCAACTTTTGCTCGGTTCCAGTGCTGCAGCCTCCAACTTTTGCTTTGTTTCAGTGCTGCAGCCTCCAACCTTTGCTTTGTTTCAGTGCTTCAGCCTCCAACCTTTGCTTTGTTTCAGTGCTTCAGCCTCCAACTTTTGCTTTGTTTCAGTGCTGCAGCCTCCAACCTTTGCTCGGTTCCAGGGCTTCAGCCTCCAACCTTTGCTCTGTTCCAGTGCTGCAGCCTCCAACTTTTGCTTTGTTTCAGTGCTGCAGCCTCCAACTTTTGCTCTATTTCAGTGCTTCAGCATCCAAACCTTTGCTCTGCTTCAGTACTACAGCCTCCAGCATATGCTTTGTTTTAGTGCTGCAGCCTCCAATGTATGCTTTGTTTTAGTGCTGCAGCCTCCAACTTTCGCTCGGTTCCAGTGCTGCAGCCTCCGTGTTCAGCATTGAACACTTCTGGAAGTATCAGATGTCTGTGTTTCCCACTATACAATGTGTTTCCATCCTATGGCCCCTACATTACTAATAGATATGGCAACGATGGTAAAGGAATTTCCCTAATGCAAACATTTAATTGCGCAGTCTTCTGACAGGCCATGTGACGCCCCGGGGTCCTCTTCTCCCTGTGGTGCTAGGTGGGCTTCAATACTGCACAGTGGTGCCCCCAATAAAATGTCAGCACTATACTGAAAGCCCAGGCCCACATGGTTTTACCCCTCATGAGATGTGTCTATGACAGCCAAGGCTCACGGGAAGTGGTGATAACGTTTTTGGATGCACGGGATGGGGATATGGCATGGACTGACACCGGCTATCGTTTAAAAAATAAGTCCAGGCCTTGCTATTTTATACAAAGTTACATTTTGGTCCAGTTTGGTGCAATGTAACTATGTATATACTAGGGCTGCAACTAACGATTATTTTCATAATCGATTAATTGGAAAAAATCATAAAAATCATATGCAATTTTTCTATTTATTTAAAAGTAATAATGATAAAACTGAGTGTTACACTCAAACTGCAGAACAAAACACCAATGATGGGGCACTATTCCTCCTGGGAACACCAATGATGGGGTACTATTCCTCCCAGGAACACCAATGATGGGACACTATTCCTCCCGGGAACACCAATGATGGGGCACTATTCCTCCCGGGAACACTAATGATGGGGTACTATTCCTCCCGGGAACACCAATGATGGGGCACTATTCCTCCTGGGAGCACTAATGATGGGGCACTATTCCTCCCACTGATACCAATGATGGGGCACAATTCCTCCCGGGAACACCAATGATGGGGCACTATTCCTCCTGGGAGCACTAATGATGGGGCACTATTCCTCCCACTAAAACCAATGATGGGGCACTATTCCTCCCATTGATACCAATGATGGGGCACTATTCCTCCCATTGACACCAATGATGGGGCACTATTCCTCCCACTGACACCAATGATGGGGCACTATTTCTCTTGGGAACAGCCATGATGGGGCACTATTTCTCTTGGGAACAGCAATGATGGTGTACTATTCCTCCCCGGAACACCAATGATGGGGCACTATTCCTCCCCGGAACACCAATGATGGGGCACTATTCCTCCCGGGAACACCAATGGTGGGGCACTATTCCTCCCGGGAACACCAATGATGGGGTACTATTTCTCCCTGGAACAGCAATGATGGGGCACTATTCCTCCCGGGAACACCAATGATGGGGCACTATTCCTCCTTGGAACACCAATGATGGGGCACTATTCTTCCCGGGAACACCAATGATGGGGCACTATTCCTCCCAGGAACACCAATGATGGGGCACGATTCCTCCCGGGAACACCAATGATAGGGCACGATTCCTCCCGGGAACACCAAGTATGGGGCACGATTGCTCCCGGAAACACCAATGATGGGGCACTATTCCTCCTGGGAACACCAATGATGGGGCACTATTCCTCCTGGGAACACCAATGATGGGGCACTATTCTTCCCGGGAACACAAATGACGGGGCACTATTCCTCCCAGGAACAGCAATGATGGGGCACTATACCTCCCGGGAACACCAATGATGGGGCACTATTCCTGCCGGGAACACCAATGATGGGGCACTATTCCTGCCGGGAACACCAATGATGGGGCACTATTCCTCACAGTGACACCAATGATGGGGCACTATTCCTCACAGGAACACCAATGATGGGGCACTATTGCCCTCCCCCTCCCAGGAACATCAATGGGGCACTATTCTCCCCCTCCCCGGGAAAACCAATGATGGGGTACTACTATTACACCCACCCACCCAGAACACCAATGATGGGGCACCCCCCCCAGGAATAATTAGGAGTGTTAGGATGGGACACTTGTCATAAAAATGCATGTACTGTGTATGTTTTATCTTACTGTTATATTATCCGCTACCTTTCCCAGTCAGTGTAGAGCTCTCCAGCTTGGCTCCCCTCACCTCTCTGTTCCCTCGAGGCAGAAGTGGGCGGGGCTGAGAAGATCAGGGGGGAGCTAACGCCAGAGGAGGAGAGGCGAGGTGGAGATTCGCCGACGTGCCTCGTAACATACGGCGGCGCCTTGTACACAGACAGGAGGATTTATTTAACGGACGGACAGGGAGGAAGGTGCGCATCAACTAATCGATAATGAAAATCGTTGACAATTTTCATTATCGATTATTATCGATAATATCGATTAAAGAGTAAGTAAATTCTGATGGGTTTACTTCCTCTTTCATTCCCTGCAAAGGTAAAGCATAATGGACTACTATGCATCGCATACTACCCCATTATGTGTCACTTACCTGACACAGGAGCCAGCGAAGTCACCGCTGTCCCCTGTAGTCCGGCGCATCCATCTTCTCGGTGGGTCTCGCTGCTGCGCCGCTGTCATTCGGCGAAGCCGCCATGACGTCACTCCCGCGCATGCGCACGGGAGCCGCCACTCGCGGCATATCGCCTTTGACAGCGGTGCGCATGCGCCGTAGACAGCGGTGCCTGTCTTTCGGCAAATATCTCCTAAACCGTGTAGGTTTAGGAGATATTTCTTGGACCTACAGGTAGGCCTTAATCTAGGCTTACCTGTAGGTCAAAGTTGGTTGTAAGGGTTTACTACCACTTTAATGGTTGCAGGCCTAGTATATACCATACCTGGATGATGCTCCTGCAAGCTGAAAATCAATGAAGTAGACACCACCACTTCAGTGATCTCCACTTACTTCCATGGGTCAGCTGCTTGGCACAGGCACCATTCAGAAAATGCTTTGCATTGTGCCCGCCCTGCCTCGCCATCTCATCCAATCAGAGAAAACTTTGCATTCATTCAGGAAATGCAAAGCATTCTTTTAATTGTGTCCGTGCCACAGTAGTTCAGTAAGCAGCAGCCACCCTGCCCAGGCCCCGGAAGCAAGTAGAGATCACTGGTGTAGCGGTGCCTACTTCAGTGATATCTAGCTTTCAGGGGCATTGGCCGGGTAGGGAATATATACTGTACATAGTTGTAAAATCTAGTCGTATAGTCCAATAAAGTGTAAATCTATATTCGCTACATGGTAAAATACAAAATGTAACAGGCTAACACATTTCGTCTGTGATTGCCTTCCTCATAGCTATCAAGAAGGCTATCACGGCCGAAACACGTTAGCCCATTACATTTGTGTTTTTACCGATGTAGTGAATAAAGAATTGCGAGCCGCCCTGCCGCCGTATAATGACAGCAGCTGGTCGGCAAGGGGTTAAAGTGAATGGGACTGTCGGTGAGTCAACAGCAGGTCTGAGGAGGAGCCGCTGTGGGACAGAAATGACAGTTGCCCTTTAAAAATAATGATTTAAATCGAGTTATTAAATCAAGCCTTTTTACTAGTGATTTAAAGTGGTTGTAAACCCATTTCTATAACATTATCCTACAGGTAAGCCTATATTAAAGTGGTTGTAAACCCCTCTTTACAACTTTATGTTACAGGTAAGCCTATATTAAGGTTTAACTGTAGCTAATAAGCATATCTCCTAAACCTGCACGGTTTAGGAGATATCCCTGTATTTGCATGTGCCGACGTCATGCGGCGCATGCGCACTTAAGACAACTGAAGCAATGGCGCTATATGCCGTTGCTTCAGTTGCACTGTGCTGTTCCCGCCCGCATACATGGAGTGACATCCAGGTATCGCGGCTCCGGCTAATCACAGCGCCGGAGCCGCGATACCTGGACGTCACTCCATGCATGCGCGTGGGAACAGCACAGTGCAACTGAAGCAGCGGCATATAGCGCCATTGCTTACTAGCTAATTATGCCTTTGTCTTGCAGGGTTTTTTTTTGTTTTTTTTGCTGAGGGTTTACTTCTTTAGGGCTTACCTGTAGCTACCCTGGATATCTCCTAAACCTGTACTGTATAGGAGATATCCACCTGTGTGTACATGTGCTGAAGTGATCAGCACATGCGCACTGAAGCAATGGCACACTGTGCCGTTGCTTCAGTTAGATGTGGCATTGCACTGACTCCCGCGCGCATGCCTGGGAGTGACGTCACCGTGGCTCCGGCCAATCGTGGCGCTGAAGCCACGATACCCGGAAGTAAGCTATGGGAGAGATGTCCGCGGCCGGAGGTGGGGGTCGAGGATGGCTGCGGGGGCTGCAATGTAAGGTAATTAATACATAATGAGCTAGTATGCTATAGATACTAGCTCATTATGCCTTTGTCTTTCAGGATTTTTTTTTTTTTTTTTTAAGGGTTTAAATCATGATTTAAATCAACTTTGATTCAAAATCTTTAACTGTCTACTTCTTGCGAAAAACATTACAAATCCACGACTGTGTGACTGTTTTGTTTTCGTGAAATGACCGTTCTGACGAGGAACTTAAATAAAATAAGGTACGCGTTAAATCATACATCGTGGTGAAGTATTTTTTTTTTTGAAAAACGTTGATGACACCATAGCCAGACAGACAGCACAGCAGAAGAAAGACAAACATGGAGGTCAGCCGGGAAGATTGAGCTCTGGTTTGGAGGTGCCCTGTGGGTTGGACGACTCTGCCCAGTTCCTCTATGGTCAGGGCACAGGGCTGCAATACATCTGCCAAAGGAGCCTCTCTTAACTGCAGGAGGAAACCGCTGCCTGAGTGCCAGAGTGACGGACACACATAAGTTGCTTTGTGCTAAGGCAGAACAGCGAACGGCAGCCAACTCAGGAAAAAAAAAAGAAAAAAAGAAAAAAAAATAATATATATATAAAAAAAAAAAATAATACATTTTGCACATCTACACCTCGCTAACGCTGCGGTGAATGTACAATGGGGGGGGGGTAAAGGAGGCGTAACACCCGACTCGAGACACACTTTGTATAGAAAAAGACAGGAGATGCAAATAATAAAAAAAAATAAAGGAGAGGCAATAAAAATGGCTGCTGCTGCGGAGCCAATGTTTGCCTTTCCATTCCACCTCGTCTTTCCGTCTGTGTGTTCCACATTCACCGTCTACCTTCTGCCTGGCTCATCTCGCACATTCCCGTCCTTGGGGTTTTGGCCAAGAACATTTCTGTGACTGACACCTTTATTATTTACCTACTCAGCACCGCTGTCCAGCTCAGATGCTGGGGGATTAAAGGTGCAACAGTCTCCAAAATAATCAAAGCTGAACCCCCCCCCCCGGGGCAAATACACAGATAGAATACATCGATCAGAGCTGCCAAAAGGATTTGTGTTCCTGTTCATCCAGTTCTGTGATTTACACAGCTCTATCACAGCATGCAACGCCGTATGCCAGGGCGGAAGGCCTGATTTTTCTAGGCTGCCGTTAGTAACACTAATGCCCCGTACACGCGGTCGGATTTTCCGACGGAAAATGTGCGATCGGATCGTGTTGTCGGAAAATCCGATCGTGTGTGGGCTCCATCGGACTTTTTGCGTCGGAATTTCCGACACACAAAGTGTGAGAGCTGGATCTAGACTTTTCCGACAACAAAATCCGATCGTTTAAATTCCGATCGTGTGTAGACAATTCCGACGGACAAAGTGCCACGCATGCTCAGAAATAAATTACGAGACGAAAGCTATTGGCTACTGGCCTGTTTATAGTCCAGTCGTACGTGTTCTACGTCACCGCGTTCAGAACGATCGGATTTCCCGACAACTTTGTGCGACCGTGTGTATGCGAGACAAGTTTGGCCCAAAATCCGTCTGAGAAAATCAGACGGATTTTGTGTCGTCGGAAAGTCCAACCGTGTGTACAGGGCATTAGGCCCCAGTCACACCTGAGCGTAGCGTTTTCAGGCAGAAAGTCGCGTGATTTTTGCAGCGGTTTTTTACTGCGTTTCGCCGCATTTTTGCCACGATTTTGTACAGGTCAAAAGGCCCCCGATGTAAAAAGCAGGAAAACGCCCAAATCTGCCTAAAAAAAAAAAAGAGAGTTCCAGAACGTTTTTGAGCTTCAGGTGTTTTGGAGCGGAGAGGTGAACCATCTCCATAGAGAATAATAGATTTTTTTCCCCCCCTCCAGCATTTTGTAGCTTCAGGCTTCAAGCTACAAAACGCATAGGTGTGAATGAGGCCTTACAGGCCTTATCGCTTTCAATGCAGCTAAATGGACCGTGATGGAGAAAACAGTAGACTTAGAAGCCCATCCTTTTGCTCTCTCCAGGGGCTGTTAAACCTTGAGGTTCTTCAACCTTCTGTGCAACAGCCCCCCCCCCCCAGAGCCCCCCTTTTTTACTTACCTGAACTCGGTCTTTCCAGAGATGGGGCAGAGCACAGCAGCTCCTGCCGGTGTCTCGGGTCCTGATTGGATAGATTGATAGCAGCGCACCCATTGGCTCCCGCTGTTATCAACCAAATCCAATGACGCAGGAGCAGGGGGACGGGGCCTGCTGTCTGTGTCAATAGACAGCAGCAGGCCCCCCCCCCCCCCCCCCACACACACACACACACGAGTTCCTCCAAGGGAGAGCGGGGACCCCAGAAGAGAAGGATCGGGGACCACTCTGTGCAAAACCACAAATGCACAGAGGAGGGAAGTATGACATATTTGTTTGTTATAAAAAAAAGATATATTTTTTTTTACCTGTAAGCCCTTGTACACACGGTCGGAAATTCCGACAACAAAATCCGTCGAATTTTGTCCGATGGATTTTGTCCGAAACTGGTGTTGCATACACACAGTCGGACAAAGTTGTTGGAAAATCCGATCCTTCGTAACGTGATGACGTTATTTCGTTACGCCGGGACTACGTTCAGGCTAGTAGCCAATAGCTTTGGTCTCGTAATTTGATCTGAGCATGCGTGCCACTTTGTCCGATCGGAACTCTCTACAAATGATCGGACAAAGTCCGATCGGATCATGTTATTGGAAAATTTTATAGCCCAGCTCTCAAACTTTGTTGGTCGGATATTCTGACAGAAACAGTTCGATGGAGCGGATTATCAGCGGATTATCAGTCCGATCGAACATTTTCCGTCGGAATGACTGACCGTGTGTACAAGGGCTTAGATACCCTTTAAGACACTAAAACTGCTCAGAGACTGGAAAGCAGCCGTATATAGTTGGCTTCGGGTGCTGCTGTCAATCAAATCCAATGACGCAAGAGCAGGGGGCGGGGCCGAGTCCTGCTGTCTGTGTCAATGGATGCAGCAGAAGGACACGGGAGCGCGCCTGCACAAGTGCCCAGAGGGAGAGCGGCTCTCCAACAGGGCACTCGAAAAGAGGAGAAGCCGCTGGGGGACCCCAGAAGAGGAGGATCAGGGGGCCACTCTATGCAAAATCACTGCACAGAGGAGTTGAGTATGACATATTTGTTATTAAAAAAAAAAAAATCTTTACAACCCCTTTAAGCCACAATCACTGAGAAGACACAAAGGGAAATGCTTGTGTTGCTCTTGGAAACAAAGACATGAATCTACAAGTTAGATGAGCCATATTCGTGTCATTAGAAACACAATGCATACAAATCTGCAAACAGAAAAAGATCCTCTTCAAAACCCCAAAATGTTTAAATCCATCATCTAAATATTGAGTTAAAAAAAAAAAAAAGATGATAAAAATAAAAATAAAATAACAGTAAAAAAAAGTAAAATAAATGTTTCTTTTCAGCCAGCTTTTTACAAAGTGGTTTATTTGCTCACCCTGAGCCTTTGAAACTGAGCAGCAACCAAATCTCCTTGCAACATCCCATGTAGGATAGACGGGAGCAGGCGCTCGGTGCGCTCACATAAAGGGGGTTTTCACAGTTCAGGCAGAAGTTTTCCAGGAGTTGTGAGCAGGAAATGTCCAGTGCAGAGAACAGAGCCCCTCACAGAGCCGTACATAAAGAGGCAGTGAAAGCACAACACTAATTACCTGTGACTGACATTGCGCTCAGCCTCTGACCTCACCCACCAAACAAACAAGCACTCCTGGGCCTCCGGTTAACCCTTCTTTGTACATAAGACAATGCGGGGCGGTTAACGCCCCTCGCACACAAACACACAAAGCGCCACACACCAGGGCAAGGCTCCCGGGGCATCATCATAATGCAACTATTTAGATGCAAAGCACTCCAGATGTTGAAGCTAAAGGTCAAAACCACATGAGTGCGTGAATATATATATATATATACACACACACACACACATACATATACATTCTGTAGGGCAGTGGACGATGTCCGTAGGGCAGTTGACATGTCAATTAGGTAGAGGTTGGTGTCAGTAAGACATTGGATGATGACAGTCAGTAGAGCAGTAGAGTTTGTCAGTAGGGCAGTGGACGGTGTCAGTGGGGCAGAGGACGTTGTCAGTAGCGCAGTGGATGGCGTCAGTAGGGTAGTGGACGGCATCAGTAGGGCAGAGGACAGTGTCAGTAGGGCAGAGGAGGGCAGTGGACAGTGTCAGTAGGGCAGTGGATGGTGTCAGTGGGGGGAAAGGACAGTGTCAGTGGGGCAGAGGACGGTGTCAGTGGGGCAGAGGACGGTGTCAGTGGGGCAGAGGACGGTGTCAGTAGGGTAGTGTCAGTGGGGCAGAGGACGTTGTCAGTACGGCAGTGTCAGTGGGGCAGAGGATGGTGTCAGTAGGGCAGTGGACGGTGTCAGTGGGGCAGAGGATGGTGTCAGTAGGGCAGTGGACGGTGTCAGTAGGGCAGTGGACGGTGTCAGTAGGGCAGTGTCAGTGGGGCAGAGGATGTTGTCAAAGGGGCAGTGGACGGTGTCAGTAGGGCAGTGGACAGTGTCAGTAGGGCAGTGGATGGTGTCAGTGGGGCAGTGGACGGTGTCAGTAGGGCAGTGTCAGTGGGGCAGAGGACGCTGTCAGTAGGGCAGTGGATGGTGTCAGTAGGGCAGTGGACAGTGTCAGTGGGGCGGAGGATGGTGTCAGTAGGGCAGTGTCAGTGGGGCAGAGGACGTTGTCAGTAGGGCAGTATCAGTGGGGCAGAGGACGTTGTCAGTAGGGCAGTGGATGGTGTCAGTAGGGCAGTGGACGGTGTCAGTGGGACAGAGGATGGTGTCAGTAGGGCAGTGTCAGTGGGGCAGAGGACGTTGTCAGTAGGGCAGAGGACGTTGTTAGTAGAGCAGTGGACGGTGTCAGAAGGGCAGAGGATGGTGTCAGTAGGGCAACGGACGTGTCAGTAGGGCAGCGGATGTGTCAGTAGGGCAGCGGACATGTCAGTACGGCAGCGGACGGTGTCAGTAAGGCAGCGGGTGGTGTCAGTAGGGCAGTGGACGGTGTCAGTAGGGCAGCGGACGGTGTCAGTAGGGCAGTGGATGGTGTCAGTAGGGCAGTGGACGGTGTCAGTAAGGCAGTGGACAGTGTCAGTAGGGCAGTGGACAGTGTCAGCAGTTTATTTTATATCTGTTATTCTATTTTTTACAATCTTTTAAAATTTTCTTTTCTACAATTTTTTTTTAAGTTTTACTATTTTTTTAGAAGCCCCATTGGGGGTCTTTGGTGAAATATCATTGCTCTAGACAGACCCCTGATATCTCACTTTTGAGACAGAGAAAGCGACTGAGGACAGAGATTCCCCAGTCCCTTTCTCTACAGCCTCAGCTGCACTTAACAGTGAATGAATGGGAAGTGCTCTGAGCTGAGCAGCTTCCTGTGCATTCACAAACAGAAGCATAGGTAATACAGTTTATTATGCTTCAGTTATGAATGAACACAGTGAGTGATCTGTACTGATCACCAGCTGTGGTTATTCAGACAACACAGTGGTCGGTAAATGACATATTTTACATATTTACACCCTGTGCGCACACCTATGGCTCAGATGTATATGTACAGTATAGTAAAAGAAAGTTGTTTAATGGTGTGCCGACCCTTCCATCTATACCGGCAGCAAAATTAGGTGGCTGCATTCTTTAAAGCGGTATTAAACCCAAAAGCAAATATTTATTATGTTGCAGCTTACCAATTCTTAGATGTGATGGCTGCATTTGTTTTCTTTTTTAGGCTTTTTTATCTTTATTTTCACCTGGTGATCCAGTCAGTAAGCCTGTTGCACAGAAGGGTTTGGCAGGTGACACAAAGCCCCTAAAGGCTGTATTATAGATTTATCTGAAAGCGGTCTTCCACCCAAGACACAGTCAGGCTGCTGTGTGCGCCTGACAATCCACTACAGTCATGTACAACCCACTGGTCATGTCTAGTCACAGTTTAGATCAGGCCTAGGTGACCTGCAGCCATCCAGCCCCCTGGAGAACTACAAGTTGTAATAGGTCTCAGACCCCAGCGCACTGCCATCTAGCTGCAGAAAGTCCAGATCTGCTGGGGATACTTCTCAACCCTCCTGCATGCCGTTATCCAGGATTTTATGTGCTGGTTTAAGTTCTAACAGCCTATTCATCAGGTATTCTAAGCTATGAGAAATACTGCTTTTGCATAGAGCAGCCCTGATCCCCTTCTTCTGAGGTCCCCCCGCTGGTGCTCCAGACCCCTCCTCTTCGGCGTGTGCCCTCATGGAAAGCTGCTTTCCATGGGGGCACCTATGCAGGCTCACTCCCGAGCTGCTTGCACATCACTGAATCGGATCCGACTAAGGTAAAAAAAAGGGAGGTGGTCTAGGGGGATCCTGCAGCAGAGAAGGTTTTTTTTACCTTAAAGTAACTGTAAACGATCACCTTGTAAAACAACCCATTCAGTTTAAAATCAAAATAAATAGCAAAACATTTTTGTTTAGATATATAAAAAAAAAAAAAAACATTCTAAATACCTTTTTTCCCTTTTTTTTATAAGTGATCACATTCCCTCTGTTCTCAGCTGCATAAGAGCTGGGGGGGGGGGAAGGCAGCAGCACACTGAGCTTCCCAGTGAATGGCTGTGCAGCGGGGGAGTGTCAGCACAAGTCTGAACATTGAAGTAGAGTACACAGAGTTCCCAGCACAGCTAGGGAACTGAGCACAATGTGCTCTCCTGCTTAGTGTGGTCAGTTTTTAAAAGGGAAGCAGAGGGACTGGCAGTATCACCAGGGATTTCACACAAAGGAAGCAATACAGAGAGATCAGGAGACTTTCTCATACAAGTACATGGCACAGCAGCCACATCAGGAATATGAAGTGTTGGGGTAACAAACACTTTAATGCATAAAATGCATTAAGGTAAAAAAAAAAACTTTAAAGTGGTTCTAAAGGCAGAGGTTTGTTCCTGTCCACTTGAGTTTTGGTCTCCCCACTCACCTTTGTGTATTTCAGCTCTTCTTCTTTTTGTCTTCATATTAAAGAATAAGTTCATATTTAAAAAAATAAAATAATAAATACACATTTCTGCAGGCAACAAAATGTACCTGTATTATTATTATTATTATTATTATTTTTTTTTTTACTAGGAGCCTGGAAAGCATTGCCGATCGCGGGTGCCATGCAGGACTCTTGCAGACTTGTCAGTGTATCTGTCTGCTCGTACCTGGTATGGCCAGGCAGTTACGCACTGACAGGAAGAGACAATGAACTACCTAGAGCAGGGATATGCAATTAGCGGACCTCCATCTGTTGCAGAACTACAACTCCCATGAGGCATAGACAGCCACAAGCATGACAACCGAGAGGCAGAGGCATGATGAGACTTGTAGTTTTGCAACAGCTGGAGGTCCACTGACCTAGAGCATTCAACAGCACCATGTTAGTTTGTTGAGAACTACAAGCCGACAGCCGCAAAGGATGTCGGTACTTGCAGTTTACCATTCACAGAACTCTGTGAATGAATGACACGGTTGGGCGGACGGAGCCCAGCTTGGCCAAGGTTTTTGTATTTTTAAAGTGACAGCGAGCGGGGGGGGGGGGAGAAGATCCCCTGCTTGCTGTCACTAGATGTAGCGATCGGGGAGTGGGAACATGTTACTTTTTCCAACCTAAAAAACGAAAGTGAACTTATCCTTTAAAGCGGAGTTCCACCCAAAAGTTCTGCTCATTTGTCTCCTCTCCCCCTCCGGCGCCAGAATTGGCATCTTTCAGGGGGGGTGGAGTACAGGTATCCTGTTCCCACTTCCGGGAGTCCGGACCGCAGCCCGTGACATCACCGCGGGGCTCCCTCCTCCTGTCCCTGTCGCCGGGCCAGTAGTAGAGAGGAGCAGGGCCTTATGCATGTGCAGTAGGATTCCCAGCGTGAAGCTTTAAGGCTACACTGCCGGGTACCCTTACCCGCAATGGCGGCGGTGGTACCCGACAGCTGATGGAAACAGGACATCACAGGACTGGTAAGTGTCCTATTGTTAAAAGCCAGCAGCTGCAATATGTGTAGATGCTGACTTTACATATTTTTCTTTTTTTGGGCAGAGCATCGCTTTAAAGGTGGACTTTAAAGCCCACCTGCTGCACATATGCGTCATGGGGGGGGGGAATGTTTCTGTGCTGCGAGCATGCTCAGTGCGCACTCCCAGCACAGAGATGTCAAAGACAGCTCTGACTCCCCACTAATAATCAATAACCGTTGGGACTGGCTCCCGACCATGTGACCACTGTGACAGCCAGGGCATTCAGAACTTTTTTAAGGGACACCAGGGTGTGCTGGAAGGGGCTAATGAACATCCTGCAAGTCTTACCCTGTTGGCAAGCCGTCTGAAGATGGAGTGGCTGCAGTCGATCGCAATGAGTCCGGTCCGGAGGACTCCACATTTGGCCCAGGAGGTAAGCCTATACCTGGAGGCGGCGTAGAGCTGGTTACATTCGTGGATAAGGTTCCCCCTGAAGAGACTACATCGATGGCCGCGGGGGTGTGGGAATGATCCCCATTCACTGCAAATATAACAAACAAAAAAAACAATTATAAGCCGTTTGGTGTAAGAAGAAATACTTGCTATCTAAATATATATTTTTGTATGTCTCTAAAAAAAAATTCTGCAACAGTCATTTCAAAATATAAACTTTAAAAACTCCGAACAAATAGAGCTTTCTTTTGGTGGTATTTGATTTCCTCTGTGGTTTACTTTTTGCTCTATAAACAAAAAAAGAGCGTAAATTTTTTTTGCTATAATAAATATCCCCCAAAAATATATATCTAAAAAATTTTTTTCCTCAGTTTAGGCCAATATGTATTCTTCTACATATTTTTGGTAAAAAAAAAAATCTTAATAAGCGTATATTGATTGGTTTGCGTAAAAGTTATATCGTCTACAAAATAGGGGATAGATTTATGGCATTTTTTTTTTATTATTTTTTTTTTATTAGTAATGGCGGCAATCTGCGATTTTTATCGGGACTGCGACATTATGGTGGACACATCGGACACTTTTGACACTATTTTGGGACTATGATCATTTATACAGCGATCAGCGCTATACAAATGCACTGATTACTGTGAAAATGACACTGGCAGGGAAGGGTTGTGTCCAAGGGAGTGATTCTAACTGTGAGGGGGATGGGCTACTATACACATGACAGCCATCACTGCTCCTGATGACAGGGAGTGGTGATCTCTGTCATATCACTAGGCAGAACAGGGAAATGCCTTGTTTACAAAGACATCTTCCCCGTTCTTCCGCTCTGTGACACGATCGTGGGCACTCGGCGGACATCGAGTCCACGGGATCTGCGGCGGGCGTGCACGCCCACAATGCCGCATCTTAAAGGGGACGTACCTGTACGCCCTTTTGCCCACCTGTGCCATTCTACCGACGTATATCGTCGTTCGGCAGTCAGAAAGGGGTTAATATCACATTATACCCAAGCTATTGGTCTGTATAGTTGCATCGCAGAGTGTGTGGCCCACCCCGGTCTGTATTCTTACCGATCTCACTTACCCAGTACAGTGATATCGCTGGCTCCATTCTGGCCTTTGACTGACGAGTTGTTTTCTGCATTCTGAGAGTTGCAATCCCTGTGCAGATAAATGTGGAATAAAATATGAATATTAAAAAGGCAGCACTACATTCGGCATTTCTAAAACTTTACACAACTAGTACACATATTTTCTTCAAATGCTCAGGGAACACAATGGGGTTGATTTACTAAAGGCAAATAGACTGTGCACTCCGCACGTGAAGTTGCTCTAGAGCTTAGTAAATGAGGGGGAGCTCTGCCGACTTCCATCAGCCAATCATGTGCAAGCAAAAATTCTATTTTCCTCTTTTTTCTTGGGTATTCTTTGTAAAGTGAAGCTTTACCTCATATACTAAGCTCTGGAGCAGCTGCACTTGCAGAGTGCACAGTCTATTTGCCCTAAGTAAATCAACCCCAATATCACGCATAATACTTGCAACGTGCAAAGGCAATAAGGCTTTCTAGATATGCGGTTTATCTTTGGTGAATCTAACATTCAAAAAAGTTGAGAGCATGAAATTGTGCAAAATGTCTTGGTATGCTGCCGCCTTAAGGCCGCGTACACACGGGCGGACTGTCTGGCCAACTAAGTCCGTCAGACAATCCGACAGACAGTCCGTCCTACTTTTGAATGAACGGACTTGACCACACACGATGAACAGACAGTCCGCTGAAAGCTTGCGCGATGACGTGTACAGCACGTACGACGGGACTAGAAATATGACGTCCAATACACTGCAATGCAACCTTCCGCCGTGTAAATCCTTTCTGAGCATGCGCCATACTTAGTCCGTCCAACTTGCCTACACACGAGCGGACTGTCCGCTGAAACCAAAGTTGGACGGACAATATTACGGAAATTCCGAAAGACTTAGTCCGCCAGACTGTCTGCTGAAAAAGTCAGCTGAAGCCCACACATGAGCGGATTGTCCGCTGAAACACGTTTCAGCGGACCAAGTCCGTCAGACAGTCCGCCCGTGTGTACGCGGCCTAAGAGTTCCCTTTTTCCGGAACTAAGGGGCCAAGCTAAAGCCCTGAAAAACACCCCCACACCATAATCCCCCTCCACTAAATGATTTGGACCAGTGCATACAGCAAAGTCCATAAAGACATGGACGAGCAAGTTTGGGGTGGAGGAACTTGACTGGTCTGCACAGAGTCCTGACCTCAACCCAATAGAACACTTTTGGGATGAATTATAGCGGAGACTGCGAGCCAGGCCTTCACGTCCAACATCAGTGCCTGACCTCAGAAATGTGCTTCTGGAAGAATGGTCAAACCTTCCCATAGACACACTCCTAAACCTTGTGGACGGCCTTCCCAGAAGAGTTGAAGCTGTTATAGCTGCAAAGGGTGAGCCAACTCAATATTGAACCCTACGGACTAAGACTGGGATGCCATTAAAGTTCATGTGCCTCAATACTTTTGGTAATATAGTGTATATGCAGACGCGTGGGCCGCAATTTTCATGGACACATCGGCCCATTCAGTTTCTCCTGTGAAACCAGAAAGTGAGGGGAGCGGAGGTGCAGCCGAGACAACGCTGGAGCGGTGACAGCAGCCAGGTAAGTGTTTAGGGATGGGAATGGGTAGGAAAAGCAGTGGGTGATTTTTTACTTTAATGCAGGGAATGCATTAAGGTAAAAAAAAAAAACTATAGACTTTATAATCACTTTAAATAAATTAAAAAGAATAAAAAAAAAAAAAGAAAAAGGAAACAAAAAAAAAAATCTTATTTGGACTACTATTTTTGGAGAGAAAAACAGTAACAATGAGTAAGCAAAAGGCTCGAGCTGTAAAGGAAACGACTCACAAGCCAGAGGAGACAGTGTCTGTGCATATAAAACCAAACTTTCTTTATAGAATAGTGAAGACCCCATCAGTATGGTTTTTTTTTTCCTTTCCTTAATTTTTTTAAATGTTTTATTATTTTTGCTGTTGGGGAGGTTTCTCTTCACTTACTGTCCTAAAGACACAAACAAACAGTGAGAGGAAATCTCTCAAAAGTGAAGGAAAATCCCTGTAATGCCTTGTACACACGGTCGGAAATTCAGATGGAAAAGGTCAGATCAGATCATATTGTCGGAAAATCCGATCGTGTGTGGGCTCTATCAGACTTTTTTCTGTCGGAAATTCTGACGGAAAAAATTTGAGAGCAGGATCTCAAATTTTCAGACAAAAAAATCCGATCAGACTTTTTCCGATCGTTTGTAGAGAATTCCGATTGGACAAAGTGCCACGCATGCTCAGATCAAATTACGAGACCAAAGCTATTGGCTACTAGCCTCAACGTAATCCCGTCCTAATGAACGAACGTCATCCCGTTCCGAACGATCGTATTTTTCGTCAACTTTGTCCGACTGTGTGTGTGCAACACCAGTTTAGGACAAAATCCGTCTGAAAAAATCCGATGGATTTTGTTGTCGGAATGTCCAAGCGTGTGTACAAGGCATTAGACTGCTGCTACTGGGGGGCAGGTGTCTTTAGGCCCCTTTCACACTGGGGTGCTTTGCAGGCGCTACAGCTCTAAAAATAGCACCTGCAAAGTGCCCTGAAAGAGCCGCCGCTGTCTCTCCAATGTGAGAGCCCCGAGGGCTTTCACACTGGAGCGGTGCACTGGCAGGATGCCCAAAAAAAGTCCCGCTAGCAGCATCTTTGGATCAGTGAAGGAGCGGTGTATACACCGCTCCTTCACCGCTCCTGCCTATCGAAATCAATGGGGCAGAGCGGCTATACCGCTGGCATCATGCTGCTGCAGCGGCACTTTGCGGGCAGTTTTAACCCTTTTTCAGACGACGGTTTTACCGCCGACGCTGCTCCCACCCCAGTGTGAAAGAAGCCTTATTGAGGTTTTTCAACTTCACCCTTTTCCCCCGGCAGCAGCAACCCTAGACTACAAGGCTGCCTCTTTCCTACACATATCAGAGTTCTTCCCAAAAACAAAGAGGTTGGCTGCTCCTGCATAAGACACATCACGCCTAGTACCCCCTCTTCCGCCTGGGTGACTGTAAGCAGCTGTCTATGGCCACTGTAGGTCTATTGAGGAGAATGATGATTTGACCCCCTGCAGATTTTGTAAGTAAAGAATTGAAGGGTCTATAATTTTTATCATAGGTGTATTTTATATCATAGAGACAGAATATCAACCAAAAATCCAGAAAAAAACACACGATACAAATGTTATAAATTGAGTTGCAGTTCAGTGAGTAAAATAAGTATTTGATCCCCAAGTAAAACATGACCTAGTAGTTGGTGGAGAAACCCTTGTTGGGAAGCACAGAGGTCAGACGTTTCTTGTAGTTGGTGACCAGGTTTGCACACATCTCAGGAGGGATTTTGTTCCACTTTTCTTTACAGATCTTCTCTAAATCCATAAGGTTTCTTGGCCACTCAAAGTTTCAGCTCCAGTTTAATGCCAAAGAGACAATTTAATGCCAAAGAGCTTAATTTTGGTCTCATCTAAACACAGCACTTTCTCCCAATCCTTCTTTGAATCATTTAGATCAGGGGTCTCCAAACTTTCTAAGGGCCAGTTTACTGTTCTTCAGACTTTATGGGGGCCATACTGTAGCCATTAGGAGTAGAAAAGTTCCTAACATCAGTGGGAAAAAATAATGCCCTATTGTTTGTTTCAGTGGGAGGAATTGTGCCCCATCCTTGACCATTGGGGTCAGTGGGAGGAACTGTGCCCAATCATTGGGAGAAATTGTGCCCCATTGTTGGTGTCATTGGGAGGGATTGTGCACAATCATTGGGAGAAATTGTGCCCCATTGTTGGTGTCATTGTGCCCCATTGTTTGTGTCATTGGGAGAAATGTTGCCCCTTCATTGGTGTCAGTGGGGGGGGGGGGGATTATGCCCTACTGTTTGTATCAGTGGATGAAATAGAACCCAGGGGCTGAATAAAAGGAAGCACAGGGCTCCAGTTTGGAGACCACAAATTTAGAAGTTCATTGGCAGACTTCAGACAGGCCTGTACATGTGTCTTCTTGAGGAGGGGGACCTTGCGGTTGATGCAGGATTTCAATCCTTGGCAGTGTATTGTGTTACCAATGGTTTGTTTGGTGACTGTGGTCCCAACTGCCTTGAGATCATTCACAAGCTCCTCCCGTGTAGCTCTGGGCTGATCCCTCACTTTTCTCATCATCCTCCTCACCCCATGAGGAGAAATCTTGCATGGAGCTCCAGACAGAGGGCAATTGATGGTTATTTTGTATTTCTTCCATTTGGGAATAATCACTCCAACAATTGTCTTCTTCTCACCAAGCTTCTTGCTGATGGTCTTGCAGCCCATTCCAGCCTTGTGCAGGTCTACAATCTCATCCCTGACGTCCTCTGACAGCTCTTTGGTCTTGGCCATGATGGTGAGGTTTTAATGGAAGAAGGAGATTCTGTGGACAGGTGTCTTTTATACTGTTGAAATTATGAGAACCTTGTTACATTGACAGGACTAATACCACATGAGCACCTACTGTAGACCATCTGTGGGATCCAGAATTATTGTTGGTTGGTAGGGGATCAAATACTTATTTTACTCACTGAACTGCAACTCCATTTATAACATTTGTATCATGTGTTTTTTTCTTGATTTTTGGTTGCTATTCTAATATATAAAATACATCTATGATAAAAATTATAGACCCTTCATTTCTTTGTGGGTAGGCAAACTTTCACAGTCTGCAGAGAATAATTATTTTCGCCACTGTAAATAGCGAGAAAAGACAGGATTTGCCCCTCTCACTGCACCAGAAACATTAGGACGTTATGCAAGGGCTGCCGGGAGTTGAAGTCCAGTGGCCCATTGTCACATGGAGGTGGAAGATGAAAAGTGCCACTGATATTCTAGGTGGGGGTAGGCAACCAGTAGCTCTCCCAGCTTTTGTGGAACTACATTTCCTATGAGGCATTGCAAGGCTGGCAGTTACAATTACTCCCAGAGGCATGATGGGACTTGTAGTTATGCAACAGCTGGAGGGCTTGGTTGCCTACCTGCCATCCAGGTTGCCTAAGGTTGAAAGATGGCGGCCACATGGCTGCAGCTAGAAATGCAAAAGTAAAATATTTAGACTTAGGTCATTTTGGTTGGTTGGTTTAAGCGATGGAAAGTTTTACAGATTTTTGTTTTTGGCTTCAGGTCTGCTTTAGGCCCCTTTCACACTTGTGCAACCTGACCTCGACCTTGACATGACTTGAGGCAATGCCTGTGTAATCTTGAGGTCTCTCTCAAGTCTCATCAAAGTGGGACCAAAGTAGTCGCACAGATATGAACACTTACATAGTTACATAATAGGTGAGGTTGAAAAAAGACACAAGTCCATCAAGTCCAACCTATGTGTGTGATTATATGTCAGTATTACATTGTACATCCCTGTATGTTGAGGGCGTTCAGGTGCTTATCTAATAGTTTCTTGAAACTATCAATGCCCCCCCCCCCCCCCGCTGAGACCACCGCCTGTGGAAGGGAATTCCACATCCTTGCAGTAAAGAACCCTCTACGTAGTTTAAGGTTAAACCTCTTTTCTTCTAATTATACTGAGTGGCCACGAGTCTTGTTAAACTCCCTTTTGCGAAAAAGTTTCCTCCCTATTGTGGGGTCACCAGTACGGTATTTGTAAATTGAAATCATATCCCCTCTCAAGCGTCTCTTCCCCAGAGAGAATAAGTTAAGTGCTCCCAACCTTTCCTCATAACTAATATCCTCCAGACCCTTTATTAGCTTAGTTGCCCTTCTTTGTAATCGCTCCATTTCCAGTACATCCTTCCTGAGGACTGGTGCCCAGAACTGGACGGCATACTCCAGGTGCGGCCGGACCAGAGTCTTGTAGAGCGAGAGAATTATTGTTTTATCTCTGGAGTTGGTCCCCTTTTTAATGCCAATATTCTGTTTGCTTTGTTAGCAGCAGCTTGGCATTCCATGCCATTGCTGAGCCTGTCATCTACGATCCATCCTAGATCCCCCCCCAGTCTATTGATTGTATTCATATTTTTGCCACCCAAATGCATTATTTAAAATTTTTCTACATTGAACCTCATTTGCCATGTAGTTGCCCACCCCATTAATTTGTCCAGATCTTTTTGCAAGGTTTCCACATCCCGTGGAGAAGATATTGCCCTGCTTAGCTTAGTATCGTCCGTAAATACAGAGATTGAACTGTTTACCCCATCCTCCAGGTTGTTTATGAACAAATTAAATAGGATTGGTCCCAGCACAGAACCCTGGGGGACCCCACTACCCACCCCTGACCAATTCCGAGTACTCCCCATTTATCACCACCCTCTGAACTCACCCATGAAGCCAGTTTTCGAACCATGTACTCACCCTATGGTCCATGCCAGCGGACCTTATTTTTTACAGTCAACGTTTATGGGGAACTGTGTCAAATGCTTTTGCAAAATCCAGATACACCACATCTACGGGCCTTCCTTTATCTAGATACACCACGTCTACAGGCCTTTCTTTATCTAGATACACCACGTCTATGGTTCTTCCTTTATCTAGATACACCACGTCTATGGGCCTTCCTTTATCCAGATACACCACATCTACGGGCCTTCCTTTATCCAGATACACCACGTCTACGGGCCTTCCTTTATCCAGATACACCACGTCTACTGGCCTTCCTTTATCTAGATACACCACGTCTACGGGCATTCCTTTATCTAGATACACCACGTCTACGGGCCTTCCTTTATCTAGTTAAACCACATCTACGGGCCTTCCTTTATCTAGATACACCATGTCTACCAGCCTTCCTTTATCTAGATACACCACATCTACGGGCCTACCTTTATCTAGATACACCGCGTCTACAGGCCTTCCTTTATCCAGATACACCACGTCTACGGGCCTTCCTTTATCTAGTTAAACCACATCTACGGGCCTTCCTTTATCTAGATACACCACGTCTACAGGCCTTCCTTTATCTAGATACACCACGTCTACGGGCCTTCCTTTATCTAGGTACACCACGTCTACGGGCCTTCCTTTATCCAGATACACCACGTCTACGGGCCTTCCTTTATCCAGATACACGACGTCTGCAGGCCTTCCTTTATCTAGATACACCACGTCTACGGGCCTTCCTTTATCCAGATACACCACGTCTACGGGCCTTCCTTTATCCAGATACACCACGTCTACGGGCCTTCCTTTATCTAGATACACCACGTCTACGGGCCTTCCTTTATCCAGATACACCACGTCTACGGGCCTTCCTTTATCTAGATACACCACGTCTACAGGCCTTCCTTTATCCAGATACACCACGTCTACGGGCCTTCCTTTATCCAGATACACGACGTCTACGGCCTTCCTTTATCTAGGTACACCACGTCTACGGGCCTTCCTTTATCCAGATACACCACGTCTACGGGCCTTCCTTTATCCAGATACACAACGTCTGCAGGCCTTCCTTTATCTAGATACACCACGTCTACAGGCCTTCCTTTATCCAGATACACCACGTCTACGGGCCTTCCTTTATCCAGATACACCACGTCTACGGGCCTTCCTTTATCTAGATACACCACGTCTACGGGCCTTCCTTTATCCAGATACACCACGTCTACGGGCCTTCCTTTATCTAGATACACCACGTCTACAGGCCTTCCTTTATCTAGATACACCACGTCTATGGGCCTTCCTTTATCTAGATACACCACGTCTATGGGCCTTCCTTTATCTAGATACACCACGTCTATGGGCCTTCCTTTATCCGGATACACCACGTCTACGGACCTTCCTTTATCCAGATACACCACGTCTACGGGCCTTCCTTTATCCAGATACACCACGTCTACGGGCCTTCCTTTATCCAGATACACCACGTCTATGGGCCTTCCTTTATCTAGATACACCACGTCTACGGGCATTCCTTTATCTAGATACACCAGGTCTACGGGCCTTCCTTTATCTAGTTAAACCACATCTACGGGCCTTCCTTTATCGAGATACACCAGGTCTATGGGCCTTCCTTTATCTAGTTAAACCACATCTACGGGCCTTCCTTTATCTAGATACACCAGGTCTACGGGCCTTCCTTTATCTAGTTAAACCACATCTACGGGCATTCCTTTATCTAGATACACCACGTCTACGGGCCTTCCTTTATCTAGTTAAACCACATCTACGGGCCTTCCTTTATCTAGATACACCATGTCTACGGGCCTTCCTTTATCTAGATACACTACATCTACGGGCCTACCTTTAACTAGATACACCGTGTCTACAGGCCTTCCTTTATCCAGATACACCACGTCTACAGGCATTCCTTTATTTAGATACACCACGTCTACGGGCCTTCCTTTATCTAGTTAAACCACATCTACGGGCCTTCCTTTATCTAGATACACCACGTCTACAGGCCTTCCTTTATCTAGATACACCACGTCTATGGGCCTTCCTTTATCTAGATACATGACGTCTACGGGTCTTCCTTTATCCAGATACACGTCTACGGGCCTTCCTTTATCCAGATACACGACGTCTGCAGACCTTCCTTTATCTAGATACACCACATCTACGGGCCTTCCTTTATCCAGATACACCACGTCTACGGGCCTTCCTTTATCTAGATACACCACGTCTATGGGCCTTCCTTTATCCAGATACACGTCTACGGGTCTTCCTTTATCTAGATACACCCCGTCTGCGGGCCTTCCTTTATCTAGATACACCACGTCTACGGGCCTTCCTTTATCTAGATACACCATGTCTACGGGCCTTCCTTTATCCAGATACACCACGTCTACGGGCCTTCCTTTATCTAGATACACCACATCTATGGGACTACTCATTGGAAATCATGGGGTACGACTTGTCATGCGACCTTGCAGTTCCAAATTGCAGGACAAGTTGCAATACTGTAAAAGGGGCCTGAACTGGAGACAAAATGTTTTGAGCATATTTACACTCACTGTAGCCCCCCCCCCCCCCCACCGTATTCAAACGCAGCTCCCAAGATTTTAACGCTTTAAAACTGAAGCCTCCCCCCCCCCCCATATACATTAAAAATCAGAGAAGCCCCATACACAAAGGCCAGTGTATCTCCTTCCTGAGAATGGAGGTGTGGCTCTTTGTGTGTGCTCAGCATGTGTCCGGGGAGAATTCTGGATGCGGGGTGAAAGGAACAATGACCCGAGGCACTAGCACCTCAGAGACAGAATTCACCAAGACATTCTACAGAGCAGTGTGAAATGAGAGAAGACAACGTGTGAGCTGAGAAAGAAGGGCGCGAGGTACCGAAAAAAAAAAGAAGACAAATAAGAGAGATCTCATATTTAAAGCATAACTCCACATTGAATGTCCCTTTAAATAGTGCCTTCGGACCAAGCTGGCCCAAATAAACTAGCAGGTGGGCTTGCCGGGGGCGCTGTATTAGGTCCCCTTCCCATACCGCATAGCAGGAACGATTAAAAACAGAGGTACACTTTAAAATATGCGTCTTTTTATTTTAGCGCATAGGTCCCCTTTAACCACCTCCAGGAGATTTACCCCCCCCCCGCCCTTCATGACCAGGCCTTTTTCTGCAATAGGCACTGCGTTAATAATGGACAAATGCAACACTGTGCCCAATTCCCCCCACCCACAAATAGAGCTATCTTCTAGTGGTATTTGATTACCACTACATTTTTTATTTTTTTTGCGCCGACAATTAAAAAAAACAAACATAAAAAATATATATTTATAACTTTCAGCTATAAAACATATCAAATAAATAAATATATAATAAGAATATATATTATTAAATAATAATAAAAATAATAAATATTATTATATAATAATAAAAAAATAAATATATAATAATAATAATAATAATAATAATAATAATATATATTATTGTTGGTTTTATATTTATTATTATTATAAAATAATATATTATTTATTATTATTATTTAATAATATATATTATATAATATTATTAATAATAATAATAATAATAGGAATAAAAAAAATAAAAAACTTTGGATATGGCCAATATATTTTCTGCTACATATTTTTGGTAAACAAAAACCCAATAAGCATATATTTTTGGTAAAAAAAACATCCCAATAAGTGTATATTTATTGAATGAATGAGTGACTTGTATAGCGCTACCTTTGTGAACTGAATCACCTCAGGATGCTTTTGCCGCCGGTCTCGATCTGCGGTATAGTGCGGTCCTTTGCCCCCTGGGGTCCCGACACGCTTTCAAACACATAAACATACAACATACAAATATTTGCCAAATTTTTCGGCAGGATCTAATTAACCTACCAGCACGTCTTTGGTTGATTGGTTTGTGCAAAAGTTTTAGCATCTACAAACTATGGGATATTTTTTATCTTTATATTTTACTAGTAATGGCGGCGATCAGCGACTTATAGCGCGACTGTGATCTTGCAGCGGACATTCAAAACAATATTTTTTTACTTTCTGCCATAAAACATATTCAATAAAAAAAAGATGAAAAAAATTAAATGTCTTCATAAAAATTTAGGCCAATATGTATCTTGCTGCATATTTTTGGTGAAAAAAAAACCCAATAAGCGTATATTGATTGGTTTGTGCAAAAGTTATAACGTTTACAAAAGAGCAGATAGATTTATAGCATTTTTATTATTATTATTATATTTTTTTTTTTAACTAGTAATGGCGGCGATCTGCAATTTTTATCGTGACTGCGACATTATGGCGGACACATCGCATTTTTATAGCACTGATCACTGTATAATTGTCGTCCTAAAAATGTGTCAAAAGTGTCCACCATGTCGCAGTCACGATAAAAATCGCAGATCGCCGCCATTAATTACAATATTAAAAAAAATAATAATAACAAAAATGCCATAAAACTATTCCCTATTTTGTAAACGCTATAACTTTTGCGTAAAGCAATCAATAACTGCTTATTGCGATTTTTTTACCAAAAATATGTAGAAGAATACGTATTGGCCTAAACTGAGGGAAAAAAATATATATATTTTTATATATTTTTGGGGGATATTTATTATAGCAAAAAGTAAAAAATAAAGCCCCTTACCATGTGATCAGCTGTCAGCCAATGACAGCTGATCACATGATGTAAACAAAAGCTCGGTAATAGTTTTTTCTTTTCTCCTCACGCTGACAGCAGAGGGGGAAAAAAAGCCGATCACTGGCTTATGTTAAAGGGACATCGGTCCCGAAGAGGAAGGATCACATTGTGCCAATCAGTACCCCCTGCCAGTGCCACCTGTTATTGCAACCTGCCAGTGCCCACAGTGCCACCTATCAATGCCTACAAGGGCCACCTATCAATACCCCCAAGTGCCACCTATCAATGCCCACAAGTGCCACCTATCAATGCCAACAAGTGCCACCTATCAATGCTCACCAGTGGTGCCAATCGGTGCCACCTATCAGTGTAAGCAATCAGTGCCCATTATTGCCACCCATCAGTGCCCATCACTGCCCCCCATCAGTGCCCATCACTGCCACCTATCAGTGCCCATCAGTGCCACCTCATCAGCGTACATTAATGAAAGAGAAAAATTACCTGTTTGCTAAATTTTATGACAACATATTAAAAAAAATTTTTTTTTTAATTAAGTCTTTTTAACAAAAAATAAAAACCCCAGAGGTGATCAAATACCACCAAAAGAAAGCTCTATTTGTGGGGGAAAAATGATAAAAATTTCATTTGGGTACAGCGTTGTATGACCGAGCAATTGTCATTCAAAGTGCATCAGCGCTGAAAGCTGGAAATTGGTCTGGACAGGAGGGGGGGTTTAAGTACCCAGTAAGCAAGTGGTTAAAACAAACAGACTTACTGGCTGGATCACCAGGTAAAAATAAAAGAAAACAAGCCTAAAAAACAAAACAAATGCAGCCATCGCATCTAAGAATCAGAAAGTTGCAATATAAGAAATATTTGCTTTTGGGTTTATTACAGCTTTAAGTTGGGGGGGGGGGGGGGGGGATTATCCACAGATTCATGCGCTCTCTTTTTATATACAAGTGTGTGTGTGTGTGTGAGAATGCCGGGATATGAAGTGATGCACACACACCTTATACACATCTATACATGAAGCTCGGAGCTATAATGAAAGCCGCCTTTATGATGCGGAAGGTGAACACAAGTCCATTGAATGTATACAATGAATTACATGGATCTCAGAACACAAACCTGACTTTGTCCAGAGCGAAGTGACCGTTCTCGAATATCATCTCGCCGTCCGACGTTTCTGTATGGAAAGAGCGACACAGTCACTGGGGTGTAGACACCAGCGCAAGCTCTTGTTCACTCACACTGGGGGGGTAGATTCACTAAAGGCAAATAGACGGGGCACTTTGCAAGGTGCAGTTACTCCAGAGCTTAGTAAGGCCGCAGTCACACCTGAGCGTGGCGTTTTCGGCATTTGTTCGCGCCGTTTTTGGGCTTTGGCGTTTTTTTTTTCGTTTTTTTTTTATTAGCCAATAGAGAATCATTTGTTGCTAGGTATTTCAGCCTTTTTTTTTTAGCTTTTCCATTTATTTTTATTTCTTCTTTTATTATTATTATTCATTTATTATAATTTTTTTTCGTTAGGGTAAGGGGTTCGAGTTCAGTATAGATTAGGATTAGGAGTTGGGGTTAGGGTTAGGTATTATTATTTTATTTATTATATGAATAATAATAATAAAAAAAAAAAGTTAAATAAATACACAAATAATCAAAAATCATAAACAAAAAATAAATTCAATAAATGAATACTAAAGTAACAATAACTAAACAATTAACCCTTAACTTTAACCCTTACCCCTTAAAATAATAATAAATAAATAAACACCCTAACCCTAACACAAAATACATAAATATAATAACAATAAAGTATTTTTTTGTTCGAGTTTGGGTGTTTATTGTTATTTTAGTATTATTATTATTATTATTATTATTATTAATAATAATAGTAGTAATAATAATAATGTATTTAATATTTTTTAAGGTTAGAGGTTAATAATTATTTATTAAAGAAAAGTTCCGCTTAAAAAAAAATTAGAAGTCAGCAGCTACAAATGCTCATCTCCCCCTCCTCTCTGCGGCCTCAGCATAGTCACTGTGGGCGCATGCGCGAGCCACGCTGCATGCCGTGACTGGCCAGGCAATCATCTGTGACCTGTGACGTGTGCCAGATGATTGCCGAGAGGGAGGGGGGGAGAGGTGATCTCCCTTCAGGTGCCGCCGTGCGCTGGGAGGAAGTGGGAGCTGGGACCCTCTAAAAAGAGGAAGTTCAGTTTTCTTATTATTAATTTATTTTACTTATTTATGGTGATTTTTAGTTATTTGTGTATTTATTTTATGTTTATTTATTTATATATTATTACTACTTTATTTTTTTTTTATTTTTCATTTGAGCAGAAAATCACGCAACAAAATGCGCGAATACACACAAAAACGCACAAATGGCACTTTTCCATTTATTTCTATGTGAATAGAAACACGCCAAAATCTGCCCGATTCAAGCGACAAAAAAAAGCTCCAGATCTTGTTTGAGCTTCAGGCGACATGGAGTGGAGATGTGAACCGTCTCCATAGAGAATCATTGATTTTGTCTCCTCTAGCGTTTTTGAGCTTCAAGCTACAAAACGCTCAAGTGTGAATGCATCCTAAATGAGGGGAAGCTCTGCCAACTTCCATCATCCAATCACGTGCAAGTACAAATACTGTTTTTTTTTTCTTGCATGTGATATATTGGGTATTCTGGGTATTCTTTGTAAAGTGATGCTTCCCCTCATTTACTAAGCTCTGAGGCAACTGAATCTGCAAAGTGCACAGGGGTTGATTTAATAAAGGCAAATAGACTGTGCACTCTGACAGAGCTCCAGAGCTTAGTAAGTGAGGGCAAGCTCTGAGCAAGAATTCCATCATCCAATCCTGTGCAAGCAAAAATTCCGTTTTTTTTAGGCATGCACGATATATGGGCTGCCCAAAACTATCCCAGAAAATAGGGTTATCAACGTTTTGCTGATAGGAAAAAAATTAAAATAAAAGTGTCAATAATGGCCAGAGAAAAACGTGTGATTTTTCCCCGATTTTCATAGCACATGTGACTTAAAAAACGCATCAAGAACGCAACACAGGTGAGCTTTTGCTGCATTTTCAATGCAATTTAATGGGGAGGTGCATTAGACCGCAATTGAAGAGCATTGGACCAGTGTGAAGACATTCATAGAATTTAAAGTGGTTCTAAAATGCAGATTTTTTTTTAAATTTTTTTTTTTTAGCTTATTGCATTCTATGTGAAGGAGCCCCCTTTAACCCCCCCCCCCAATACTTACCTGAGCTCCCTCTCGATCCAGCAAGGTTGCACGGGAACCACAAAGTCTGAGGACTCTCCCTCCTGATTGGCTGAGACACAGTAGCAGGCGTCATTGGCTCCTGCTGCTGTCAATCGAAGCAGGAATCCAATGAGGAGAGAGAGTGGGCGGGGCCAAGAAACAGCTTCATGTCTGAATGGACACGCAGAGCAGCGGCTTGGTTCGGAGGGAGGGGCCAGGGAGGGGACCGGAGAACAGACGGATAGGGGCTGCTCTGTGCAAAACCATTACACAGAGGAGGTAGGTATAACGTTCATTATCTTTAAACCAAAAAAAAAAAGATTTTATTATCACTTGAAAGGAATACATTTTTATTGCGTTTTTTTGTAACGCAAAGGCGATTCAAAAACTATTAATTAAAAATTTGAATAGAATTATGTATGTATATATATATATATATATATATATATATATATATATATATATATATATATATATATATATAGAACTGTCCATTTTAGTTTCAGTTTTTAGCCAAGTGCATCCTGAATTTTCATTTTTTTTTTTTTCTGATTTTTTTTCCCCCCCATTTTATTTTCCTTGCATGTGATTGGCCATTCTTTGTAAAGTGAAGCTTCATCTCCTTTACGGAGTTCTGTAACTGCACTTGCAAAGTGCAACGTCTATTTGTCTTTAGTAAATCCACCCCACAGTAAAGGTGGAGGAGCCGCACGTGTTGTGTACTCACCATCCTCGGGCGCTAATCCTGGCTCCACGCAGGCCTGGTCCCGCTCTGTGCTCTGCTTTCCTCTGGACTCTGCGCCGCCTCTGTGCTCTGCCTGAATGTTGAGCCGCATTGGGGTGTTCTTCACTGCAAAAGCAAAGAGAGCAGCAATGTTCACGAAAAATGTACAACCAGCTAGAAAATACATTTTGGAAGCAGGATGGATAAAAATCAATGATTTAAAAAAAAAATCTGATTTTTTGGAACTAAATCAGTTTTTTTGATTTTTAGCAAATTTATTTTAATAAAATGCTTTTGGAGTATGGCCGTTGTAAACAGTGAATGGTTTCCTTTCATCTTTCATGCAGGGTGGATATAAATCAATGTTTTTAAAAAAAAAATCGGTACCAAAGTCACCGGGTCCTAACCACGACCTACTCGACAAACTGGTGGACCATCGAGGTGCTGGTGGGTGGCACGCCGGGCAGATCTCTGGCCAGCTTGACGCGAACACCCAATCAAAGTGACCGACTCTGAGCTCCTGTTTCCAGGGAACCACTCAGCAAAAACCAGACTAGTGGAGCGTCGAGAGTGGATTTAAAATAGATTTTTTTGATTTTTATCAAATTTATTTTAATAAAATGCTTTTGGAGTAAAAAGATAGTTTTCTATTCACATGACTGTTGTAAACAGTGAATGCTTTCCTTTTATGCAGGGTGGATATGAATCAATGTATTTTTTTTGTTTGTTTTTTTTATTTTAAAAAAAATCAGATTTTTTTTTAAATTTAAATCAGATTTTTTTGATTAAAATCGATTTTTTTTTTTTTTTTTAATGAAATTTATTTTAACAAAATTCTTTTGGAGTAAAATTCTATCTAAAGATAGTTTTCTATTTAGGATACATTAATAGTTCGGTTTATTCAGCAGGAAATGGAGCTTAGTTACGTAGCACAAGGCTGTATCTTCTGCAATAGTTACATTTTTTGGTAAACTCATTCAATGAATCCAAGCTCTGCAAGCTGAGATAACACGCACTACATTGATGCATTCACACGATGTCACAGTAACCATGAGATAAAACAAAGTTCAGGAATATGCCTTTATCCCATTGTTTTACAAATCTATGTGCACTGCAAACTGTATGATTGAGCCCAGGTTCGCATTGGAGCGAATAGGCATGCGATTTTACATGTCAAATCACATGCCAAATCGGCGGCTGTCGCCGGCAATGGCACTGTCCGGGGACTTTGCGGCGCCGTACCATTCCCAAAACTAGTTCCTGTACTAATTTTGGTGACTTCAGGGGGGGGTGTGGTGGTACAATTAGTATAGACATCTGTGCAGGAACCCACATTGGCTCCCGCTGCTGTCAATCAAATCCAATGAAGCGGGGTGAGGTCGAGTCATACATTTGGCGGTTATGGATGCCGAATGATAGACTCGGCAGCGCGCCCACAACCCCCCAGGAGAAGCGCTGGGGGGGGGTTATCTGATGTGGGGTTTAGCCGTGAGAGCCCTCGAGGGACCCCAGAAAACGATGTTCGGGGCCACTCTGTGCAAAATGGCTGCACAGTGGAGGTAAGTATGATATGTTTGTTTTGTTTTTTGTTTTGTTTTTAAATAAACAAAGCTTTTCGATCACTTTAAGGTGAAAAACCTCCTGTGCTGCAGCAGCCCCCCAGAGCCCCCCTTTTATTTACCTGAACCCGGTCTTTCCAGTGACGTGGGCGAGCACAGTAGCTCCAGCCGCTGTCTCGTGTCCTGATTGGATAGATTGATAGCAGCGCAGCCATTGGCTCCCGCTGCCGTCAATCAAATCCAATGATGCGGGAGCCAGGGGCGGGGCCGAGTCCTGCTGTCTGTGTCAATGGACGCAGCAGCAGGACAGGGGAGCACCCCCCGCACGATTCCCCCTGAAGGAGAGCGGCTCTCCAATGGGGGACTCGAGAAGAGGAGGAACAAGGAGCGCCGCTGAGGGACCCCAGAAGAGGAGGATCGGGGCCACTCTGTGCAAAATCAACTGCACAGAAGAGGTAAGTATAACATGTTTGTTTAAAAATAAAATAAAAAAAAAGGAACCTTTCGATATCCTTTAATAAATGCGTTGGATGCACGAGGATCTGGGAGGACACCGGTTTAGCTCACATGTAGAAAGGCTGGTGCAAGGCCCTCTGTTTTGGGATAATGGTATAGGTGTATAGTGTGCGGATTGTGAGTTTTGATGAGGTGTGTCGTGTTGCTCTGAATGGTTCTTTCTGCACCCGCCATGCAGACACAGAGCTCATTGTGCGCGCGGCTCCCCTTCTTCTAATGACACTAATGACTCGGAGGAAGTCGGGCTGCCCAGAGCAGACTCCGCTGCATTTACAAGGTGTATCAAATTGGGGGAAATTAGCCCCCTCCTCCTCGCTCGCTTTACACACACCTCTCTGTTCCTGAAGTTAAATAAACACAGCCTTGGAGAGAAGAAGAAGAAGAAGAAGAGGGGGGTCCCAAGACACAGAGGGGCATTCTATACCCCCCTCGGCAGCGTACAGCAACGCTCTGTATCCACTACATGGCTGCTGTTTGTGGAGCCTTCGCTGCACAGAGAATGAAAGCCAATTATACTTTTTACTTAGGAGGGGCCGCCCAGGCCAATTGGGGAAAGGGGGGGGAACAAAGCTTTCCTTCACTTAGCCCAGTTTAACCTCTCAGGTCTCCGAAAAAAACAGGGGGACGTCAGCCTTGGCACGAAACCAGAGCGGCCTGGCGAGGCGTGCCAATCACACCGTGCACGTGAGCTACTGGCAAGGCTGGTGACCTCCGACAATAAAAAGTCACAGAAAAATATGTCTCAAGGTGCCCATAGGTGTTCTGGGCTTTTAAAAAAAAAGGGCCAAAATCTGACACCCTCCCTGCCCCCTTGGTACACCGGGGAAGCCCATAAACCACTTTATATCCTTCAGGATTATGTACAACCACCCAAAACTGCAGATGGCAGAGCGGAAAAAGGCGCAAATCTAATTCTCCATCCGAGGGAGCCCTGTGTAACCGAAATGAAAGCACGCAGACATGCAATACTTTCCGGTTTCCATAAAGGAAGAGCGCGGCGAGCTTTACTTTCTACATCCTTGCAAAGAAAATGTAAACTGTAGAAATTAAAAAGTAAATAATGAAATGCCTAGCTCATTAAAGCCGTGTACACACGATCGGACTTTCCGGTGGACCAGAGTCCCTCGGACAATTCGATCGTGTGTGGGCTCCGGCGGACTTTTTCTTCCCAAAAAGCGGACTCGGCTTTTAGCGGACAATACTTTCGTCTGTGTGCTAGTCCGACGGACTAAGCCCTTGTACACACGGTCGGAGATTCCGTCGGAAAGTGTGTCCGATCGGAGCGTTTTGTCGGATATTCCGACTGTGTGTGGTCTGCATCGGACTGTTTCCGTCGGAATATCCGATCGGACAAAGTGCCACGCATGCTCAGATCAAATTCCTACACCAAAGCTATTGGCTACTACCGTGAACGTAGTCCCGTCGTAACGAAATAACGTCATCACGTCGGATTTTCCGACAACTTTGTCTGACCGTGTGTATACAACAGTTTCGGACAAAATCCGACGGATTTGGTTGTCGGAATCTCTGACCGTGTGTACAAGGGCTAAAACCAATGCTAGGGCAGCTATTGGCTACTGGCTATGAACTTCCTTATTCTACGTCATCACGTTCGAATCCGTCGGACTTTCGGAGTGATCGTGTGTGGTCAAGTCCATTCGTTTGAAAGTCCGGCGGGCCTCAGCTGCAAAGTCCGTCGGATTGTCCGCCGGACCAAGTCAGTGGAAAAGTCCGGTCGTGCGTACGCGGCATAATGCATTACATGCATGAAGGAAAACAAAAACCTTCTGTGTGCAGCAGCCCCCCTATTACTTAAGCCGCCTCTCGATCCAGCGATGTCCACAAGAGCCTTAGCTCTCCGGAGACTCGCAACCCTGATTGGCTTTTGGCAGCGGAGGAGCCATTGGCTCTCGCTGCTGTCAATAACAGCCAGTGAAGCAATCAGGAGACAGAGGGGGCAGGTACTCGCTACCACTTCCACGTAAGGGCGCTGCGGCGCCCTATGTCATTTACGGCCCCTCCTCCTTCACCCCGCTGCCTTCTGGGAGACACACACAGGTCCCAGAAGACAGCGGGACCATTTAGAATGCACGTGACTTGCGCATGCACAGTAGGAAATTGTAAGGCTTCACTTCCTGTTTCCATTAGTAAGGATGCCTGTGATTGCATGACGGCACCAAATGACGGCTACAGCACGGTCAGGTAATTCTGGGAGGGCGTACAATGATGGCCTCCCAGAATCTCGCACCCAGAAATGTCCATGACCGTCGGGTCCTCCAGATTCAGTGCATCACGGGATGGGGTAAAGGGCCAATGACAGCGGCCCTTTATCACGTGTTCACTTCATTCAACGACGGAGCAATCAGTTGTCAACAAACCGGAGCATGTCCTTTCCAGCTCCTCCCCTCACATCGATCAGTACAGTGTGCAAGGAGAGGAGGGAGTCAGGTGCAGCAGCGCTGTGGGCTGCATCTGAAGTGCCCACAGCGCTGATCTGTGCCCATCCATGCCTCATATATGCCCATCTATGCTCCATCCATGGCTCATCCATGTCTCGTCCTTGCCCATCCATGGTTCATCAGTGCCCATCCATGCCACATCAATGCTCATCCGTGCCTCATCCATGCCACATCAGTGCTTATACGTGCCACATCAGTGACCACCCGTGCCACATCAGTGCTCATCCGTGTTACATTCATGTCACATAAGTACTCATCCAGGCCACAATCATGCCACATCAGTTCTCATCCATGCCACTACAGTGCCCATCACTGTCTCACAAAAGTGTAATAGGTAGTCAAATTAGATTTGAAATTGATGCCCTTAGAACACTTGACGGTGCTCCCTGCATGTTGGGCCTCTGTATGTGGCCAGGCTGTTGAAAACTCCCACACATGTGGTATCGCCATATTCAGGAGGAGTAGCAGAATATATTTTGGGGTGTAATTTTTGCTATGTAACATAGCAAAACACATAGCAAAACACATAGCAAAACATAGCATCAACACAGTAACCCACACCCCAGTAGGGGAAAGCGTTTGTGACCCTATTCCTTTAGGGGTCCACATTGGGAGGTGAGCTGCTAGTATTTTAAGTGGTGGAGGTCCCTCAAGGAGTCACCTGCATGTTTATTACAGCACTACTTTGGACACTCATAATTGGCTAGGGTTAGGGTTTTCCCTTGAAGAACAAGGTTAGGACTCAGGGATTGGACTAGGGACCTGCTTCAAAGGTGAAAGGTCAGAAGGTGTGTCCCCAGAGGTCAAGGGTCAAGAGGTGTGGCTGACCCACCCCCAACAAAGTGTTCCGCCTACCCAAGTCGGGGAATGAACAAGTCGGGGAAAGCGTTTGCACAAAGCGCTTTCCCCAACTTGTTCATTCCCCCGACTTGGTTGGGGTAGGCAGAACACTTGGGTGGGTCAGCCACGCCTCTTGACCCTTGACCTCTGGGGACACGCCTTCTGACCTTTGGAGCAGGTCTTGAATCCAAGTGCTAACCTTGTTTTTCAAGGGAAAACCCTAATTATGAGTGTCCAAAGTAGTGCTGTAATAAACATGCAGGTGACTCCGTGAGGGACCTCCACCACTTGAAATACTACCAGCTCACCTCCCAATGTGGACTCCTGATGGAATAGGGTCACAAACGCTTTCCCCTACTGGGATGTGGGTTACTGTGTCGATGGACACAATCACCAGGTTCAGCTGACAGGAAGGATCCTTCTCTCTGAGCTCCGGACTCCCCCCAAGTGAATTGGGACAAGATCTCCAGTACCACAAATTTGCATGTAATAAAAAGAGTATATAGTGCTCTCTGCAAGGATATGTTTTATATTATGTATAAAAGGAGTAAAACTTACAAACGTAGCACTGCAACCCAGTGCCTGGATCCGCTGATGAAGTCCCGTTACCTGGGACATAACACGTAACACGGAAAGAAATCACGTGACATCACCCACGGGCATCGTTGATTCACACTGTACGCACTCGTATACCAGGCACTGGGTTGCAGTACTTTGCTTGTAATGCCGCGTACACACGATCGGACTTTCCGGCGGACCAGAGTCTCTCGGACAATTCGATCGTGTGTGGGCTCTTTTTCTTCCTAGAAATAAGACTGGCTTCAAATTTGGACTCGGCTTTTAGCGGACAATCTGTTCGTCTGTGTGCTAGTCCGACGGACTAAAACCGACGCTAGGGCAGCTATTGGCTACTGGCTATGAACTTCCTTATTCTACGTCATCACGTTCTAATCCGTCGGACTTTTGGAGTGATCGTGTGTGGCCAAGTCCATTCGTTTGAAAGTCCGGCGGACCTCAGCTGCAAAGTCTGTTGGATTGTACGCCGGAAAGTCCGGTCGTGTGTACGCGGCATAAGTTTTACTCCTTTTATACACAATAAAAAACATATCCTTGCAGAGAGCACTATATACTCTTTTTATTACATGCATGTAAGACAGGTCTCTTAGGCCGCGTACACACGGGCGGACTGTTCGCCCAACTTTGTCCGCTGAACAGTGTTTCAGCGGACAGTCCACTCGTGTGTGGGCTTCAGCGGACAGTTTCAGCGGACAGTCTGACGAACAATGTTTTTCGGAATTCCCGTAAGACAGTCCGCTGAAACTTGGTTTGAGCGGACAGTCCGCTCGTGTGTAGGCTTGTTCGTCAAACTAAGTTCCGCGCATGCTCAGAAAGGATTTACACGCCGAAGGTTGCATTGCAGTGTATAGGACGTCGTTTTTCGAGTCCCGTCGTACGTGCCGTTCACGTCATCGCGCACGCTTTCAGCGGACTGTTCGTTCATCGTGTGTGGTCAAGTCCGCTCATGCAAATTTTGAGCGGACTGTTTGTCGGATTGTTTGACAAACTAAGTTGGGCGAACAGTCCGCCCGTGTGTACGCGGCCTTAGATTGCGGAAGCTCCTTGGAAGCAGGGCCTGATATGATTGTACATTATGCACCACATAAATGCACGCAATAAATAAAATTTATATTGAGAATGTCAGAAACAAGTTTTATTAGGACTCCTTTTGCTGCCTAGTGCGTTGGGGAATTTTGCACCAAAATTTGTCACAAAAACCTGCCTGTAACCCGTGAGGACGCCATTATCACCTTTGCCGGTAAAACACAGCGACAGCCTAAAAGAATGTCGCGTCCATCCCTGTAGCGGGAATGTTACATGAGCCTGTGAACGCGGTGTGTCCCTGAATGACTCACTGCAGTAACCTCAGGCTACCTGGAGAGGGCTAGGACAGACCGGTATTGTATGACCGTGCAGAGAAGAGGCAGCCCCCCCCCCCCCTCCACCCCCCCACCATACAATGTGCAGCTTCATAATGAACAAAACATGCAGTGTGAGCATGAACGCTGCCCATTTATACCTCTTCAGGTTCTTATGTGTCGAGGCATTTACCCCCAAAATACGCCCCGGCCCCCTCTACAGACGTGCTCCATGAATCCCAGTGCACAATCCTCCCCCCTTCCATACACTGCTCCGATTATATACAAGTGGATGTAAGGGCTCTCTATTCTATACCTGCGTCTGTGTGATCATTGTGTGCGTTCAAATTAGCAGAACAAGGCTGTGCGCTTCCAGACTGCCCGGAGTCGGATCAATTAGGAGTCTGTGAGAGAGCCGAGGGATGGTGCAGTGGCCACGTTGTGTACTTGTGGATGATGATGATGATGATGATTAAAATTACAAAAAAAAAAGGCTCTTTTATATCCATAAAATCCTATTGGACGAGGAAAACCGTAATTTGATGAGCACGTTTAGAAATGTTTAAGGGGGACCCTCTTCAAAATAATAAGCGAAGGTGCGGTTGTACTTTAAAATGCATCCAAATATTATATGCAAAATTGTTCATCAAAGCGCTGAATGACGCACCAAGCTGGCCAAAGCCACGGCATCCTCGTGGGGGCCTCTGTGGAAGGAGAGGATCACCATTCAGGCAGAGGAACTGAAAGGCTGGCTCTACCTCAACATTCAATATGGTAAAACTAATCTTTTATTTTTTATTTTTTATCAAATAGTTTTTTATTCATAAAAGAGTTTTATACATCTTTCACATTTAGCCCACCACCCCAACATTTACCATACATAACATTTTCCTTTTGGATAAAGTAGGAAATGGTTCAAGCTGAAGATTAGTAGATTTGATTTATTTTTGTTGCTCTACAGCTACAGTAATTTTTTTTTTAACCTGTAATGAAGGAAGAAATCTTCACTGCAGGGGTGCCCCGTCCTCTTCCTGTGAATGAACTTCCAGCACTCAGTGGATTATCAGCTTCGGGTTTAGGGCTGAGCAGATATGAAAAAAGTTCCCGTCAAGGACCCACCCCTCCTCCTTTAAAAAAAAAAAGTTCTTTAATTTCTTTCACTGCCTGTAACACAATTTGTGAACAGGGGAGAGGACCCTGTGACTCATCAGACTCTCCTCCATTCACAGATCCTGTTACAGACACTTTTAAAGAACTTTTCACAATGGAGGCGGAGGGGTGGGTCCTCATTTGGATAGTTTGCACAGCAGCTCAGCCCAGAGCCTGAAGCTATTAACCCCCCCTGTGTGCCAGAAACTCAGCCCCAGGAAGAGGATGGGGCACTCCTGCAGTGACTTGCCCCCTCCCCCTCCATTGTGAAAAGTCATTTGATTACATTCACTATGTGAATGGAAGGGAGCCTGATGAGTCACATGATTCTCTCCCCCTATTCACAGATATGCCACAGGCAGTGAACGCGAATAAATTTTTTCAATGGGGAGGGGTTCCTCATCGGGAACTGTTTTCACAGCAGCTCAGCTCAGAGCTATTAACCCTGTGAGTGCTGGAAGCTCATCCACAGAAAGAGGACAGGGCACCCTCAATTGAAAAAAAAATTATTTGATTGCGTTTACTGTCTGTGACACATCTGTGAATAGGGGATAGAATCCTGTGACTCATCAGGCCTTCCTCCATTCACAGACAGTGAATGCAATCAAATCCCTGTGCCCCAGAGATTCAGCGACAGGAAGAGGACGGGGCACCCCTGCAGTGAAGATTTCTCCAAGATCCAGCTGCCTGCACAATATGGGGCATCCTTCATTACAGGTAAATAATGTCACTGAAGATCATAAAAAATCTTCTGCTTCAAAACCCCTGGGAATCTTTTTCCCATGTCCCATCGGGTAGATTTTCCTTCACTTCCTGTCCGGAAAAAAAAATGTAGGAGGGGCTCCCTTTGTACTGCAAGCACCGAATGCTTGTTGTTGCCTAGGGTACTATAAAAAGCAGCTTTACTTATGCCCAGCTTCCCTGGCAGCCAGCACTCGACTCTTCTCTCCAATACTCTGGATTGTGGGCGGGCCCTCGTCATCCTCACACTATAGGACTGCTAGTCCTATATTGTATGCAATGACGTCACAGTGTACCTATGGAATGTGCAGGAAGTTGCTTAGGGGGAGGAAGCTCTTTAAAAAGATACTCTTTAAAAATTAGCATTCCAGGGTCGTTTTGAAATTTCCCTTTTTTTAAAGAAGTAGGGCTAAAGCTCTTCTCCTGTTTTCAGACAAAAGTGGGCTAAAGTCTGCTGTCAGCTGACGTCACTTGGCCAGTCCAGGCTCTGGACAGATCCCAACTTTAATGTCGAGATCCACTCAGATTCCTGGACCGGCAGCTGGCTCTCAGTGAGCTGCTGGAAAACTGAGCCAGTGTAAGAGTCCAGGGCTTACTACGCATGCACCAATGGCTCGTTGCCGCAAGAGAAAATCCATGCCAACTGAGCATGCGCCAAAGATGCCTCAGTGCACCAACCCACACCTGCGCAGAAGACATGATGGAAAAAGACAAGAAAATGCCCAGGAGGTCGCACAGGAAGTGACCTCAACCTGATGGGAAAAGGTGGGAAAATGCCCAGGAGGCGCACAGGAAGTGACCTCAACTTGATGGTAAAAGGTGGGAAAATGGCCAGGAAGGCGCACAGGAAGTGACCTCAACCTGATGGAAAAAGGTGGGAAAATGCCCAGGAGGCACACAGGAAGTGACCTCAAACTTCCCTATATAAGCCCAGACACTACCAAATGGCTGGATTATCTTCAGTCCCCACTTGTTCCTGTGCTAGTGTGTGATCTGTCAGAACTTATTGTGACCTGGAAATATATTTGACTACTCTTGATTGCTGCTTGCCATAGACCTCGGATTTGTACCTTGACCATTGGACCTCTTTGCTCCTTTTTGTACTCAGCTGCCAGATTAGAACCGACCCCGGCTTGGATCTCGACCATTCTTCTGATTAACCCCTTTATACTTCGTTGCCAAACTAGACTTGACCTCAGCTTGGATCTCGGACTAAGGCTTGCACGGTGCTCCGCACAACTGGCACCCGTGCCACTCGGTGTCCACCAAGTCTCTGTCTCCATCTCCAGAGGCTTCAAGGACCCGAGGTGCAAGGGAGGCCCCCTCACTACTTCGGTCTCACCTCAGGTACATGGCCCTCGTGACAGCCAGCTGCTTCTACAGACTGGTGCTCTAGGGAGCGCTAGAGGGGCAGAGCGGAGACCCGGTGACTGACAGCCACCACCTCTCTGCTCCTTTAAGACCGAGAACTGAGTGATCAGTGGCCTTTCATGGTTTAGTTCTTGGTGTAGAGGCGGCGAGGGACCTAGGTGAGACAACTGTGTTTTTTTTTTCAATTCCTGAACTTCTCTTTTAAATCTCGAAAAAAAGGACTACACAACCTAAAATCCATGCTGTGTTCCAACAGGACAATGAGGCTACAATGGGCAATGGATCATCAACAGTTCCTGGTCTGAGGAACCTTTACTTTCACTGCAACAGGCAGATGTTGGTGTAAGAACTTAGTGTACTCAACACAAACCTTCTGGGATGAGCAGGTATTAGTGGTTACCAGTATGAATATATCACTGAAGGACTTCCAATTACTATCGAATCACCATGGACTAAAATTCTAAGGGTTGAGGAGAGTGGGAAAAATAGTGAGGAACCCATAGGATTACCTCACTGGTATTGTTATCTTAAAGCGGGGGTAAACTCGCTGATGAGGCATAATGAGCTAGTATGCACCGCATACTAGCTCATTATGAAATACTTACCTTAGAACGAGGCCCCGACATCTGGTCCAATCCACGCCAAGGGAGCTGACATGCTGTGAGTGGCCGGAGCCGCGATATCGTCACTCCCATGCATGCGCGCGGGAGATTTCTTCCCGGGCAGCGTCCGTAGTCTGCCGGGCTTTCAGCCGGGAATTCCCTGTGCGCATGCGCCGCTGCAGTCAGCAGCGCATTGCGAGGGGAATATCTCCTAAACCGTACAGGTTTAGGAGATATTTTTTTACCTACAGGTAAGCCTTATTATAGGCTTTCCTGTAGGTAAAAGTCCCAAAAAAGGCTATACAACCACTTTAAAGTATTGATGATGGTGTAAATGATGTGGTTCCTGGGTAGGCGGCTTCTACACCCCAGAAGATCTCCGTGTTCTCCTTGGCTTGTAGTATAATGTAACAAAAAAATGAAAATGGAAGCACCACACCCACTGCTAGGAGGACCAGATATAACTTCAAATACAAGTCAGGGAGACCTGATTTAATTGGAATAAAGTTGGACCTCTTAGCAGTGGTATGGCGCTTACATTTCCATTTTTGTTACAAAATCCCAAAGAGGAATTTCCAGCACCTTGATGTATCCAGGCAACAAATAATTTCTGCTTCTATAAAAGCAGAACGGTACCCTACCTGTTGTAAAGTTCTCACCTTATAATTTCTGCTACATTTTAGCATTCATTTACACTGTGTATTCAGTATAGGCCTGCTTCAAAGGAAAATGTATTGTATATTTAAATTTAAATGTGACCTTTGATGACAGCATTCGTTGCTGACGAAACGCGTTGGATGGAACATTAGGGACACATCACTTCCGGTCGTTGGAGCGCAAATCGGCGCTTTCGGTTTCCTATCTATGTGTACATTTGCCTGAGTATTTTTACAGGGATGTAAGTGCATTTTTATATATATTTTTAACAAAACTGGATTACTACGCTATGAGTGGTTCCTTTATTTTTTTCCCCCTTGCAAGTGAGGTGTGCACAGGGTTCCTTAAAGGCGCAGGAGTACTATCAAGTATGTGGTGGGATCTAGCCACCCATGTCTACAGGACACCATCAGCTGATTGAGAACCTAATAGCTACATTAGGGAGCACCCGTTGGTGATATTATAAGCGAGTTTCGACCTTCTTTGAGAAAAGAGGTCATATATTTCTGGTGAGTGAAACGAGGAAGAGCACTACTTTGCTGGGTGTCACCTTTTTTTATCACGTTTGGATGTATTCATTTGCACTGAGGACTTTATTTGGGCTGCATGTTATGGAATTTTTGCACAATTGTTCATTGTTTATTTAACATTACTTGCATTTATAAGCGTGTGGTCTACTTCTTATCCCATTTATATTGCATATTTAATATTTATTTTGTGTTATTAATGTAAAGGTTACCCGAAAGTCGTTTTTTGCTCCACTACTTCATACTTGCTCAATACTTAGCTTAGGCAATTAAACGGGCATATTTCTAGACTCCCTCTAGTGGCTGTTTGTGTGAATGTCATTCGCTGCATTTAAAGTGGACCTATTTGTTATCTTATTTCACAAGTCTGACTGAAAACATTCCTATTGTCACAATATGCAGCAATAGTATATTTTTTCTTAAATGGTAACTCCACTTTTTCTGAGAAAAAAAAAACACTCCCCTCTGGGTGATCTCTGTACATTTTTTTCTGCAGATTCCTACCTTTTGCTGTTTGGTTTCTCTGTGTCCATGCGCCCAGTGAATGTGAATGGGAGTGATTTTATAATTATCAATCAGCTGCTGCACTTGCAGGGCTCTAATGAGGAAAGTGGCAGGGTCTGCATCTATTTAGATGTGATTTTTTTTCCTTTGGAAGTATCTTACAAAAAAATGAATTTTTTTTTGTTGCAGGGGATGCCCAAAATCTGACTTGCATCTTAGTGCAGACTTCTGGGAAAATCAGGGAGCCAATCACACAAGCAGGAAATTACATTTCTCAGGGGCGCTCTGTATACCATCTGTGCACAGGTGGCCCTAGTGCATTTTACAGGAAATGACAGCACTGCGGATTGAAAAGGACACAAATTTTAATATCATTCAATTACAATATGACTTGTGTCGCAGTTATATTTGCTAAATTATTTTTCTTTTGTATTAGCTTTTTTTTTTAGCTCTACCATTAAAAGGAGAAGTGCAGCTAAAGTTGGTTTGGTTGTACTTCTCCTGTGAATAACAGGAGTAGAGTCCGTCCTGCACTCCTGTTACCCGTATTCAGCAAACAGCGGACTGAAACAGGCCCCCTGCCGGCTGATATCACAGAGCCGGTCCAGGCTGGGGAAAGATCGCAACCATATGCTTGGGATCCATCCAGGAGCCACTTGGCTCAGCCTCTCAGTGAGCTGCTGAGAGCCTGAGCCAGCAGCTCTGATCCCTTCTACAGCCCAGCAATGGGGGGGTGTAGAGCAGAGAGCTGGTGCTCTATGGACCTTGCTTTGTGCACTGGTGTGCAGTCATGTTGGAACAGGAAGGGGCCATCCCCAAATTGTTTCCATGAAATTGTCCAAAATGTCTTGGTATGCTGACGCCTTAAGAGTTCCCTTCACTGGAACTAAGGGGACAAGCCCAACCCCCAATACAACCCCCACACCATAATCCCCCCTCCACCAAATGATTTGGACCAGTGCACAAAGCAAGGTCCATAAAGACACGTATGAGTGCGCTTGGGGTGGAGGAACTTGACTGGCCTGCACAGAGTCCTGACCTCAACCCGATAGAACACCTTTGGGATGAATTAGAGCGGAGATTGCGAGTCAGGCCTTCTCGTCCAACATCAGTGCCTGACCTCACAAATGCTCTTCTGGCAGAACGGTCAAATATTCCCATAGACACACTCCTAAACCTTGTGGACGGCCTTCCCAGAAGAGTTAAAGTTGTTATATCTGCAAAGGGTGGGCCAACTCAATATTGAACCCTACGGACGAAGACTGGGGTGCCATTAAAGTTCATGTGTGTGTAAAGGCAGGTGTCCCAATACGGCAGAAAAAGGGAGGCCTTAAATGTCCACAGGCGTCACTGGGAGGCCGATGTTTCTGCGCTGCTCCCAACACTGAGACCGAGCTGTCAAAGACAGCTCTCACCTCGGACTACGATCAGTAGCCAGAGGAACCGGCTCCCAATCATGTGACCACTGTGACAGCAAATCACAATGGTCACATTATCACCAATCCTTAGTGCCCCCAAGGCATTCAGAACTTTTTAACTGCTTTCCACCCGCCCACCATCAAATGACGGAGGGGCTGTGCAGCTCTTGTTCTAGGATGACGTAATTTCATAATGGGGCGCCACGCTGTTACAAGGACATCTTCGCGACTCCCGATCTCTGTACAGAGCCGCAAACCCGGTTCTTTAACCATGTGATCGGCTGTGTCCAATCACAGCCGGTCACATGTAAACACGGAAATGCTGGTGTCCTATCAGATATTGTCCCCCATCACATAGTGTCCGCCGAGGAGCCAAACATCTCTGAAGATAAACGGCGCCTGCACAGTGAGTCCAGGTTCAAGCCCCACCATCTAAGTGGACATAGAGTTAGAATATAAAAGAGCCGAGCGAAGCCAGACCATTCCGGAAGCGTGGCGAGCGTAGCGAGCCCGCGAGGGGCCCTCTTACTATGAGCAACCCTATGTCCACTTGGATGGTGGGGCTTCAACCTCAACTCAGTGCGCAGGCACCGTTCTTCTTCGGAGATGTTCGGCTTCTCCTTGTCCCCCATGCTGCGCCTGTGCAGTACGGCCCGGACACTATCCGATAGGTGGACACTTTGTGTCAGAACACTGGTAATCAGCTCTCATCGCCTCACACTGACAGAGTGTGTGGGGGCAAGGAGAGCGGATCAGCGGCCATCTCCTCACAGGGGACATCGAGACATGTAATCGGGGCACTAATCATCCAATCGTGCCTTGGCTACAATAAAGTGCCATCAGTGGCAGCAATCAGTGCCCACAAGTGCCACCAATCAGTGCCCACAAGTGATGCCAGTCAGTGCTGCCCATCAATACCCAGTGCCTCCCATCAGTGCTGCCTATCCGTGCCGCCTATCAGTGCCCACAAGTGATGCCAGTCAGTGCTGCCCATCAATACCCAGTGCCTCCCATCAGTGCTGCCTATCCGTGCCGCCTATCAGTGCCCACAAGTGATGCCAGTCAGTGCTGCCCATCAATACCCAGTGCCTCCCATCAGTGCTGCCTATCCGTGCCGCCTATCAGTCCCCACAAGTGATGCCAGTCAGTGCTGCCCATCAATACCCAGTGCCTCCCGTCAGTGCTGCCTATCCGTGTCGCCTATCAGTGCCCACCAATGCTCATCAGTGCCACCTCAGAGCCCACAAGTGTGGCATATTAGTGCCTCCTCATCAGTGCACATCAGTAAAGAAGAAAAATTATAAAAACTTATTTACAAAATTTACTGACAGTAACTAAGAAAAACTTTTTTTTCCCCAGAATTAATTTATTTTTTGGTAAAAAAATAAATAAAAAACCCAGCAGTGATTAAATCCCACCAAAGAAAGCTCTATTTGTGGGAAGAAAATGATAATAAATGTCATATGGGTACAATGTTGCATGACCGCGCAATTGTCATTCAAAGTGTGACAGCGCTGAAAGCTGAAAAATGGCCTGGGCAGGAAAGGGGGTGAAAGTGCCCGGTAGGCAAGTGGTTAAAGCGACATCGGGGCAGGATGAAAGGGGTTAAACCAAAGACGCAGATCGTTTTCTCTGTTTACAGATGACAGAGAACAAATACAGAATTTCTGTGACTCGCCGTTATAAACATTATATTGTTGTGGAATTCAGTAGCTGCAGCAATAAAGTCGTCCAAAGTCACAGAACAAGTCACAGCTGGAAAGGAAGATGATTGGAGGACGGCTGAAAGTTCTGAGCGGTGCCGATTACATGCGTCATGCAGCCAAAGTCATCTGCAAGTTTATCATTGTCCTCAGACTTCCAGAACACAAAGACGACCAATAGCAGGGGGGGGGGGGGGGACACAAATCTGTGAAACGTTGTCAAGATCATTACTGGAGGCTAATAGCTTGGGCTTGGCAGCTCTCCACAAAACAGGACCTCCCCACCCCAGAGGAGGAGGGAGGGGGCTCCAAACTATGAAATGCACAAGTAGTCAGGTGAATAAGAGCACCAAACAAAAGTCTTGTTTAGCGATTAACCTGCTGCTGCCTGCAGAACACATATTGGGGGTCATTTACTAAAGGCAAATCCCCTTTGCACTACAAGTGCAAAGTGCACTTGAAATTGCACTTGGAAGTGCAGTCGCTGTAGATCCGAGGGGGACATGCAAGGAAAAAAACAAACAGAATTTTAGCTTGCACATGATTGGATAATAAAATCAGCAGAGCTTCCCTTCATTTCAGTTCTACCCCCTCAGATTTACTTATTTTCTTAAAGTGGTTGTATACCCAAATTTTTTACTTTTACCTACAGGAAAGCCTATAATAAGGCTTACCTGTAGGTAAAAAAAATATCTCCTAAACCTGTACGGTTTAGGAGATATTCCCCTCGGTATGCGCCGCTGACTGCAGCGGCGCATGCGCACAAGGGGATTCTCGGCCTGAAAATCCGGCAGTGGCCGCCGGCCGGGAATGAAATCTCCCGCGCGCATGCGCGGGAGTGACGATATCGCGGCTCTGGCCACTCACAGCGCCGGAGCCGCGATACCCGGAAGAAACGCAGAGGGAGCATGTCAGCTCCCTTGGCGTGGATCGGGCCAGATGTCGGGGCCTCGTTCTAAGGTAAGTATTTCATAATGAGCTAGTATGCGGTGCATACTAGCTCATTATGCATTTTGCTTTGCAGGTTTAAAATAAAAAATAAAAAAATTGCGGGTTTACTACCGCTTTAAGGGGTAAGGCTTAAAGTTGAGGGTTAATTATTTATTTATTGTTACTTAGTATTAATTCATTGAATTTATTTATTTATTATTTATAATTCTTAATTTTTAATGTATTTGTGTATTTGTTTTACGTTTATTTATTCCTTTATTATCATTCATATATTAATAAATAAAATAAAATAATAATAAATAACCCTAACCCCAACTCCTAATCCTAACTTGAACCCCTTACCCAAACGAAAAAAAGAAAAGCTAATGGAAAAGCTAACAAAGCTGAAATACGTAGCAACAAACGATGCAACAGATAATTTATTTTTTATTAGCCAATAGAGAAAACTGACGCCAAAACCCCAAAACGCTGTATAAAAACGCACAAGCCACGCAAAAACGCTCAGGTGTGAATGCAGCCTTACTGCAGACTTCAGGGGAAAGGAATGGATCCAATCACACAAGCAGGAAATGGCATTTCGGGGGGGGAGGGGGGGTATTCTGTATACCATATGTATACATAGCACCTCCAGGTGGCCATATCGCATTTTTACTGAAAATGACAAATTGAAAAGGAAAGGTCACAATTGTATATAATAGATATTAAAACCTTTCCCTTCTGTCCAATCCGGAGGCAAGAAGGAAAAGAGGTGACATGATCAAAACCTTTAAGCAGAGGTCTCCAAACTGTGGAGCGTGGGCCGAATGCAGCCCTTGAGGCATCCAATGATGGGGCACTATTCCTCCCACTGACACCAATGACGGGGCACTATTCCTCTCACTGACACCAATGATGGGGCACTATTCCTCCCACTGACACCAATGATGGGGCACTATTCCTCCCACTGACACCAATGATGGGGCACTATTCCTCCCACTGACACCAATGATGGGGCACTATTCCTCCCACTGACACCAATGATGGGGCACTATTCCTCCCACTGACACCAATGATGGGGCACTATTCCTCCCACTGACACCAATGATGGGGCACTATTCCTCCCACTGATACCAATGATGGGGCACTATTCCTCCCACTGATACCAATGATGGGGCACTATTCTTCACACTGACACCAATAATGGGGCACTAATCCTCCCACTGATACCAATGATGGGGCACTATTCTTCCCACTGAAACCAACGGCGGGGCACTATTCCTCCCACTGACACCAATGATGGGACACTATTCCTCCCACTGATACTAATGATGGGGCACTATTCCTCCCACTGACAGCAATGATGGGGCATTATTCCTACCACTGATACCAATGATGGGGCACTATTCCTCCCATTGATACCAATGGTGGGGCATTATTCCTCCCACTGACACCAATGATGGGGCACTATTCCTCCCACTGACACCAATGATGGGGCACTATTACTCCCACTGATACCAATGATGGGGCACTATTCCTCCGACAGATACCAATGATAGGGCACTATTCCTCCCACTGACACCAATGATGGGGCACTATTCCTCCCACTGACACCAATGATGGGGCACTATTCCTTCCACTGACACCAATGATGGGGCGCTATTCCTCCCACTGACACCAATGATGGGGCACTATTCCTCCCACTGACACCAATGATGGGGCACTATTCCTCCCACTGACACCAATGATGGGGCACTATTCCTCCCACTGACACCAATGATGGGGCACTATTCCTCCCACTGATACCAATGATGGGGCACTATTCCTCCCACTGATACCAATGATGGGGCACTATTCCTCCCACTGATACCAATGATGGGGCACTATTCCTCACACTGACACCAATAATGGGGCACTAATCCTCCCACTGACACCAATGACGGGGCACTATTCCTCTCACTGATACCAATGATGGGGCACTATTCTTCCCACTGAAACCAATGGCGGGGCACTATTCCTCCCACTGACACCAATGATGGGACACTATTCCTCCCACTGATACTAATGATGGGACACTATTCCTCCCACTGATACTAATGATGGGGCACTATTCCTCCCACTGACACCAATGATGGGGCACTATTACTCCCACTGATACCAATGATGGGGCACTATTCCTCCGACAGATACCAATGATGGGGCACTATTCCTCCCACTGACACCAATGATGGGGCACTATTCCTCCCACTGACACCAATGATGGGGCACTATTCCTCCCACTGACACCAATGATGGGGCACTATTCCTCCCACTGACACCAATGATGGGGCACTATTCCTCCCACTGATACCAATGATGGGGCACTATTCCTCCCACTGATACCAATGATGGGGCACTATTCCTCCCACTGATACCAATGATGGGGCACTATTCCTCACACTGACACCAATAATGGGGCACTAATCCTCTCACTGACACCAATGACGGGGCACTATTCCTCTCACTGATACCAATGATGGGGCACTATTCCTCCCACTGACACCAATGATGGGGCACTATTCCTCCCACTGATACTAATGATGGGGCACTATTCCTCCCACTGACAGCAATGATGGGGCATTATTCCTACCACTGATACCAATGATGGGGCACTATTCCTCCCATTGATACCAATGGTGGGGCATTATTCCTCCCACTGACACCAATGATGGGGCACTATTCCTCCCACTGACACCAATGATGGGGCACTATTACTCCCACTGATACCAATGATGGGGCACTATTCCTCCGACAGATACCAATGATGGGGCACTATTCCTCCCACTGACACCAATGATGGGGCACTATTCCTCCCACTGACACCAATGATGGGGCACTATTCCTTCCACTGACACCAATGATGGGGCGCTATTCCTCCCACTGACACCAATGATGGGGCACTATTCCTCCCACTGACACCAATGATGGGGCACTATTCCTTCCACTGACACCAATGATGGGGCACTATCCCTCCCACTGGCACGTTTTCACTTTTTCTAAAAAGGTGAACTTGCACTTTAAACATGCTTGGGAAAACATACAGCTATACTCAAACAAAAAAGTTAAAAGGCTTGATGTGTCACTTGGATTTTTTTCTACTGTCACGCTTTTTGTTTGCCTCAATAATTCTGGGTCATTAACTTGGAACCAGTGTGCAGAAATTGAAAGCTGCTGAAAAAGTTGGAATTTCTAATCTCTGCTCTTGTTCTTTTTTTGATGACCCGGGCGGCGAAGGTCCGAGTCTCCCCACCATGACAGACAAAGACGTAGCGTTTGTAGAAGAAATCAGCACTGCCAGCCCATATACTTCATGCTTTTCTTTACAGTTTATGGTACAAGCAAACTTTTTTTTTTTTTTTTTTTCAATTTTAGGGAAGGATTAAAACCCTGTCAGGGTATTGTTTGCTGCCCGTAGACCCTTGAGAAGTTTTCTCTTCACTTCCTGTCCTGGAGACAAAACAGGAAGTTAAAAAGAAATCACCCAAAATGAGGGAAATTAGTTGTTACTGGAAGATTTTACCCTCACTTTATAATCTGGTGACCCTAAAAGATCAGCGTCAGAGACGCATGTAAGCTGAGGACACCACATAGGACACCCCTTTCTATTTTCTCCTAATCTAACTGGCTAGTTGCAGAAAACTCACATCTATCTTTGTTTTCTTCAGTCTTACCTTTGAGGTCCAGGTGTAATTTCTGACCATCGTTAGTCTGTCCTGAGCCTGCAGTTGCCATGACTGGATCCCCTGCAAGAAAAGGAAAATAAATGAGAAATTGCGGAATACCGCTGATCAAAGCGGTATTTTTTTGGATAAAGCGGAACTTCACCCAAAAAAGGGAAAATTCTGCTTTACCGCTTCTTCTCTAAACCCCCCCCCCCCCCCCCAAAACCCTTTGACACAAATATTTTTTTGGGGGGGGGGCCGAGTATTCTAGATGATCCGAGCGGAAGTTTGGCACCTCCTTCTCTTTCCCCGCAGTTTTCTTGGACACATCACAGGTCCCAGAAAGCTGCAGGACCATACACAAAGCGCAGCGCGGCTCGCGCATTCGCAGTAGGAAGCCAATTGTGAAGCCTCTAGGGCTCACATCCCATAGTAAAGAAGACTGGCCAAGTGTGGACAGCGCAGGATCAGGTAAGGGGACAGGTAAGTGTCCTTATGATAAAGTGGCTGTAAACCCAGAAACAAAACAAAAAAAAAACCTGCAAGACAAAGGCATAATGAGCTAATATGCAGAGCATACTAGCTCATTATGTATTACTTACTTTTGATCTAAGCCACCCGGGTGGCCCTCGTTCACCGATCCGGCCGGCAACATCGCTTCCTGAGTTACTTGCGGGTATCGCGGGCTCCAGCTCTGTGATTAGCCGGAGCCGCGATTACGTCACCCCCCCCCCCCCCCGCGCGCGCACGGGAGCCGACGGTAGCGGCACAGTCTAACTGAAGCAACAGCATGTACGTGCTGTTGCTTCAGTGCGCATGTGCCGATGACGGCAGCACATGCAGATACAAGGATATCCAGGGTAGCTACAGATAAGCCTCATTATAGGCTTACCTGTAGTAGAGCTGCACGAGTCTGGCTAAGAATCACGATTTTTTTTTTGCTTAGAAGATAGATCACGATTCTCGCGGTGTAACATCATCTTTCACATTAAAACAAACAAAAACATTGGGATAACTTTACTGTTTCGTTTGTTTTTTATTCATTGAAGTGTATTTTTTCCCCAAAAAATGCGTTTGACAGAACGCTGGGCAAATGCAGTGTGACATAAAATATTGCAGCAATTGCCATTTTATTCCCTAGGGTCTCTGCTAAAATATATATATAATGTTTGGGGGTTCCAAGTAATTTTCTAGCAAAAAATATTGATTTTAACTTTTACATTTTAACAAGTGTCAGAAAAAGATTTAGACTTTAAGTGGTTAAACTTCCTGCATTTACACGTTGTTTAAAAACTTAGCAGACTGCCTGGATTTTTTTCTTTACACACAGAAGTGTATCCCTTTGATCTAAGAAGGAAGAGTTTCTCCCCTTTCACATGTGTGGACTCTATGGAGCGTCAGATGTCAGCGGTGACATGTCCGCTGACATCCGATCCGCAAAATCCAGACGGATGGATGTCCTGTTTTCCATCTGGCGGATTGGATAAAAACGGACAGGCGGTCCATAATCATCCGATCCCCCCATAGGGGAGAGCGGACTCTCTGACAGGTCCGTCCCTGCACAGAGTGCAAAGGCGGACTTGTCATCCGCCGGCTCAGCGGGGATCAACGGAACGACCCCTGCTGAGCAAGCGGATGCCAAATACGGACAGCCCCGTGTGAAAGGGGCCTTAATTGCAAAGTTTCATGTTAAAAACTTGGCAGACTGCCCAGATGTTTTCTTTTGACAGCTGAGTGAGCAGATAAGTCTCTCCACTTGCTATATGAAAGAATTGTCAAACTCTGCAATAGAGATCGTCAGGGGTGTTGAATCAAGATCGCAATTTTTTTAATGATTAATTGCGCACCTCTAACCTGTAGCAAAAAAAGTGGTTGTAAAGGGTATACAACCACTTTAAAAGTCAGCAGCTACAGTGTTTGTAGATGGCTGCTGACTTTTAATCCTTTGGAGGCCACTGAAGATCCTCTTTAATTCCATGCATGGTACAGTGGATATAAAAAGTCTACACACCCCTGTGTCAAAATGTGAGGTTTCTGTGATGTAAAAAAAAAATGAGACAAAGATAAATCATTTCAGAACTTTTTCCACCTTTAATGTGACCTAAAAACTGTACAACTCAATTGAACAATAAACCGAAACCTTGGGGGGGGGGGGGGGGGGGGATGTAGCTGTGTTCAGAATTAAGCAATCACATTCAAACTCATGTTAAATAGGAGTCAGTACACACCTGCCATCATTTAAAGTGCCTCTGATTAACCCCAAATAAAGTTCAGTTGTTCTAGTAAGGCTGACCATACATTATACAATTTTCTTCTATCGATTTTCTTTAGATTTACCAAAACCATATAATATGAGGTCAAAGCTAAACACTTTCAGTTTGTGTGCAATCAGGCAGGCCCTTGTACTACACAGTTGAAGGTAAATCTAAAGGAAATTGAATAAGTAAATTGTATAGTGTGTGGCCAGCTTAGGTCTTTCCTGGCCTAGAAGTTTTTTTTTTTTTTATACAGCTACCAAACCTGACTGACTCCAGTGATCTCCACTAAGGATGGGCTCAGGCGTGTTCGCACAGCCCACGTGCAGAGCCCGCCAGGAAATCAGCATGGCGCTGCGCTAATCACAAGCAGTGAGAGATTTTCCCGGTGTGCGGTTGAAGAGATCGAGGAAATATCTCACTGCCTGTGATTAGCGCAGAACCGTGCCGACTTCCTGGCGGGCTCTGCACGTGGGCTGTGCGAACAAGCCCGAGCTCATCTCTAATCTCCACTTGCCTCCCGGGTCCTGTGCTAAGCGGCCAGCCTGATGCACTGTGAATAAGGCTGGGTTCACACTGCTGCGGTGACGAGAATCGGATGTGATTCGCACCGCACTGCAGTGCAAATCACATCCGATCTCTGTGCGATGCGAGTTCAGCCATACAGATAGTATGGCTGAATTTGCATCGCATCCGGCCCAAACTCTCACAGGACCCTTTTTTTGGTTCGCAGCAGAATCGGATCGCATGGGTGTTCACACCATGCGATCCGATTCCTGCCCGAGTTTGCAGATCGCACTGCGATATGCGAACTGATCTGGGGGTGTCATTAACTTTTCACTGACACTCCCAGCAGTTCGCATAGGGCAGTGTGACCTGCCGCCGGGAGGCATGCGATGCGGGAACCCGCAGCGGATTCGCAGCGTTCCCGCATCGCAGCAGTGTGAACCCAGCCAAAAGGAGGTCAGCTGCTAAGCTTGTGCTCCACTTAGAGAAGGTTTTTTTCCTATTTTGGATTATCATGCTGAATATTTCTCTCATCACATCACTATTTATTTGGACTTTTATTGCCCTATTGTTTCTACAAGTTTTTCATTCTTCACATAATATATTATAGATTGAAGTTATTTCTTTATACCTAGGATCACATAAGGGTGTGACTGTTGTGATGATATACAATATTTATGATACTGTTTATATATGTTTGTATCCATCACCTAACACAAATACACTGCTTCTACATTTTTTGGTTTGCACTGAATTTATTATTTTGTAGCAACACATGTATTTTATAAACCAGATTAGCGCTGCACATACTTTATCATAATCCTAAAACACAAATTTTGTCCTTTGTATTGTGTCATTTTTGTATTCACTTTGGATATCAGAGCAGTATTTTTTATTCTTTACATTAGACATGCTGCACTTGATTCACAATGAACCTCACCTGGTGTCACCACTTCACTGCAGTGCAGATCAGCAAATGAAATGTCATTTTGCCACATTTCAATAAAGTGAAAAAAAAAAAAAAAAAAAGGTAAGTCAACAGTGCCTTGTGTTGGTTGTAACATTGCAAAGCACTGTCCCTACACCAAGAATACCAGCCTGCACCTGTTTTATCATGAAGAAGCCCAAAACATAGTTGTGACCCTAAAGGTAGCCTTTCACAAGATAGGCCCACTCGGATCCGCCTGTCTGTTTTTTTTCAGGTGGATCCGATCTGGACACCCAGTGACTTGTATGGGCAGGTGGATGTCAACGGAGATATGTCTGCTGACACCCGCCTGCCATCCCATCTGATAAGATCCGCTAAAAACAGATGTATGGCGATACATTCGCCGCCAATCCGGCGGATCAGTTTTTGTCCGATCTCTCCATAGAGGATAGCGGGGCTCTGACAGGTCCGTCCCTGCACAGTGAGCGGAGACAGATCTGTCATCCGCTGGCTGTCAGGGCTGGGCTCACCTTCCTTCTCTGAGCTGGCCGCTCAGCTGTCGGCTAATTGCCAACTCCTATCTCTCCACAGTTACTCAGCTGTTGATGATCCTGCTCGTCAGTCCTGCCTACTTAAACCATCCAGCTCAGAGGAGCTCTGCCTTTGCCACATCGCAAGAAACTATTGCCTGCACTCCTGGTTAAAGACTAGCTTTGCTGACATCCCGTCTGGCTCTGGATCCTACTTGCTGTTCCACTACATTGATCCCTGACTTCTGGCTTGGCTGACTATCCATTCCGGTTACTGAACTTTGGCTATGTTTTGACTACGTTTTGTTCTTTTTACTTTTATTATTAAACAAGTGTGATTTAACTGGTTTCTGACACCGGCTCAGTGGGGATCAGTGGATCCCCGCTGAGTCTGCCGAGTGGCAACCTTTTTCAACTAGGTGCCTTCATGCGTCTTCAGGGGTGCCTTGGCAAGCTACCTAAAAACTGTATATAGGCCAGTAGGTGGATCAAGCCTGCCTATTAGTTACACGAAGCTGCAGGTTTTCATGACGCACCATTAGACTTCCAGCCGCCAATTTCCTAACAATCAATGATGTCATCTGTTGATAAGGAAATAATGGGGGGGGGGGGCAACTGCCCCTCTCCTTCAGCCCCTCTCCTTCAGCACCAGGGTCACAATAGCTGAGTGAGGGAAAGAAACAAGGAATGCATGAAGGTAAAAGCCCTTCAGCCTTCCCACCATTCACTAAAGGTGAATTCAATGGACACAGAACTCAACTAGGGAATGAGCTCAGGTGTGTCCGACTCACGTCTGAACCCACCTCAGCCATCCCACCAAGAAGCTGCCAAAGCCAACAGCCAATCAGAGGTGGCAAAGTCATTCCCCGCCCCATAGCTACGCGTCTATAAGGGCGTGTATTCCTGTAGTGGGAAATGCATCTGATTGGCTTTGGACTTTGACAGCTTCCTGTTGGGAGAGCTCAGGTGGTTTCAGACTCATGGCTGACATTGTCAGTGGGAGGAATAGTGCTCCATCATTGGTGTCAGTGGGAGGAATAGTGCTCCATCATTGGTGTCAGTGGGAGGAATAGTGTCCCATCATTGGTGTCAGTGGGAGGAATAGTGTCCCATCATTGGTGTCAGTGGGAGGAATAGTGAACCATCATTGGGGTCAGTGGGAGGAATAGTGCCCCATCATTGGTATCAGTGGGAGGAATAGTGCCCCACCATTGGTATCAGTGGGAGGAATAGTGCCCCATCATTGGTGTCAGTGGGAGGAATAGTGCCCCATCATTGGTGTCAGTGGGAGGAATAGTGCCCCATCATTGGGGTCAGTGGGAGGAATAGTGCCCCATCATTGGGGTCAGTGGGAGGAATAGTGCCCCATCATTGGGGTCAGTGGGAGGAATAGTGCCCCACCATTGGTGTCAGTGGGAGGAATAGTGACCCACCATTGGTGTCAGTGGGAGGAATAGTGACCCACCATTGGTGTCAGTGGGAGGAATAGTGACCCACCATTGGTATCAGTGGGAGGAATAGTGCCCCACCATTGATATCAGTGGGAGGAATAGTGCCCCATCATTGGGGTCAGTGGGGGGAATAGTGCCCCACCATTGGTATCAGTGGGAGGAATAGTGCCCCATCATTGGTGTCAGTGGGAGAAATAGTGCCCCATCATTGGTGTCAGTGGGAAGAATAGTGCCGTATCATTGGTATCAGTCACAGGACTAGTACCCATTATCTGTGTCAGTAGAAAGAACTATGCCCCAGGGGTGGGGGTTGTTAAATCAGAACTTAGTGGTAACGTTGTGCTTGACAATAAAATCCTGATCTCCTCCGGCCACGTCCTGCACTCCCTTCATTGGGAGCAAAGTGTAGTCTCCCCCTGGGGGGTGCCAGTGATGGAGTGACAACTCCACAGCAAAATGAGGAAACAAGGACAGCGTTGTCACCCCAACAGGATGTGTCTGAAGATCACAAGGACATCAGGGATTATTTTTATGGAAAGTTGCAATTTATTAACACAAAAAACAACTTTTAAAATGAAGATAAAATGCTAAACCTCAGATCAGATCGCAGTGATGAGGCTCACATTGAAGTTTTATTTTTTATTAGGCATGCTGAGACATGTAGTCCTTCATCAGCTGGTGAGCCCCAGCCAGCCTGTATTATAAAGTCCCCTCCCCCTCCCCGGACTTCCCCCGCGGTGTGCTCCCCCTCTCCCGGTCCACAGCTTGCCCCTCCCCCCCGGTCCCCGGTATTATCACCCACCGTCAGCCCTGTGTTGACATTACCTGCCTTTCTCCACTTCCGCCTCCTGCACTTTCGGTCATGTGACCCGCGGCATTGTCAGCTGACCCGGAAGAGAGCCGAGGAGTGCACCGGAAATGGCCGAATGCGTCGCCGCCATGTTTGTTGTGGGTGATGTGGTTCTGCTTTGTGTGATTAAAAAAAGAATAAACAATGGAATTTACTGAAGCACAGGGTTAGGTGGTGCTTCTTTGCATGTAATTGATAACCACCCTATTCTACTCCTCAATTATTTTGTCATTTAAAAATGGAGAATTGTTTGTAAATCCAAAATTCTTCTCTACATGGTTTGGTGCGGACTCCAATACCGGGAACTTTCACCCCCTTCCAGCTTCGGCCAATGTTCCGCTTCCAGCGCTGTCCCACTTTGAATGACAATTGTGCGGTCATGCAACACTGGACCCAATCTAAATTTTTTACGTTTTTTTTAAGACAACTGGAGCTTTATTTTGGTGGTATTTAATCACCCCTGGGGTTTTTATTTTTTTTGCTAAACAAATGAGAAAAGACTGAACATTTTGAAAAAAAAAACAACACTTTTTCGTTCCTGTTGTAAAATTTTGCAAACTAATTTTTATTCTTTACTGATGTGTGCTGATGAGGCTGCACTGATGGGCACTGATGAGGCTGCACTGATGGAGACTAATAGGCTGCATGGATGGGCATTGATGAAGCTGCACTAATGGGCACTGATGAGGCTGCATTGATGGGCACTGATGAGGCCGCATTGATGGGCACTCATAGGCTGCATTGATGGGCACTCATAGGCTGCATTTATGGGTACTGATGAGGCTGCATTGATGGGCACTGATGAGGCTGCACTGATGGACACTCATAGGCTGCATTGATGGGCTCTGATGAGGCTGCACTGATGGACACTCATAGGCTGCATTGATGGGCTCTGATGAGGCTGCACTGATGGGTACTGATAGGCTGCATTGATGGGCACTGATGAGGCTGCACTGATGGACACTCATAGGCTGCATTGATGGCCACTGATGAGGCTGCATTGATGGGCACCGCCCTGATACATGGCTCCCAACTGTCCCTGATTTGGAACAAAGTCCCCCTGTACTTCTTTCCTCCTCATTTTTCCCTCATTTTGCTCTGATCTACTGTATATAGTTGTATATCAAATGAAATATTTATCTTTGATAAAGTGTTTTACCAGTGCTAAACCTTTCATCCAATTTCTAAATTTCAAAACGTCAGAAACCATGAGATCAGGCCGAGACAGAAGTACAGTTAAATAACACTTGTTTAATAATAACAGTTAAAAGAACAAACATAGTCAAAACATAGCCAAAGTTCAGTAACCGGAACGGATAGTCAGCCAAGCCAGAAGTCAGGGATCAATGTAGTGGAAAAGCAAGCAGGATCTGGAGCCAGGAGGGATGTCAGCAAAGCAAGACTTCAACAGGCTTGCAGGAGATAGTCTCTGTGATGTTGACCAAGGCAAAGGCAGAGATCCTCTGGACTGGACAGCTTAAGTAGGCAGGACTGACGAGCAGGATATCATCAACATCTGAGTAACTGTGGAGAGAGATGGGAAATGGGAGCTGGCAATTAGCCGACAGCTGAGCAGCCAACTCAGAGAAGGAAGGGCTGAGCCCAGCCCTGACACAAAAGCCAATATAAAGGAATAGTAGTGGTAAAAAAAAAGGCACCTCTGGGTTTAACTAATCATTTTTGCATTTTTCTCCTTTAAAAGGGGCTTGGTGAGGGGTGTGCCCCCTTCCCACATACTTTTGCTCATAGGTGTTCCTCGTTCCCATCTCAAAAAGTTGGTAGGTATGCTGATAGGCTGCATTGATGGGCACTGATGAGGTTGCACTGATGGGCATTGTCCTGATAGGCTGCACTGATGAGGTTGCATTGATGGGCACTGCCCTGATAGGCTGCACTGACGAGGTTGCATTGATGGGCACTGTCCTGATAGGCTGCACTGCTGGGCACTGATGAGGTTGCATTGATGGGCACTGTCCTGATAGGCTGCACTGCTGGGACTGATGAGCTTGCATTGATGGGCACTGTCCTGATAGGGTGCACGCTCATCTCTAAACGTAGAGGTTGAGTATTCCCCCACGGCAGCCTCAGCCTTGTCCCAGGGCATTGATGAGGATGACACAAAGCAAAGGTACCCCATGTGTAGTAAAGTGGTACTGTATAAGGTGCCTAGCATAGCCCAGAAGAACCCACACCAGGGTAGTCCTCTCATGTCACCTTTGCTTGGTGCCCAATGAGGAGGGAAACATGGAGGACATGACCACCACCCATGCAGCGCCTTACCCCTGCCCTACAATATGCTAAGAAGGCCGCCATTTTAAGTAGATGTAATCGTTGATGCTTTTTCGGGGCAATCTAGCGCCTGTGTGCCACCCGTCCCAAGCTCTCTGAAGTGCTAGGCTGTGGAGGGGGCGAGAGCGCCTGGCTCAGGCTCTCAGAGGCACGCTGAGAGGCTCAGCCAGCTGCTGTCGGGCTGTCTGGGTAGATCCTGACATTATTGTCAGGATTCCCTTACGGCTCTGTGATGTCGGCTGACAGTGGCGGGTTTTAGCCCACTGTTGGCTGAATGTGGGTCATAGGAGAGCACAAATAAGTGCACTGCTGTGATCCACAAGAGCTTAATCCAGTGAGATCTGTGGGCATCGACGTTAGTATTTGTACCTGGATAAATAGAAAACTGGTTGCAGGGGCGTGCCCAAAGGATGGTTATACTGTAGGGAAATGTAAAGTAATGCACTTGGGGGTTAAACATATCATTGCAAATGACATGCTAAGGGGAAAACCTCCAGGGGAATCGAGGATGGAAAAGGATCTGGGGGTCCCAGTTGATATCAGACTCAGCAATAGCATGCAATGCCAAGCTGCAGCAGCCAAGGCCAGCAGAACATTAGCATGCATTAAAGTGTTACTAAAACCCACAACAAAGTATATGCAGTAAAGCAAGCTTGTTATACTCCCAGTAAAAATGGTGCTAAGTGGTTAATCCTCTACATTGTGTAAAAAGGCTGTTTGATCCTGTCTTCTCTGATCCTCCCCTTCTTCCACTCTCCCCAATCCAGCTCCTGATAGAACAGAGGCTAGAGGACAAGCTGCACATGCTCAGTTTGGTGTGTATTGCTAGAGAGTTGTTGTTTTTTATTCCTGGGAGATCATATGATCAGCACAGGGCCAATCTGAAGGGTCAGGGGGGTCCTGCAACCTCATAGGACAGTCACAGAGGAGAATGAAATCTCCTCCTACAAGCTTTAACCAGACACTGATAGAAGTCACAAGACTGCTATATACTGCTGCTGAGAAAAGGTATTTAGCAGTTTATATTTACGAAAACAACTGCACTTCCATGTTCTGTGTACTGTGGGAGACCAGATATAGTGACTGCAAGCTCCTGGGTTTAGTAACACTTTAACCACTTGACCGCTGGGAGATTTACCCCCCCTTCATGCCCAGGCCATTTTTGCCATACGGCACAGCGTTACTTTGACAACTGCGTGTTAATGCAACGCTGTACCCAAATAAAATTTATAGAATTTTTTTTTTTCTCCCAAATAGAGCTTTTTGATGTAATTGGTTCATCACTCGGTTTTTAATTTTTTGCACTATAAACAAAAAAAAGGCTGACAATTTTGAAAAAAAAAAAATATTTTTTGCTTTCTGCTATAAAAAAATATCCAATAATAAAATGCAAAAAAATTGAATTTCTTCATAAATTTAGGCCTATATGTATTCTGCTACATATTTTTAGCAAAAAAAAAAATGAAATCCCAATAAGCGTATATTGATTGGTTTGCGCAAAAGTTATAGCATCTACAAACTATGGGATATATACTGGAATTTTTATTTATTTATTATTACACTAGTAATGGTGACGATCAGCGACTTATAGCAAGATTAGATAAGAAGTATTGCGGTGGTCAATCTGACACTAACTGACACATTGAGGGAACCAGTGACACTAATACAGTGATCAGTGCTAAAAATGTGGTGGACCTGATGTCCGTTGATGCCCTGATCCCCACCGCTGCCCCCGCTAATGCCCGATCCCTGTCGCTGCCTGATGTGCCCACCACCTAGATGGGGTAAGTGCCGGTGGACCTGATGTCCATCGATGCCCCGATCCCCACTGCTGCCCCATGTGCCCTCCGCCTAGATGTGGTAAGTGCTGGTGAACCTGATGTCTGCTGATGCCTCAATCACCACCTCTGCCCATTGTACCAGCCACTGCCCGATCCCTGCTGCTGCCCGATATGCCTGGCGATGTCCGATCTCCCGGTGCTGCCCGATGTGCCTGGCGATCTCCAATCACTGCCGCTGCCTGATGTGCCGGTGGACCATATATCCGTCAATGCCCTGATCCCCGCCGTTGCCCCATGTGCCCGTCTATGCCTGATCCCCCCCCGCTGCCCCATGTGCCCGCTGATGCCTGATCCCCCCGCTGCTGACCCATGTGCCCGCTGATGCCTGATCCCCCCCGCATCCCTATGTGCCTGCTGATGCTTGATCCCCCCCCCGCTGCTGCCTGATGTGCCCGCCACTGCCTCATGTGCCCGCCGATGCCTGATCCCCGCCGCTGCCCCATGTGCCTGCCGCTGCCTGATCCCTGCCGCTGCCCCATGTGCCCGCCGATGCCTGATCCCACCCCACCCTGCTGCTGCCCCATGTGCCCACCACTGCCTGATGTGCCCACCACTGCCTGATGTGCCCACCACTGCCTGATCCCCGCTGCTGCCCCATGTGCCCGCCGATGCCTGATCCCCCGCCGCTTCCTCATGTGCCTGCTGAAGCCTGATCCCCCCCCCCCCCCCCGCTGCTGCCTGATGTGCCTGCCACTGCCTGACGTGCCCGCCGATGCCTGATCCCCGCCGCTGCCCCATGTGCCTGCCGATGCCTGATGCCCACCGCCGCTGCCTGATGTGCCCGCCGCCTAGAAGTGCGGTGGACCAGCAGTGGTGGGGGGGGAGTTTGAGGTGCGGGGGGTGTGGTTGTTTGCCGCCACTTCACCCAAAAAAAAAATAACCACGAGCCGCCAAGGTGTGCATGCAAATTGTGACTTTATGTGCGTTTATTCAGCTGCATTTTCCTCCTCTGGAGTAAAGGCATCCAGGGAAGGAAGAACAAAAAAAGTGCGTACATGAGTACTTTTATATTCCTGAGCGGAACTTCCACGGTACGGCCAGCAGACGTCGCTGAAGGGAGTCCTCCCAGCCAAGTGGCGTCTAGCCGTGTAGAGAAGGAATGAGCCGCGGATTGTGATTGGCTTGAGACTCGGCCACCGGTTGTCCTGTCAGAAAGCAGCACGGAAGTGACGCTGCGTCGCGGCCATCTTGGTACACCTACCGGTGTTCCGTCAGACTAGGCGACCCGTCAGCAAACCATGGCGGCGTCCGTGGTGCAGCACGTTGTTGCGGATTCCGGGGCTTTCCTGAGGAATGCGGCGCTCCAGGTGGGGTGTCGGGGGGCCCGGGAACGTGGGGGATGTCCGGTAGTCTGATACTGACCGATCTGTGTGTCTTTGTTTGTAGGATATCGGCGCTCATATCTACACGGTGCGGGAGGTGGTGAGCGAGATCCGGGACAAGGCCACCAGGAGGCGGCTGGCGGTGCTGCCCTACGAGCTGCTCTTCAGGGAGCCGAAACCGGACACCGTACAGCTGGGTGAGCAGAGGTCAGACTGGGAGAGGGTGCGACGACGACGACGACTACAAGTCCCAGCATGCCCCGATTACCTCCGCCCCCTTCCCTGCTCTTGTGTGCCAAGATAACGGAAACCTGATCCATGGAGAGGCGAACACCCCCCCCCCCTTTTTTTTTTCCTGGCACAGACATTTTTGGACCTCTTTAACCACTTGCCCTCTGGAAGATTTTACCCCCTTCCCGACCAGGCCTTTTTTTTTTTTTTTGCGATACAGCACCGCATTAATTTACTTAATTTACAATTGAGCGGTCGTGCTGTACCCAAATAAAATGTATGTCCGGTATGGACTCTGCGAGGGTGCGCCGCCATGCTGACGTTGTGTTGTCTGTATCTGTTTTACAGTGACGGAATTTTCAAAGAAGACCGGAGACTATGGCAGCCTGTCCGCCGTTGACATCAAGGTTCTGGCTCTCGCTTACCAGCTTGAGGCCGAGCATGTCGGACGGGATCATATCCGGACGGAACCGACTAGTAAGGTGAGACGCGTTAGAGAGAATTAGTGGTGCGTCGGAAATTAAAATGCTGGACCGAAAATCCAGGATGCACTTGGCTGGAAATGGAAATGGATAGTTTTTTTTTCTTTTATTTTTTAAATCGTATATATTTTTGTATTTTTTTTTTCTTTTTTTAAATAATATAGTGAATTTAATGAATATCAAAGAGGAGTTTCCCTTAAAAAAAATAAAAATATAAGTCAGCAGCTACAAATACTGCAGGTGCTGACTTACTAATCGGACACTTACCTGTCCCAGGGTCCTACAATGCGGGGGAACGAAACCCCGCTCCTCTCCCCCTCCGCTCGGCGGAGCCGGAATTCTAACTGTGGGCACCCGGCTGCGGCTTCACAGCCGGGGCACCCACTGCACGTGCACGAGCGGTGCTGCCATTGGCCGCGCAGTCATCTGGGACCTGTCACGTGTCCCAGATGACTGACAGGAGGGAGGGGGCAGAGCTGAGCCCTTCCTGTGCCGAGGGGAAGTGATGTCACCAGCCCAGGCACTGAAGGAGGCAGACTACGAGGGAACCCCTAGCAACAGGCATTTAGAAGGGAGTTAAATTTTTTTTTTTTTTTTTTGGAATTTTAATGATTTTTATTTTTTTCTGTGGAACATCACTTTTAATGAATATACATTTTTGGCCATTATTGCCATATTTTCAGACGTTAGTTCGATAGCTTTCAGTTGGGGGGGGGGGGAGTTGACGGGGAGACAGCACAGCACTTTAGTGTAGTAGGTTCCAACAATTGAAAGTGTATAGATGTATATTCGTAAAAGCAAGTACATAGTTACATAGTTAGGTTGAAAAAAGACACAAGTCCATCCAGTTCAACCACAAAAAAATAAAATAAAATAAAATTAAATCATACAATCCCATGTACCTAATTCTATACCCACAGTTGATCCAGAGGAAGGCGAAAAGTAGGAAACACACACATGTAAAAGCCGGGGGGGGGGGGGGGGGGGGGGGGTAACCTGTGGTGGCAGCACTGTCCCGAACGTGCAGCTGGATGGATGAGCTGCTGAAGACGGAGTCCAGATTGCTGTGCTGCTGGATGGATGAGCTGCTCTGACAGTCTGACATGCATTGGATTCCTCACTCGATGGATGTATGGATGATGTCGCCGTCCACCTGATCTCCCGGGTCAAAGGATGCGTTTTGAGGGACTTTCCTCTTCTTTTTGACCGATGAAGAGGAAGGTCCCTCGAAACGTGTCCTTTGACCATGGAGATCAGATGGACAATATTATCCATCCCGGGAGCGAGGAATCCAAAACACGTCATGAATTTCGGACTGTCGGAGCAGCTTCTCCGTTCAGCAGCACAGCAATCTGGACTCTGTGTCTTTAGCAGCTCATCCATCCAGCTGCATATATTTGGGGCCGTGCCGCCCCCCACAGGCTTATCCTCCCCCCTGGCTTTTAAATACATGTTTCCTACTTGCTTTTTTGAGTATCTTTTTCAGTAAAGGTTGTTAGAACCTACAATATTAGAGTGTTTGCACTGTCTCCTCCTCAGGAACAACGCAGAAAACGCCCAGATTTGAAAGGGAAAATGCAAGCCTTTAAATAAAAGCTAGTGGCATATAGTATAGCCCAAACCAGCGTGCCCTTCATAGAGGTTTGACAAAATGAACGTGCCCCTGGGAGACAGCCGGGAGCTGTACGCAAATTGAACAGAGCTTTGTGAGACGTTTAAAGCATGGGATATTTTTTTTTTATAACCTAACCCTGCTTTATACTAGGGGTGCACCGGATGGGTTTTTTGGTGCCGAAACCGATACCGAAAATGAAAAATACACTAGGCCGAAAACCGATACCGAAACAGCACCGATACCGAAAATGACTGTTTTTAGAAAATATTTTCATACAGCAGATGGTCAGAGACTGGGGACATATTACAGGAGATGGTCAGAGACTGCAGGCATGGTACAGGAGATGGTCAGAGACTGCAGGCATGGTACAGGAGATGGTCAGAGACTGCAGGCATGGTACAGGAGATGGTCAGAGACTGCAGGCATGGTACAGGAGATGGTCAGAGACTGCAGGCATGGTACAGGAGATGGTCAGAGACTGCAGGCATGGTACAGGAGATCAAAGCAGCCTCACCAGTTCCCCCTCAGATGCAGCCTGCCTGATAAAAATACATGCACAGTGTTTTCCATGTATTCCAATGGCTTTAGTTCACACCATGCAGTCAGTTTCCGGTGTGGAAACTGACTGCATGGTGTGAACTAGAGCCATTGGAATACATGGAAAACACTGTGCATGCATTTTGTGCAAAAAAAAAAAAAAAAAAGCACACGGAACTGCATCTGGTGTGAACTGGCCCCAAGCAAGCTACCTGGTTCCGTTCCAACAGATTTCTATTGGGAATGCTCATATCGTTACCTCTACTAGCAATAACTTAACCCTTCCCCATTCTATCACATGGAGATAAAAACCTTGCTGGGTCAAAATCAAGATTATTATTTTTTTTTTTATATGGTCAATAAAGTGAGTACAGCCTTTGTCCTGTGACCTGGTTTATATAGCATGGCTCCATTCACACAAGTGGCCAGAGGTAGATAGTCTCAGAGGCAAACAAATTACTTTTGGATGCAGCAGCACTGTGGGCACAAAAAACTTGATTTAGCTGCGGACAAAACTCTGCAATGCTTGCCCTGGGCACACTCTTTCCCCCTTATGCAGTGTCTAAATGCAGCCTCACCCATGCCCGGATCTGTGCGGTGATCTCCGTGTGTCACGGAGCTGTGCATTGAATTTCCCGGGCGGCTGCAGTAACAATGTCCCGCCTCCTGTAATCACGTCACGCTGATTCAATGTCCCGCCATTGGATCAGTGAACCGTCTGTCACAGGAGGCAGGACATTGTTACTGCAGCCGCCCGGGCAATTCAATGCACAGCTCCGTGACACACGGAGATCACCGCACTGTCGGGCGGGAGGAAAGGAGGAGGGAGGACGGAGGACTGGGGACAAGCCCGGAAAACACCCGTGCAATGGGCGGCACCAGGGGGCGGAGCCCTGCACAGGCCCTGCCCCCATTTTCGGCCCCATTATCGGCAAGATTTTCCTTTCGGCATTTTGCCGAAAACACAATTTTCGGCCGATATGTTTCGGCGGCCGAAATTTCGGTGCATCCCTACTTTATACTTCACCACAACTTTATCCCTGACCTGTCTGGTGTGTTCCTTGGCCTTCATGATGCTGTTTGTTCACTAAGGTTCTCTAACAAACCTCTGAGGGCTTCACAGAACAGCTGTATTTATACTGAGATTCAATGACACACAGGTGGACTATTTACTAATTAGGTGACTTCTGAAGGCAATTGGTTCCACTAGATTTTAGTTAGGGGTGTCAGAGTAAAGGGGCTGAATACAAATGACACACACACACACACCTTTCACATATTTATAAAAAAAAATAATAATTGAAAAACCATTTATCATTTTCCTTCCACTTCAAGATTACGTGCCACTTTGTGTTGGTCTATCTCATAAAATACCAATAAAATACATTTACATTTTTGGTTGGAACATTTCAAGGTACTGTACATCAGGGCTCGACAAACCCCAGGCGCCAGATCGCATTGGCGACTAGAATTTGTGATCTGGCGCCTGGGGCAGCACAGCGGGGGTATCCTGTCTCCTTCCACCCCCCCCTGGCGTGATCGTGTCGGGCCGCGCCGCCGCCGGCCGGTAATTGAGGCCGCGGCTTTGAGGCCTTCTGTGGTCCTATGTTTAGTTCTGTAATCTGGCGCCATCTAGTGGTGGCTGTTGGTATGACAGCCAGCGATGCTAATGAAGCTTTCACTGCCCACCCATCTCACCTTTACTTAGAATAAAAAAAAAAAAAAAAAATGTGTGTGTGTGTATGTGTGTATGTGTATATATATATATATATATATATATATATATATATATATATGTGTGTGTGTGTTTAGGAGTTCTAACAACCTAGAGAATAAAATGGTGGTCGTTGCAATACTGTCTGTCACACCGTATTTGTGCAGCGGACTTACAAGCGCATTTTCGGGGAAAAAGTCTTATTTTTTTTAATTAAATATAACAGTAAAGTTGGCCCAATTTTTTTATATTGTGAAAAATAATGTTACACCGAATAAATTGATACCCAACATGTCACGCTTCAAAATTGCGTCCGCTCATGGAATGGCGACAAACTTTTAGCCTTTAAAATCTCCATAGGCGACGTTTAAAAAATTCTACAGGTTGCACGTTTTGGGTTACAGAGGAGGTCTAGGGCTAGAATTATTGCTCTCGCTCTACCGAACGCAGCGATACCTCATGTGTGGTTCCTATGCGGGCGCTACTCACGTATGCGTTCGCTTCTGCACGCAAGCTTGGCAGGACAGGGCGCATTTAAAACGTTTTTTTTTTTTCTTATTTTAACTTTTTATTTTTTCACGGTGCTTTTAAAAAAAAAAAATTGTCACTTTTATTCCTATTACAAGGAATGTAAAAATCCCTTGTAATTGAAAAAAACAGGACAGGTCCTCTTAAATATATGAGATCTGGGGTCAGAGAGACCTCAGATCTCAAATTTACACTAAAATGCAATAAAAAATAAAAATAAAAATAAAAAAATTGTCATTTGAAAAAAAAAAAATAAAAATAAAAAATGTCCCTCTAAGAGCTATGGGCAATGACATGGAGACAGGTGGGGGGGCCGCGCTATCCTCCCCTCACTCGTCTCCATGTCAGGCCAGGGACAGGTCTGGATTGCCGTTACCGACCTGGCTCCTAACTTTTTTAGCTGGCTCCTAGATTCCAAGCAAATTTGTCAAGCCCTGCTGTACATGTATGCTTGTTTTTTTGTTTTTTGTTTTTAGATCTCCGTCAGCACAACAGTTCGGCACCCAGAAGCTCCTGTTAATGTGGCCGGCTTCCACTTCCCATCCAAGGTACCTGAAGATCTCATTATCTGTCCTAATTTATTTAACCATTTTACCTACGCCGACCACACGTACTGCAGCAGGGCGGCCGCTCTGCACCGGATCCCGTACTCGGGACGTGATCTGTGCGACAGAGGAGCGTGCTCCTGCCACCCCGGGCTTTGCAGCGATTATCTGCAGCATGAACCAATCAGTGAGCGCCGTTCACAAATTGGTCACTGGCAATTACCGAAGAGAGCCCTGTGTATGTAAACAAACACAGGGCTCTCTTCTGATAGCAGCAATGTGAAAGGGCCTGCTTGATTGCATACAAATTGAATCGCTTAGGGTTTGACCTCATATTATATGGTTTTGGTAAATCTGAAGACAAAAAATCTGCAGAAAATTGTGTGTGTGGGGTCTAAGTCTGAGAACCGAGCGATCAAACACCGTTGATCGCTCAATTCTCGGTGCTCTGTGAAAGCTGGTGACTGGCTCTTTATTCAGAAAATACAAAGCATTCTCTGAATGGCCCCTATGCTGAGCAGCCAACCTCCTGTGTTCATGCATCAGGCCGGCCGCTTGGTCCAAGAAGTGGAGGTCACTGGAGTAACAATGTCTACTTTAGTGATTTTTTTCAGCTTCCTGGGGCATTGATCAGGTATGGTATATAAATCGCTTGGTCCAATGTCATTTATGTATATTATATCCAGGCCTGGAATTATTTTTCAATATGCCCCTTGCTGGTGTGAATGAGCCCCCTAGCGTCTTGTTTTGTTATTTGCATATTCTAGTTGTGTACAATATGTCTTCTCCAGTCTGCAGGTAAAAAGGACGGCTCGGTGAACTCCCCGGTGGTGGAGGAGAAGAATGACACCACTCTGGAGAACAAAGAGTTTGATTCTTTCCTTTTTTGGAGGAGCCCCTTGCCCAGTATAGAGGATGATTTGGTAGAACTGATGGTAAGTCGTGACTAATCGTAACATACATTACCCCTTGGAACACATGGAAAGTTCAGGACCCTTTCTGCATTTTAATGTGCTGATTGTGTGTGTTTTTTTTTTCTATGCTTTGGAGTCTGTCTGCATGCCCTAAGGCCGGGGTCTCCAAATGTTCTAAACAAAGGTCCAATGTACTCTCGGATTGTAGCCATTGGGAATAGACTTCTATCTTCGGCTTGGTGGTCAGCAGGAGTATGAAAAGTTAAATAGTATTGTCAGTAGGAGGAGGAATAGTGCCACATTGTTGGTGTCGGTGGGAGGACTGGTGCCCCATCGTTGGTGTCAGTGGGAGGATTGGTGTCGATGGGAGGAATGGTGCCCCGACGTTGGTGTCGGTGGGAGGAATGGTGCCCCATCGACCAAAGCTTCCCATTTGAGCTGCATATAAATTGCAGTTGAACAGTTGCTTTGGAAGTCCGCAGTGAAAACGCACCAGACTTGTGTAAACCTACCCTATAAAAATGCCAGGTATAAATGGATTTGTAGCATAAGGGCACCTAAACTGGACCCATTCCTCTAAGCAGCAGGCTGCTGTAACTCCTATTCCATGTTCAATGGCCGGCCTTCATCTCTAGTGCTTTGAATCTACAGAATGCCCAGGCAGTGTCAGTAATTGCCGACCCGGAGCCAGTGATGTCACCAAACAACACAGAGAAGTCACCCGGCACATCTGGGGATGAAGAAGAGGATCACCATGATGAAGACGATGATGAAGGAGGTTGGATTACACCTGGAAACATCAAACAAATCCAGCAGGACATGGGAGTCCGCGAGGCTCCGCATAATGTGGTCGTCGGCTGCTTGACTACGGACTTTGCTATGCAGGTATCTCAGCAACAATTATCTGTAATGTGTTCTGTTCTCTTATTACAAAGCGGCACTGCATATTCTAATCCTAACCTTACTCTAATTGCAGAACATCCTCATCCAAATGGGACTCCATGTGTTGTCTGTAGATGGAATGCTGATCCGCCAGACCAGAAATTACATACTGCGTTGTCATGGCTGTTTCAAGTAAGCTCCACCAGACTTCCTCAAATGACAAAAAAATGTCTCATGTTTTCTCTTTTCCCAACTCTCTAGATCAGTGGTCTCCAAACTCTGGGCTGGGGACCAGATGTGCCACTTTGCTTGCCTTTATCCAGCCTTTGGGAGCAATATTCCATCCACTGACCCGAACCGTGCGGTATTATTCCTCCCAGTGCCACAAGCAACGGGGGGGTGGTGGGGGCTGTTCCTCCTAGTGCCACAAGCAACGGGGGGGGTGGGGGCTGTTCCTCCCAGTGCCACCAGCAACGGGGGGCTGTTCCTCCCAGTGCCACCAGCAACGGGGGGGGGGCTTTTCCTCCCAGTGCCACCAGCAACGGGGGGGGGGCTTTTCCTCCCAGTGCCACCAGCAACGGGGGGGGGCTGTACCTCCCAGTGCCACCAGCAACGGGGGGGGGGGGCTGTACCTCCCAGTGCCACCAGCAACGGGGGGGGGGGCTGTACCTCCCAGTGCCACCAGCAACGGGGGGGGGGGGGCTGTACCTCCCAGTGCCACCAGCAACGGGGGGGGCTGTACCTCCCAGTGCCACCAGCAACGGGGGGGGTAGGGCTGTACCTCCCAGTGCCACCAGCAACGGGGGGGGTAGGGCTGTACCTCCCAGTGCCACCAGCAACGGGGGGGGTAGGGCTGTACCTCCCAGTGCCACCAGCAACGGGGGGGGTAGGGCTGTACCTCCCAGTGCCACCAGCAACGGGGGGGGTAGGGCTGTTCCTCCCAGTGCCACCAGCAACGGGGGGGGGTAGGGCTGTTCCTCCCAGTGCCACCAGCAACGGGGGGGGTAGGGCTGTTCCTCCCAGTGCCACCAGCAACGGGGGGGGTAGGGCTGTTCCTCCCAGTGCCACCAGCAACGGGGGGGGTAGGGCTGTTCCTCCCAGTGCCACCAGCAACGGGGGGGGGGGGGGGGGGGTAGGGCTGTTCCTCCCAGTGCCACCAGCAACGGGGGGGGGGGGTTTAGGGCTGTTCCTCCCAGTGCCACCAGCAACGGGGGGGGCTGTTTCTCCCAGTGCCACCAGCAACGGGGGGGGGAGGGCTGTTCCCCCCCCCCCCCCCCCCAGTGCCACCAGCAACGGGGGGGGAGGGCTGTTCCCCCCCCCCCCCCCCCCAGTGCCACCAGCAACGGGGGGAGGGCTGTTCCCCCCCCCAGTGCCACCAGCAACGGGGGGGAGGGCTGTTCCCCCCCCAGTGCCACCAGCAACGGGGGGGAGGGCTGTTCCCCCCCCCCCCAGTGCCACCAGCAACGGGGGGGGGAGGGCTGTTCCAAGCCCCCCCCCCCCAGTGCCACCAGCAACGGGGGGGGGGGAGGGCTGTTCCCCCCCCCCCCCCCCAGTGCCACCAGCAACGGGGGGGGGGGGGGGCTGTTCCCCCCCCCAGTGCCACCAGCAACGGGGGGGGGAGGGCTGTTCCCCCCCCCCCCCCCCAGTGCCACCAGCAACGGGGGGGGAGGGCTGTTCCCCCCCAGTGCCACTAGCAACGGGGGGGGAGAGCTGTTCCCCCCCCAGTGCCACTAGCAACGGGGGGGGGGCTGTTCCCCCCCCAGTGCCACTAGCAACGGGGGGGGGGCTGTTCCCCCCCCAGTGCCACCAGCAACGGGGGGGAGGGCTTTTCCCCCCCCAGTGCCACCAGCAACAGGGGGGGGGCTGTTCCTCCCAGTGCCACCAGCAACGGGGGGGGGGGGAGGAGGGATGTTCCTCCCAGTGCCACCAGCAACGGGGGGGGGAGGAGGGCTCTTCCTCCCAGTGCCACCAGCAACGGGGGGGCTGTTCCTCCCAGTGCCACCAGCAATGGGGGGGGGGGGGGGGGCGAGGGGGCTGTTACTGGCAACAGGGGGCGCTGTTCCTCCCACTTGTCAGACCCCCCTCCCATTAAAGTCTGGTGGACAGTAAACTGCCCCTTTTTATTTTGTAAGTTTGGAGAACTCAATACATTTTATATTGGTGCAGGTTTCCCTGTGTCACTGCAAAGCTCAAATTCTTGTATTTAGAATACTTTTCATGATGTTTTAATAAATAGTTGTATCTTTTATATCTGATCTGAATGAAGTTTCCCTGTTATGTTCTTTTTTTAGTGTTGTGTTTTTGTTTTTGCGCCGATTCCTCCCAACCAAGACCTCAATGTACAGGTGATAGAAGATGAATTTTGATCTATGGCTTACAGGACTTTCCTGTCTTTTGCAGGACAACTTCTGACATGTCCAAAAAATTCTGTCCTCATTGCGGGAATATGACCCTAAAGAAAGTGGCCGTGTCTGTGGATGAGGATGGCGGCCAGCACATGCATTTCTCCAAGAACCCCAAGGTCCTGAACACCCGGGGCATGAGGGTAAGACATCAAACGTCAGTGTGAGGGTCTTTATGGGCCTTGATATGTGTACTGGCTGGAACAGGAAGGGGTCATCCCCCAAACTTCCCCCTAACCCTGGGATGCATTTTTAATCGCACCGATCGCTGTATAAATGTGGTCCCAAAATCGCACCAAAAGTGTCCGCCGTAATGTCGCAGTCACGATAAAAATCGCTGATCGCCACCATTACTAGTAAAAACAAAATTTATTAATAAAAATGCCATAAAGCTATCCCCTATTTTGTAGACGCTATAACTTTTGCGCAAACCAATCACACACTTATTGCGATATTTTTGGTAAAAAAAATTTTTTTTTAGAAGAATACGTATTGGCCTAAACTGAGGAAAAACAATATTTTTTAAAAATATTTTTTTAGGGATATTTATTATAGCAAAAAGTAAAAAAAATTGTGTTTTTTTTTATTTTTAAATTGTCCTATTTTTTTGCACCGGCTGGTGGCTCAGGTCTCCCGGTGGGGTGGGAGGCCCGGTAAGAGTGGCGGAAGGTCGTATGGAATGTCCCCTCCAACTCCTTTTAGGATAGCAGCCGAGCGACTTTTAGCAGCATCAGTTGTAATCGTTAAAAATTCAACCACCCGCTTTAAAAAAAAAAAAAAATTTTATCGGGGTGGTGTCTGCAGCTGTATATCACCCCGGTTTAACCTCCTGAAGGCCATGAACGTAAATTTGCGTACGGTCGGCGTGAATGGGCTGACCTCTTAGCGGTGACACCTCCTGGCCCTTTAAAAGATTTATTACGCAAGGCGTGGCTTAAGATCACATGACCATCGTGATTGGCTGTCGCGTGATCTGTAAAGCTTTGGGTCAGGCGACAGTAACTATGTCGGGAACATGCAGCGCACGCGCTCTTGCCGCAGGTGTATTGGCAGTAAACATGTGCACTGACCAAAAAATTTGTTTGTTTCCTTCGTTTTTTTTGCTTTTTTCAGATTTTCGAATTCTGAAATTTTCAGAAATTAAAAAAAAAAAAAAAAGTTAAATTCGAAATAACCAACTATTAAATTATAGGTATTGGAATTTTTCCTTTCAAATGTGGCTGTTTGTCAACGTAACAAATACAAATTTATCTGAAGTTACGAATTATTCGAAATAACAAATGCTGCATCTAAACAAATGGAATGGAACAAATTAATAATAATAAAAAGGTTTTATTATTATATAGTTACATTCCATACGTTTAGATACGGCATTTGTAACTTCAGATAAATTTGTACTGGTTACGTTCACTAACAGCCAAATTCGAAAGGAAATTCCAATACCTATAATTTAATATTTGTTATTTCAGATTTTCTGGTTTTCGAGTTTTCAGATTTTCATTCTGTTGAATGTTCAGATTTTCATTCTTATTTTTGAATTTTCGCATTTCCCGACATGTTGCATTTCCTGAAATTTGCGCAATTTTGCAAATTTTTCGGGAAATGCAACATTGTGCAAATTTTTTGGGAAATGCAACATGTTGCATTTGCCGAAATTTTCACAATGTTGCATTTGCCGAAATTGGCACAATTTCGCACTTGCCGAAATACGTTGGAATCTGGGACTAAACGATTTGCACATGTCTAATTGGTAGAAATTTATGCAACCCCTCGGCGCTAAAGACCAGGCAGCGAGAGGCTGCGTATTTGCGTACGGCGGATGCCACGGGGTTAATAGACCTGTTATGTGAGTAGATGGAAAGATTCAACATGCCCGGCGTTGGTCCGCCCCTTTTTTTGATTTCTATGTTCTCTTTGCAGCATTCCTTGCCCGCTCCTCAGGGAGGAAAACACGCAGCAAACCCGCAGTTGGTGGAGGATCAGAATTTCCCCCAGCAGCGTCTCTCCAAAAAGGCGCGGTCCAAGACCGACGTCTTCAATCCGGATTACATCGCCGGAGCTTCACCCTTCGTGGAAAACGACATCTACAGCCGCGCCGCCAACCTGAACATCAAAGACGGGGCTCAGGGAGCCGGCCGCCGCCGGGTCAACCCCAACGCCTCCAGGAAAAAGGGGGTGAAGAAGAGATGAGATGTAGAGCGGGAAATTCCCAGCTTTCACTGTATTTATTCAACTGGTTCCTTTTTGTAAAAGTTGAACCTCGAATGGGAAAAGTGACCTTTTTCAATGTTGTAACCTGCTTAGCTTAAAAAATATTCTGTGTTCTGGAGTGATGAGTGTAGGCCAGTCCGGTGCATGCTGCCGAGTTCAACCTGGCAAAGCAATCTTGATGTGCCGAGACGGCCCAGGATTGGCGATTTGATAGTCATGTGATGTCAGGAATGTTCACCGATTTGTGTGTTGTCTAAGCTCCAGAATACACTTCCACCACGAAAATGCAGTGAAAGTATGGAGCACACATTTTTTAGCTAGCAGCTTTGACATGTAATCAAATCACAGTAAGTTGGATTTGAATGTTTTCTACAGATGGTGTTTTCTGTGATCAAGCGAGGTCTGCTAAAGAAAACCTCATCCTGGCTTTCAGTGTAAGTTTGTGCCTCTGTGAGGAATATTAAAGGGGTTGCAAACCCTCGTGTTTTTTTCACTTTAATGCATCCTATGCATTAAGGGGAAAAGACTTTTGGCAGTGCCCGGCCCTGCCGTTTTACTCACCTGAACCCCGTAGTTGCCTCAGAGGAGACATGCTGTCCCTCTCTGCACGGGGTCCTGACTCTTCATTGGCTAGATTGATAGCAGCGTAGCCATTGGCTCCCGCTGCTGTCAATCAAATCCAATGACGGGGCGGAGCCGAGTCTGGCATTTGTGTCTGGACGCCCAATGCTGGACTCTGGAGCACTCCCTCAAGGTAGATCATCTTCAGCCTCAGGAGCTAAGATTATAAGGTCCAGTGATGCTGCTCCAGAAATGCAGCGATACCTATCCCCTCGGTGCTCCATAAAACTGTCCAAGGTGAATTAAAGAGAATATTTCTTAAGGTATCATGCACCTCGTTGGACTTAAGTCATATTATACCAGTGCATTTTACAAAGTGGCTGGGTTCCTGGCATTCAGCTTTAAAATGTTTGTTAGGGCCAAGCTGGCTCAAGTGAACTATTTCTTTTACTAATAGATGCAGTTGCTGTCAGCGCTGTATAAACTATATGTATACCAGGAGACAACTGGATAAAGCCTGACCCCGCATTTACTTTGTTTAAAGCCGAACTCCATGAATTCAGCTACTTTGTAAAATGCGCTGGCATGCTATTGGTTAAATCCAACAAGGTGCAAACCACTTCCTGGACCTAACGCTTTTTTATTTTTACATCTGACAGGTTTTTTTGTAGCAAAGTGGGGGTAGCTATCTACACTCCAGGGCTTTAAGAGGAGAGACTCTCTGGTTTCTCTCACACTGCAGCTCTGCCCGCCCATCTCCTCTGCTGGCCATTCACAGAAGCCTTTGTCTTTTTGTGAATGAGTTCACGTAATACAAAGCTCTCTGTGATTGTGCAGAAGGAGGGGTGGGTACAGCAGCTTCACGTGTCTCTGCAGTTTTAAGAGCTACAATTAGAAGGTCCAGCATTGGAGCTCCAGAAATGCAGTGATACATGTGCTCCATAAAACTGTCACATGTTAGACATAAGTCCACAGGGTGTCGAGCACCTTGTTGGACTTAACTCATAGTATGCGAGCACATTTATCATAAGCTACATACAGTGCTGTGTTCACACAGTGGTACATGACTCTGCATCAAGCTCCTGGAAAAAAATCAAGTGGGTCTTAGCCCTTGTACACACGGTCGGACGTTCTGACAACAAAATCCGATGGATTTTGTCCGAAACTGGTGTTGCATACACACGGTCGGACAAAGTTGTCGGAAAATCCGATCGTTCGTAACCTGATGACGTAATTTAGTTACGACGGGACTACGTTCAGGCTAGGCGCCAATAGCTTTGGTCTAGGAATTTGATCTGAGCACGCATGGCACTTTGTCTGATCGTTTGTAGAGAATTCCGATTGGACAAAGTCCGATCGGATCATGTTGTTGGAAAATTTTATAGCCCAGCTCTAAAACTTTTTTGGTCGGATATTCCGACGGGAACAGTCCGATGGAGCCCACACACACGGTCGGATTATCTGACAACACGGTCCGATCGGACATTTTCCGTCGGATTTTCCAACTGTGTGTACAAGGGCTAAGAGCTGCTTAGCCAATAACTGGAGGCCTTGTTTGTTTTTTATCAATGAATACAAGGCTTCCTCTTGCTGAGGTGGAGATCATGTAATTAATCTACCCACCTCTTCATCTCAGCCAATCAGAGGAGGCCTTGTATTCACTGGGAAAAAAATACAAAGCCTCCTGGGAATGGCTAAGCAGAGCTTGGCTGGACTCAGTTGTGTTCCGGCAGCAGATGAACAGGCCATGTACCACTGCCGGATCACAGCGCTGTGTACTGCATCTGATGCTACTTACCATTTTATACAGCGTGCTGCGAAAGAAAGTGTTTGTGGCCCACAAAAACTAAAGTAAAAGTAGAGGAGTTCAGCTTTAAATTAGTTATAAAGCTTGCATGCTCTCTTTAGGACCTTTTCACACTGGTGTGTTTTTTAATTGGCTAGAAAAAACAAACAGGAACAATGTTTCCCTTCAAAGCCTATGGGACTCTTCACAGCACTGCGCTGCAGGTGCGTTGCGTGTTCGGAAAAAGTCCTTCTTGCAGCATCTTTGGTATGTTTTTGTTTTCAAAACCCCACCAAAAATGCAGGTCTGCTGAAATGAATAGAAAACGCAGCAAAAACGCACCTGCACTGTGTTTTATTTTTTTGACACGCATGTCCAGCTTTCACCAGTGCATGCTTGGTAATGGGCACCCAGAAAACGCATATGCATTTTTTTGCTGCATCTGTTTCAACTGTGTAGTAGTCTGAAAGCAGCCTGTTAGACCTTTGTGTTCCAGTAGTGCAGCACCGTCTCCCCCTTGTGGTCATATTGAAAAAAGTGAAGTGGGGTTTGAAGTATTTTTAATACGTGTGAAGAACCAGGAGAATCTTGATATGAAATTGGATATTAAAAAAAAAAGTACTCAGTGGATGTGTGGTGGTTGTTTTCTATTATACTTTTTGTATACATTTTGGATCTTTTTTAAAGTTATAATAACCTAAAAACAAGAATGTAATATATCGCAGCTTACTGGTTTATACAATGTGATGAGGGCGGCACAGTGGTGTAGTGGTTAGCACTCTCGCCTAGCAGTAAAAAAGGTCACTGGTTCAAATCCCAACCATGACACTACCTGCCTGGAGTTTTCATGTTCTCCCTGTGCCTGCGTGGGTTTCCTCCGGGTACTCTGGTTTCCTCCCACACTCCAAAGACATGCAGGTAGGTTAATTGGCTTCTCTCTAAAATTGGCCCTAGTATACAACTGGGGATCTTGGATTGTGGGGTCCTTGAGGGTAGGGACCAATGTGAGTGTGCAATGTAAAGGGATAGGGACAATTGTAGACACTCACTCAGGTTGAACTGGATGGACTGATGTCTTTATTCAACCTTACTAACTATGTAACTATATGACTCAATTCGGTTGTTTTTATTTTTTTATTTTTATTTTTTTTTCTCATTATTTTCGTTTTTTTTTTTTTTTTCCTGGTGGTCGTGCCAGTAAGTCCTATTATTTTTTTCTATTTTTCAACTTCCATTGGCAGATCGAGCTGTCCAACGAAACTAGCAGTTAAACAAACCATTTAGCACTGACAGGGTTTTTATCCCAAAAGCAACAAAAATCTGTTTGCTGATTTTTTTTTTTAAAGTGTGGGTTAAGCTTTGGCTTCAATTTTCTAGTGTATGTAAATCTGCTAGTACATCTAACACTCCCCTCCCCCCAGACTGACAGTGCTGCTGTCCCAGAGATGTCTCCTTTTACGCCTCCCATCCAGGATGGAGACACCCTGAGACAGGAAGTGTGTTACTGGCTGGAGCATCGGGTGAAAAAAGGAAAAATCCTAAAAAAAAGAAAAACAAAAAGATAAACTGACATTATTTTTTTTTTTTTTTACAAGTAAAATCTGTTACATAGTAGAGCGGCACGATTCTGCCCAAAATGAAAATCACAATTTTTTTGCTTAGAATAAAAAGATCACAATTCTCGCGATGTAAAATCTTTCACTTTATAAAAAAAAGGGCTATCTTTACTGGTTAGTTTTTTTTTTTAATTAAATAGGGCTGCAACTAACGAATATTTTCATAATTGATTAGTTGGCCTATTATTGTTTCGATTAATCGGTTAATAACCTTAAAAAAAAAAAAAAAAAAAAAAAAAAGTGAGTCAAATTGACGTTCATTTTCAACCACAGTGACGGGGAAATTTGGAAACAATAGAAAACTTCTCAGTCAAAGGAATTTTCAGACAGTTTATGTGTTTTTTGTTTAGAAATGAAGTGAAAATTTCAAAGAACAAAATTCTTTCATTGAGCAAATGTACAAAGATTTTTCATCTGAATATTCTCACCTGAAAATTGATCTGTGAGGCCAGCATAAGGCTCGGTACACACCTATGCAGTTTTTACTTTTGAACTGTTTCTGCAGTGCTTTTTGCTGTGCGTTTTTGATTTTTGTGCATGTGATTTTACTGCAATTTGCGGTTTTTGCATTTTTTTTGGGCACATTAAAAAAACACAAATTGCTGCAAAAACGCATTACATTATTTTCTGCAGCTTCTCCATTGAAGTATATTGAACCAAAAAAGCACCGTTTTGCGTTAAAAGTTCCTGACCCTTTCCAAATGCGGAGCGGCTGGAAAAAGCACAAATATGAACGTGTCCCATAAGAAACCATGTAAATGAACTGTAGTGCGTTTCTGCAAAAATCACCAATAAACATATAGATGTGAACCAGGCCTAAGACGTTTAGTACCATAATGGGGGTTAAAAAGACAAAAATTAGCCCTTTATAGTACAAAAAGGCAGATGATCACTACTGTAAGGGGTTCATTTTTTTTACTGTAGAACAGTGAAAGTAATATTTATAGTAGTGATTATATTGTTGTACTATAAAGGGCTTCTTTAGTTGTTTTTTTTTTTAACCCCATTATGTTACTGGCCGATTAATCGATTATGAAAATAGTAATCGATTAGTTGTTTCAGCCCTGAAATTAAAGTAATTTTATTAAGACCGCTGCACAAATACATTGTGACATAAAATATTGCAACAACCGTTTTATTCTCTAGGGTGTCTACTAAAATTATATATATATATATATATATATATATATATATATATATATATATATATATATATATATATATATAAATTATATGTTTGGGGGTTCCAAGTAATTTTCTAGCTAAAAAAAAAAATTATTTTAACTTGAAACCAACAAATGTCAGAAAAAGGTTTAATGTTTAAAGAGGAAGTAAACCCTGATGAGTTTACTTCCTCATTCATTCCCTGCAAAGGCAAAGCATAAGCACTTACCTGACTAGAGGTCGACCGATATGGGTTTTTCTCTGGCCGATGCCGATATTTAGAAATCATGGCGGCCGATAGCCGATATATGATGCCGATTTTTTTTTGGGCCGATATGTTAGGCCGATTTTATTTTTTTATTTTCCTTTTTTATTATTTTTTTTTGAATCCCCCTTGATCTAACACACCTTTCCCACTGGGGCGTTTTTCAGGCGCTTTTGGGCTAAAAATAGCGCCTGTAAAGTGCCTGCAAAATGGCTCCCCTGCAGTCTGTGTGAAAGACAGAGTGCTTTCACACTGAGGCGATGCGCTGGCAGGATCTTAAAAAAAAGTCCTGCAAGCAGCACGTTTGGAGTGGTGTATACCGCTCCGCCACCACTCCTGCCCATTGATATGAATGGGCACCACTGCCAAAGCGCATGCAATGCGATTTGGCAGCAGTGCTTAATGGGCGCATTTAACCTCTTCCTTGGCCGCTAGCTGGGTTATATGTGCCCCACTAGCAGCCAAATAGCACCGCTAAAATGATGGTAAAGAGCCGCTAAAACTTGCGTTTTACCATCAACGCCTGCCCGCTCCAGTGTGAAAGCAGCCTTCATAAGTGATACAGAAAATGTCTTACATTTAAACATTTGTTAAACAAAACAAACCTCCAATCAGTTTACTTGTATGTATGCTTTAGATAAAAAAAATAAAAAAAAACTATATATTAAATAAAAACAGGTAGTCAAAACTTTTGGACAAAAAAAAAAATGGGCTAACTTTACTGTTTTATTATTTTTTAAATGGTGTAATTTTTTCCCAAAAAAATGCATTGGAAAGACCTCTGTGCAAATACCGTGTGACATAAAATATTGCAACAACCGCTATTTTATTCCCTAGGATCTCTGCTAAAAATATATATATAATTTTTGGGGGGGTCTAAGTCATTTTCTGGCAGAAAATACAGGACTTTTACTTGTAAGCAACAAGTGTCAGAAAAGATTTAGTCTTTAAATGGTTAAACTGAGAACTTCTACACACTGAGATGACTTCATTCATTCAGAAGTGTAAACATTGTATCATTTTGTTCTTTTCTTGGCAGCCTGCCCAGAGAGGAGGAAAGGGTTTCTATGAGACTCAGGCAACTTACACTGACTTCTATACTGAAGTCATTTCAAAGTCCTGCTGTAGTTCTAAATCAGCTTTTTATCAGCACAATCGGCCGATGCCGATTATTTAAAAAACGGCAAATATCGGCCGATATATCGGTCGACCTCTATACCTGACACAGGAGCCAGCGAAGTCACCGCTGTCCCCTGTAGTCCGCCGCATCCATCTTGTTGGTGGGGTCTCGCAGCTCCGCCGCTGTCATTCGGCGAAGCCGCGATGACGTCACTCCCGCTCATGCGCACGGGAGCCGACACGCGCGGCAGCTCCGTCGCTGAGAATGCCGCGCTCAGTGCGGCTGTGCGCCGCTGTCTACAGCGCATGCGCCGTAGACAGCGGTGCCTTTTTTCGGCCAAATATCTCCTAAACCATATAGGTTTAGGAGATATTGCTTGGACCTACAGGTAAGCCTTAATCTAGGCTTACCTGTAGGTCAAAGTGGTTTGTAAGGGTTTACAACCACTTTAAGTGGTTAAACTTTTTTCACTTGCACACAAAGTTTATTCCTTTGACAAATTGTTACAATGTTTATACTTAAATTCAACTGATAAAGAATGTTTTGATTCTTGGCAGACTGCCCAGTTTTTTTCTTCCTTTCTGGGCTTCAGAAGTGCAGAGAGAATTCTTTGCATAGAAAGAAATGTGAAACACTTTAGTCAAAATCGGCGATGACGATTAATTGTGCAGCTCTATTACATAATAGGTGAGGTTGAAAAAACACACAAGTCCAACCTATGTGTGTGATTATATGTCAGTATTATATTGTATATCCCTGTATGTTGCGGTCGTTCAGGTGCTTATCTAATAGTTTTTTGAAACTATCGATGACCACCGCCTGTGGAAGGGAATTCCATATCCTTGCCGCTCTTACAGTAAAGAACTCTCTATGTAGTTTAAGTTAAACCTCTTTTCTTCTAATTATAGTGAATGGCCATGTGTCTCTTTATTGTTCCCTTTCACAGAAAAGTTTTCTCCCTATTGTGGGGTCCACCAGTCCGGTATTTATATATTGAGGTATTTATATAATGAAATCATATCCCCTCTCAAGCATCTCTTCTCCAGAGAAAACAAGTTCAGAGCTCCCAACCTTTCCTCATAACTAATATCCTCCAGACCCTTTATTACCTTTGTTGCCCTTCTTTGTAGTCGCTCCATTTCCAGTACATCCTTCCTGAGGACCGGTGCCCAGAACTGGACAGCAAACTCCAGGTGCGGCCGGACCAGAGTATTGTAGAGCGGGAGAATTATCGTTTTATCTCTGGAGTTGATCCCCTTTTTAATGCCAATATTCTGTTTACTTTTTAAGCAGCAGCTTGGCATTGCATGCCATTTCTGAGCCTATCATCTACTAGGACCCCTGGGTCCTTTTCCATCCTAGATTCCCCCAGAGGTTCTCCCCCCCCCCCCCCATTCTATAGATTGCATTCATATTTTTGCCATCCAAATGCATTATTTTACATTTTTCTACATTGAACATCATTTGCCATGTAGTTGCCCACCCCATTCATTTGTTCAAATCTTCTTGCAAGGTTTCCACATCCTGCGGAAAAATTATTGCCCTGCTTAGCTTAGTATTGTCTGCAAATTTTGAGATTGAACTGTTTATCCCATCCTCCAGGTCGTTTATGAACAAATTAAATAGGTTTGGTCCCAGCACATGTAAAAACGGAAAATTGTTTCATACTTACCGTAATTTTCCTTTCCTGGTGCCTATCCATGGCAGCATACCAGTGATAGCTCCGCCCCGGAGTCCTCCCCTCAGGATAGTTACTAGCTTATAAAAAGGAAACCCATATCCCCCCCCCTAGCATTCTCCAATTATATTGAATACCAGGGAGGGTATGTATGCTGCCATGGATAGGCACCAGGAAAGGAAAATTACGGTAAGTATGAAACAATTTTCTGTTTTCCTGGTGCCTCCATGGCAGCATACCAGTGATACAATGAATAGCTAAAACCAGGGTGGGTAATGCTTCAAAGGAAAACTTGATTTAAGGCAATGCCAGGGCTGACTCAATAGTCCTTCTACCAAATTCCACCAAAGTTAGTGCCCCTGGGTCAATTCTGTAGTGACGCATGAACTTATTTGGAGACGTCCATGTGGCTGCCTTGCAGATAGTCTCTAAAGATACGCATGTTCTTGCCGCCCATGAAGACGAAACGGCTCTAGTGGAATGAGCTCTGACCGCCGGCAGATCCAACCCTCTTGCTCTATACACCTTTTGAATTAATTTGCAGATTCCAGAGGCGATAGTCCTAGATGTGGCTTCTTTCCCTTTATTCCTACCCCATGGTATTATTAATAGCCTATTTGAGGACCTAAAGGGACTCGTGACTAGTGATGGCCGAACGGTTCGCCCGGCGGTCGTTTCGCGGCGAATTTCCGACTTTCGCCGTCCGCGGGTTCGAACGCCTTTTTCCGTCGTTCGCCCCGGCGGACTTACGTGTTTAATGTATACAAGAACTTTAACCTTTCGTGACACGTTTATCATGTGTTACAGGACAACCAATTGAGACATGACAGCTCATGGACACTTGGACATTCCCCCTAACCTATAAATACACCCGATCCGGTGGCCATTTTACATTCTTTCTTCTGTCACTGTAGGGAAAGGATCCTGTGTGGAGTAGGGACAGAGAAAACGCTAGCTATTTGGTACACAAAAGTTCTTTTCAGGACTGGTATAGGTGTTAGGTCAGCAGCCTGAGTTTCTTTTGTCAGTTTAGATAAAGGGACAGAGCGCTGTATGCTGCTATTTTAGGGACAGCTCAGCCAGATTAGTCTTTCTTCATCATCATCATCATCATCATCATTAGCTGTTACTATCAGGTCCACAAAAGAGCTGTTCCAGCTAATCGTTCCAGCCTACTCTTTTTTGCCAATTTGTATAGGGACAGGCAGGAAGCAGTGTGTCAGGCAGTGAGGATAATTTTAAAGACTTGCTGTTACTATTAGTTCCACAAAGGTTCTTTTCAGGACTGGTATCAGTGGTACGGTAATAGGCTTGTACACGTATAATATTCTTTCTTCCAAATATAGAAAGAATATTATACTTGACTGCTGCCCTTCTGCTGCAGTCTGCTAATCATTCACAACTCACTTGTTCCACAAAGCTCTTTATCAGGACTGGTAACTTGGTCTGTCTAGGGTGCTACGGTACATAGGCTTGGGTGCGGTACAGTCTGCTGTTCTGTAAGGACCGCTATCGGTCCACAATACATAGGGTTGCCGTGCACTACTGCTGACCGCTGCCCTATACTGCAGCAGTCCTTCATTGGTATAGGGACTGACGTACAGTCTGCTAATCACTAACACACAACCTGCTTGGTCCACAAAAGTTCTTATAAGGACTGGTAACTTGGTATAGGGTGCTACGGTACATAGGCTTGAGTGCGGTACAGTCTGCTGTTCTGTAAGGACCGCTATCGGTCCACAATACATAGGGTTGCCGTGCACTACTGCTGACCGCTGCCCTATACTGCAGCAGTCCTTCATTGGTATAGGGACTGACGTACAGTCTGCTAATCACTAACACACAACCTGCTTGTTCCACAAAAGTTCTTATAAGGACTGGTAACTTGGTATAGGGTGCTACGGTACATAGGCTTGAGTGCGGTACAGTCTGCTGTTCTGTAAGGACCGCTATCGGTCCACAATAGATAGGGTTGACGTGCACCACTGCTGACCGCTGCCCTATACTGCAGCAGTCCTTCAGCGGTATAGGGACTGACGTACAGTCTGCTAAACACTAATACACAACCTGCTTGGTCCACAAAAGTTCTTATAAGGACTGGTAACTTGGTATAGGGTGCTACGGTACATAGGCTTGAGTGCGGTACAGTCTGCTGTTCTGTAAGGACCGCTATCGGTCCACAATAGATAGGGTTGACGTGCACCACTGCTGACCGCTGCCCTATACTGCAGCAGTCCTTCAGCGGTATAGGGACTGACGTACAGTCTGCTAAACACTAATACACAACCTGCTTGGTCCACAAAAGTTCTTATAAGGACTGGTAACTTGGTATAGGGTGCTACGGTACATAGGCTTGAGTGCGGTACAGTCTGCTGTTCTGTAAGGACCGCTATCGGTCCACAATAGATAGGGTTGACGTGCACCACTGCTGACCGCTGCCCTATACTGCAGCAGTCCTTCAGCGGTATAGGGACTGACGCACAGTCTGCTAAACACTAACACACAACCTGCTTGGTCCACAAAAGTTTTTATAAGGACTGGTAACTTGGTATAGGGTGCTACGGTACATAGGCCTGAGTGCGTTACAGTCTGCTGTTCTGTAAGGACCGCTATCGGTCCACAATACATAGGGTTGCCGTGCACTACTGCTGACCGCTGCCCTATACTGCAGCAGTCCTTCATTGGTATAGGGACTGACGTACAGTCTGCTAATCACTAACACACAACCTGCTTGGTCCACAAAAGTTCTTATAAGGACTGGTAACTTGGTATAGGGTGCTACGGTACATAGGCCTGAGTGCGTTACAGTCTGCTGTTCTGTAAGGACCGCTATCGGTCCACAATACATAGGGTTGACGTGCACCACTGCTGACCGCTGCCCTATACTGCAGCAGTCCTTCAGCGGTATAGGGACTGACGTACAGTCTGCTAAACACTAATACACAACCTGCTTGGTCCACAAAAGTTCTTATAAGGACTGGTAACTTGGTATAGGGTGCTACGGTACATAGGCTTGAGTGCGGTACAGTCTGCTGTTCTGTAAGGACCGCTATCGGTCCACAATACATAGGGTTGCCGTGCACTACTGCTGACCGCTGCCCTATACTGCAGCAGTCCTTCATTGGTATAGGGACTGACGTACAGTCTGCTAATCACTAACACACAACCTGCTTGTTCCACAAAAGTTCTTATAAGGACTGGTAACTTGGTATAGGGTGCTACGGTACATAGGCTTGAGTGCGGTACAGTCTGCTGTTCTGTAAGGACCGCTATCGGTCCACAATAGATAGGGTTGACGTGCACCACTGCTGACCGCTGCCCTATACTGCAGCAGTCCTTCAGCGGTATAGGGACTGACGTACAGTCTGCTAAACACTAATACACAACCTGCTTGGTCCACAAAAGTTCTTATAAGGACTGGTAACTTGGTATAGGGTGCTACGGTACATAGGCTTGAGTGCGGTACAGTCTGCTGTTCTGTAAGGACCGCTATCGGTCCACAATAGATAGGGTTGACGTGCACCACTGCTGACCGCTGCCCTATACTGCAGCAGTCCTTCAGCGGTATAGGGACTGACGTACAGTCTGCTAAACACTAATACACAACCTGCTTGGTCCACAAAAGTTCTTATAAGGACTGGTAACTTGGTATAGGGTGCTACGGTACATAGGCTTGAGTGCGGTACAGTCTGCTGTTCTGTAAGGACCGCTATAGGTCCACAATAGATAGGGTTGACGTGCACCACTGCTGACCGCTCACCTATACTGCAGCAGTCCTTCAGCGGTATAGGGACTAAGAGTTTTGTCACAGGGTCATTTAAAAAATGACATGCAGAGGAAGAGGCAGGCCCTTCCGCAGGGGTGGTAGGGGTAGGGCAGGAGCAACAGGCTTGAGCCAAAGTGGGAAGTTGCAGAAGGTGCGTTCAATTACTTTAAAGGATGCACCAGACTTGGTTGAGTGGCTCGCTCAGCCTTACTCTTCTGCACCCTCCTCATCCTCTCGATCTGCACCCTCTTCTTCACTCTCTGCTATGTGCACCCCCAAAGACACTACCACCAACAACACGACCACCACCACCACCACCACATACCTTCCGCTTGAGTCACTGGAATTATTTTCCGATCCATATCAAGAGGACATTTCTGATGCGCAGCCACTCTTGGTATTGGATCAGGAAGAGGAGGTAGCAACAAGCGCTACTCAGCAGTCTGACGCCAGTACCCAGATCAGCCCAAGGAGGAGGTTGGTCCCCGGTGTTGCTGCCTACTCTACTTATAGCGGTGGGGAAGGTGACGTTGATGATGACGTGTCTAGTGATGTCACGTGGGTGCCCACAAGAGAGGAAGAGGAGGGGAGTTCAGAGGGAGATATGGACCAGCAGATAGGGAGGAGAAGCAGCAATGACTTACATTGCACAGCAGGGACAAAGCAGACTGCAAATGTATCAGGAGCGAGTCATCGACCATGTACGGTCACATCTGGCGCTCCCAGGACACCGGCACATGGCTCCGCAGTGTGGGCTTTTTTTAACGTGTCCGCTGCTGACAATAGCGTTGCCATCTGCAATCTTTGCAGTCAACGCGTTAGTCGCGGTAAGCCCAATACTCACCTAGGGACGACCGCCTTAAGAAGGCACATGAGCAGCCATCACCGAGCCCAGTGGGAGCAACGGAACACACAAAGCCACACTGCAGGCTCTCACCGTCCAGCCTCGTCTTCTACTTCTCCTTCTCCTCTCTCCTCACAATTGTCCTCCACTCCACCTTCCATCACGCCAAGCTCACATTTTTCTGCAAAAAGGCAGGCTTCCGTGGGCCTAATGTTTGAGCGTAAAAAAATGATGACGCCGGATAACCCTCTTGCCCAACGGTTGGCGGCTGGCTTGTCAGAACTCATAGCCCGCCAACTACTGCCATATAAACTGGTGGACTCGGAGGCCTTTCGCAAATTTGTGGCCATTGGAACACCACAATGGAAGGTCCCAGGAAGGAAGTATTTCTCAGAGAAGGGCATCCCAGAGCTATATGGCCATGTTCAGCGGCAAGTGAATGTATCTCTGGCACACAGTGTCGGTGCCAAGATACATCTGACCACAGACACGTGGTCTAGCAAACACGGGCAGGGAAGGTATATCAGTTTTACTGCCCACTGGGTGAACCTTCTGACGGCCGTCAAGCATGTAACCCGTGGCACCCGTGTAGATTTGGTTTTACCGCCACGGATTGCATGCAGGCCTGACTCTTCTTCTCCTCCTCCTACTCCATCCTCCTCCCTCTCCTCCTCAGCTGCCTCCTCCTTTTCCGCTGCTAGCGTCTCTTCCACTGCACCGCCCAAGCTCCCCAGAACCTATTCCACATGCCAGGTGAGACGTTGCCATGCCGTGCTGCGTCTGTTGTGCCTGGAAGCAAAGAGCCACACTGGCCCGGCACTCCTTTCAGCTTTGCGTTCACAGGCAGATGAGTGGCTAACACCGCTCAATTTGACAGTTGGTAAAGTGGTGTGTGACAACGGTGCCAATCTGCTTAGCGCATTGAAACAGGGCAAAATCACGCACGTGCCGTGCATGGCACACGTCTTAAACTTGGTCGTGCAGCGATTCCTTGTCAAATACCCTGGGGTCCAGGACATCTTGCGGCAGGCAAGGAAAATCTCGGCCCATTTCAGAAGATCTTACACGGCCATGGCTCGCCTTGCTGACATTCAGCGGCGACACCATCTGCCGGTCAGACGTCTTATTTGCGATTGCCCGACGCGATGGAACTCAACCTTCTATATGCTTGATAGGCTGCTCCAGCAGAAACGTGCAGTTAACGTCTACCTGTATGAACTCTGCGAAAGAAACGGTTCTGGGGAGCTGGGTTTTTTTTCACCGCGCCAGTGGCTGCTCATGCGCGACACATGCAGACTTCTGCGGCCATTTGAGGAGATCACCAAACTGGTCAGTCGCAGCCATGGCGCCATCAGTGACATGGTACCTTATGCCTTCTTTCTGGAGCGTGCATTGCGTCGTGTCATTGATCAGGCTGTGGAGGAGCAGGAGCGGGAAGATGAGGAAGTCGCAATGCTGGATGAATTCCCAGGGGGGGCTACTCTATCTGAGACAAGTCAACAACAGGAGTCTGATGAGGAGTCAGAGGAGGATGGTGCCGGGGCGGATGAGCAGGAGCAAGAAGAGCATGCTTTAAACCTTTCTGGGATCCCTGTTGTGCGAGGATGGGGAGAGGAGAATGAAGAGGACGACATTATCCTGGATGATGAGCAGGAGCCAGGCCACCACACCGCTTCCACTTTAGTGCAAATGGGGGCCTTCATGCTCCAGTGTTTTAATAGGGACCCCCGTATAAAAAGCATGAGGGTCAAGGACCAGTACTGGGTGGCAACGTACTTAGACCCCCGGTACAAACACAAAATGGCGGAAATGTTACCGCCGTCGCAGAGGGCTGTCAGAATGCAGCACTTCCAGGCCTTGCTTCGAGAAATGCTGCATTCTGCTTTTGCGTGCGCTGGCAGAGGAGCAATTCCCACTCCCAGAGAAGGATTTGCGGGTACCAATCCAACAGCGCCTGCAAGAAGAGGCCGGTTTGAAGATGTGTTGGTGACTTCGGATATGAGGTCATTCTTTCAGCCGACCCATCGACAGGTGTCATCCGGATCCAGCATCAGGGAACGCCTAGACCGTCAGGTGTCCGACTACATTGGGTTAACGGCCGATGTGGACGCTCTGAGGAGTGATGAACCCCTAGACTACTGGGTGGGCAGGCTTGACCTCTGGCCAGAGCTTGCCCAATTTGCAATCGAACTGTTGGCTTGCCCCTCATCCAGTGTCCTGTCCGAAAGGACGTTCAGCGCAGCAGGGGGGATTGTGACCGATAAGCGTACTCGCCTAGCTCACCACAGTGTTAACTACCTCACATTTCTAAAAATGAATGAGGCATGGATCTCGGAGGAATTCAACACATGTGATCAGTAGACCATGTATATGTCTATAAACAATTTTTGGAATCAAGCACACAGACCTTCTTAATTCATTTGGCTCACTTCCCTGACCCAAAAAAGCACACCGTACTATATGCCCCTACCCTCCTCTTTGAAGAGGTTGAGCGGTGTCATATTTCTACTGGGGCTGCTTATTATGAGGGGTTCCCACCATCCCTGTGCTGTGCTGACTTCCTCCTGGGTGTTCTTATTATGAGGGGCTCCCACCATCCCTGTGCTGTGCTGACTTCCTCCTGGGGGTTCTTATTATGAGGGGATCACACCATCCCTGTGCTGTGCTGACTTCCTCCTGGGGCTGCTTACGGTGCTGCTGTCAGCGCTGTATGTCACGGAGCTGCTGTCAGCGCTGTATGTCACGGAGCTGCTGTCAGCGCTGTATGTCACGGAGCTGCTGTCAGCGCTGTATGTCACGGAGCTGCTGTCAGCGCTGTATGTCACGGAGCTGCTGTCAGCGCTGTATGTCACGGAGCTGCTGTCAGCGCTGTATGTCACGGAGCTGCTGTCAGCGCTGTATGTCACGGAGCTGCTGTCAGCGCTGTATGTCACGGAGCTGCTGTCAGCGCTGTATGTCACGGAGCTGCTGTCAGCGCTGTATGTCACGGAGCTGCTGTCAGCGCTGTATGTCACGGAGCTGCTGTCAGCGCTGTATGTCACGGAGCTGCTGTCAGCGCTGTATGTCACGGAGCTGCTGTCAGCGCTGTATGTCACGGTGCTGCTGTCAGCGCTGTATGTCACGGAGCTGCTGTCAGCGCTGTATGTCACGGAGCTGCTGTCAGCGCTGTATGTCACGGTGCTGCTGTCAGCGCTGTATGTCACGGAGCTGCTGTCAGCGCTGTATGTCACGGAGCTGCTGTCAGCGCTGTATGTCACGGAGCTGCTGTCAGCGCTGTATGTCACGGAGCTGCTGTCAGCGCTGTATGTCACGGAGCTGCTGTCAGCGCTGTATGTCACGGAGCTGCTGTCAGCGCTGTATGTCACGGAGCTGCTGTCAGCGCTGTATGTCACGGTGCTGCTGTCAGCGCTGTATGTCACGGAGCTGCTGTCAGCGCTGTATGTCACGGAGCTGCTGTCAGTGCTGTATGTCACGGAGCTGCTGTCAGCGCTGTATGTCACGGAGCTGCTGTCAGCGCTGTATGTCACGGTGCTGCTGTCAGCGCTGTATGTCACGGAGCTGCTGTCAGCGCTGTATGTCACGGAGCTGCTGTCAGTGCTGTATGTCACGGAGCTGCTGTCAGCGCTGTATGTCACGGAGCTGCTGTCAGCGCTGTATGTCACGGAGCTGCTGTCAGCGCTGTATGTCACGGTGCTGCTGTCAGCGCTGTATGTCACGGAGCTGCTGTCAGCGCTGTATGTCACGGAGCTGCTGTCAGCGCTGTATGTCACGGAGATGCTGTCAGCGCTGTATGTCACGGAGCTGCTGTCAGCGCTGTATGTCACGGAGCTGCTGTCAGCGCTGTATGTCACGGTGCTGATGTCAGTGCTCTGTATTACGGTGCTGCTGTCAGTGCTCTGTATCTCCTGCACCCTCTTGTTTGCCTACCCTGGTCCCTGACCTTCCCTCTCCTCCATTGCCTTCATTAGCTCCATAGTCCTGAATTGTCAGAACAATTTCCCAAATAAAAAAAAAATGCTTGTAGTTATCGATCCCAAATTCACCTCATACATGTATTATGCTATTGTCCAGGTGGTGGGACTACGTGCTACCCCCTAATAATTACCCCGTGGCCGCAAATTCGACCTAAAGGTTTGCGAAATTCGCCTCCCATTGAAGTCAATGGAGCCCGCGGCGAACGGTCGTTTTCGCGAACGTTTGTGTCCGTTCGCGTTTCGCGTTCGCGAAACGTCCCGTCGGAAGTTCGTCCATCACTACTCGTGACCTGTAAGTAGCGTGTTAAAACTTTTGAAATGTCCAGTTCTTGTACCGCCCCAGAGTGTGGGTCTGTAAAGGTTGGTAGTGCCCAGGCTTCAGAGAGTGTGGCACGGCAAGAAACTTTTGGGACAAAACCATGCACTGTCCGTAGTTCTACCCTGTCTGGAAAAAGGTTATGTGCTCTTTTTCTGCCCTCAACGCTTGCAACTCTGAAGCCCTTCTTCCTGAAGTAATAGCCACCAAGAAAACCGGTTTCAGGGTTAGGTTCCAAAGTGAAGCAGAATCCAATGGGATGAACGGTTGAGACTTTATAGAACCAGAGGTAGATCCCCGGCTGGAAAGGAACGTTTTAGCGGTGGGCGAATCTTGACTGCCTTAAGGAACTGTACGATGAGTGCATCTTCTGCCCATCTTTTCTGGGTATTTGCTGAAATAGCTGCCACTTGGACTTTTAGGGAGCTTAGGCTGAGTCCCAAGTCCGAGCCTGATTGTAAGTATTCTAAGATTACTGAGGTGGATAGCACAGCTGGGTTCAACTGTCTGTCTTCCGCAAACTGTTTGAACTTATCCCATATCTTTGAGTAAATGTAATTAGTAGAGGGCATCCTTGCCTTTAATAGGGTTGAAATTACGCCTGCCGAACATCCTAGGGATTGGAATCTTTTCTGTTCAAGATCCAGGCATGTAAGTTCAGCTTGTGTGGGGCTGGATGAAAAAACTTTCCCTGTGAAAGCAGTTGCGGGAATACTGGGATCTTGACCGGAGGACGTACACTGAGGCTCATTGTCCAAGAGAACCATGGCCTCTTCGGCCAATAGGGAAGAACTGTCACAACCCTGACCGGCTCCCTCGATAATCTAAGCAGAAATTTTGCAACCAATGGTCTGGGAGGAAATGCATATGCCGTCTTGCAGTGCCACGGGCACGATAAGGCATCTATCACCTCTGCTCCAGGGTGAGGTAGGCGGGACAGGAACCTTGGCAACTTTGCGTTTGTCGGGGAGGCGAATAGGTCTATTTCCGGAGGTTTCTGTAACTTCGCAATTCACCTGAACACCGCCAGATGGAGCGACCATTCGTTGCTGTCTGGAAAACAGCGAGATAGGAGATCCGCCTGTTGATTCAAACGGCCCAGAGAGATAGATTGCTTTCAAATCCACCAGATTTCTCTCTGCCCACAACATAATAGGCTCTACTTCTCAACAGCATGAGGCTGTGAGTTCCCCCTGGACGTTGTATATATGCTACCGCTGCTTTATTGTCCAGACGGCCCAGCACCTGTTTCTGACGTACATGTTCCTCCAAATTTATCAGTGCCAAATATACCACTTGCAGCTCCAGGATATTGGATATTATTCCCTCCGTGGGGATATCCCATCTCCCTTGTACCTTCAGGTGACCACAGTGTGCACACCACCCCTTCGCGCTCACATCAGTGGTAAGAATGGTCCAAGAGGGCCCTGTAGGAGGTGAGGCCTCGAGATGTTGTCTTCTTTTGTCCACCATAGCAGACCCCTCTTCATGGATGTCATTATCGCTATCCTTTGATACAGTGAGTTCCTCTTCCATTGTGTCAGAAAGCCCCATTGAAAAGTCCTCAGATGCCAATGGGACCAGGGCACCATCGGTATACAGGCTGACATGGTCCCTATCAGACTTAGGCAATTTGACACCGACAGGTGTGATAGCGTTCTTACGTGGCCCATTTTCTGAGCAATCGCTGTCATTTTCTTGGTGTCAAAGAGGGCACCTAGATAAACCATTGCTTGTGTCTGGATCAGGACCCTCTTTTCTGTGTTTATTAGCCACCCAAACTCTTTCAGAGTGGACAGAAGAATTTGCCTATGCTCTACCAATTGGTCTGAACTGTATGCTAGCGATAGGATGTCGTCCAGACAATGGAAAACTCAAAGTACCTTCTCTCTGAGGAGTGCTAGAACTGCAATCAACACCTTTGGGAATATTCTTGGCGATGTGCACAGACCAAAAGGAAGGCACTGAAATTGAACGTGAGTTGATCTTACTGCCACCCTCAAAAACCTTTGGAAGGCAGGCAGCATGGGCACTAGGGATGAGCTTCGTGTTCGAGTCGAACGTACATTCGACTCGAACATTGGCTGTTCGGGCGTTCGGCGAATTCCGAACGTTTGGGCCGTTCGCATCAAAATTCGAGTGACGCGCGCGCGGACCACAATGCACTGCGGTGGCGCAGTGCATTGCTGCCCCATGATTGGCCAAGCATGCACTGTGACCCCGCATGCTTGGCCAATCGCAGCGCCGGCAGCGAGGAGAGCCATGATTGGCCACAGGCATCCTGGCTGTGGCCAATCATAGCTCAGGCTGTGTAGTGCACGCCCCACACTATATAAGGCCGCCTTTGAGGCGGCTTCGTGTAGTGTGTTAGCATCTGAAGCAGTGGGTGTTCTGTGTACCTTCAACACAGTACACACCAATCGTTTTTGGCTGATTTCCTATCTTGCTGCTGTGTAGTGGTTGTTGTCTGTGCCCTGACTGCAGTATACACCACTATATTCACCTCACCTATATAGCTAGTGATCTAGCTTTAACCACTTAACAACTGCCCATTGCCGATTAACGGCTTCAGGGGGGTTGTTTAACTCTGAGAGGCCGTTAATTAACGGCCTCCCAGAATTCTGCTCTCGCGTGCCCCGAGGTGTGCGCACTCGAGAGCATCCGTGACCGCCGGGTCGCATCACGGATCACGGTAAACGGCCGCTCATAGCGACCGTTTACCACGTGATTGCTCCGTCAAATGACGGAGTGATCACTTGGAAACAAACCGGCGTCATGTTATGACACCTGTTCCTCCCTCCCCTCTCTGTACCGATCGGTACAGCGGAGGGGAAAGAGATCGGTGTCAGCAGCGATGTGGGCTGCATCTGCAGTGCCCACATCGCTGCTCACCGAATTTAACCCCTCAATTCCCTGCCAATACTCTGCAATACCAGTGCATACTCTGCAGTACCCTGCCATTACTCTGCAGTACCCCGCCATTACTCTGCAGTGCAGTACCCTGCCATTACTCTGCAGTGCAGTACCCTGCCATTACTCTGCAGTACCCCCCATTACTCTGCAGTAACCCCCATTACTCTGCAGTACCCCCCAATACTCTGCAGTACCCGCCATTACTCTGCAGTACCCCCAATACTCTGCAGTACCCCCCAATACTCTGCAGTACCCGCCATTACTCTGCAGTACCCGCCATTACTCTGCAGTAACCCCCATTAACCTGCAGTACCCCCCAATACTCTGCAGTACCCGCCATTACTCTGCAGTACCCCCAATACTCTGCAGTACCCTGCCATTACTCTGCAGTACCCCCCATTACTCTGCAGTAACCCCCATTACTCTGCAGTACCCCCCAATACTCTGCAGTACCCGCCATTACTCTGCAGTACCCGCCATTACTCTGCAGTACCCTGCCATTACTCTGTAGTACCCCCCAATACTCTGCAGTACCCTGCTATTACTCTGTAGTACCCCGCCAATACCCCGCCAATACTCTGTAATACCCTGCCATAAATTGCCATACCCAGCCATACTCAGAGATACCCAGCCATACTCGGTGATACCCTGAAATACCCAGCCATAGACGCCCCCCCACCCCTCACCGCCCTCCGGTGCTTCTACCAACTCGCCAGTACGATCAAAGCCAGAATCTTTTTTTTATTTTTTATTTCAGGCTTCCCAGCCTAGAGGTGAGATGTGGGGTCATATTGACCCCCCAGATTTCACTGTAAAGAGGACCTGTCACCCCATATTCCTATTACAAGGGATGTTTACATTTCTTGTAATAGGAATAAAAGTGATCAAAAATATATTTTTGGGGAAAAAAATGTCAAACTAACATAAATAAAGTAAAATGAACAATAAAAAAATAAAATAAAAATTAAAGCGCCCATGTCCCCATGTGCTCGCATGTGCCACACATGTGAGGTATCGCCGAGAATGTTAGAGCGAGAGCAATAATTCTAGTCCTAGACCTCCTCTGCAACTCAAAACATGTAACCAGTAAAAAAAAAAATTAAAGCGTCGCCTATGGGGATTTTTTAAGTAGCGACGTTTGGCGCCATTCCACGGGCATGTGCAATTTTGAAGAGTGACATGTTTGATATCTATTTACTCAGCATAACTTCATCTTTCACTTTATGCAAACATTGGGCTAACAAGTGGTTAATAATAGAGCTTGCAGTCAGTAGTGTTAGGAGATAGTGCGTGCTGTCTGCATGCTCTGTACCCAGTACATACCGCTATAATATAGGGCAGGCCCCTACTTTCAAACATCCAACTTACAAACATCTCCTACTTGCAAACGCAAGGAGACAGCAGCAAGTGAGATGAAAAAAGATGGACGACAAAACAAATTATACAGGGGTGATAACCCTTCCCTATGTTTTCCAAAAAGCTTAAAGATAGTTTTTTTGACTGGAGCTACACTTTAAAAATGTACCGGTTGAAAATGACAAACAGATTCAACTTAACACAACAAACCTACACAGTCCCTGTCTTGTTTGCACCGCCTGTATACTGCTGTTCTGAGTATATAGGGCCTGGGGGCCACACGCATTTCCTTTTTTTAATATGGGTACGGGGTTCCCCTTAATATGCGTACAAGACCCAAATAGGCTGGTAATGGGCAGGGAGGGCTACCCATGCCATGTTTCTCAATGATTTTCAACCATATTGCAGGAACCAGATATAACATTAAAACCGCAAGCAGTTTTAAATGGTGTTATTTCCGTTTAATGTCATTTTGTGCAGGGACTGTTCTAAACACGGGAAACACGTGGCACTTCACAGGCATACTACAGACACCCCCCAGGCACCATATTTAAAGGAATATTTCACTTTTTTTTTTCACTTTAATCGTCATTAAAATCAGTGCTCCCGCCAAAACGGCCGTTTTTAAAACTTTTTTTTGCAGTGACCCATGTCCCCTGAGGCAGGAGGCAGGTCCCCAAACCCTTTTTAGGACACTATCTTGCATATTAGCCGTTAAAATTAGCACTTTCCAATTCGAACGTTCGAGTCCCATAGACTTCAATGGGGTTCTAACGTTCGTACCGAACGCGGGGGTCGTTCGCAAGTTCTGGTGCGAACCGAACCGGGGGTGTTCGGCTCATCCCTAATGGGCACATGGAAATACGCATCTTGCAAATCCACCGAGATCATCCAGTCTCCTGGTTGAACTGCCTGTATGATCGTCTGTAATGATTCCATCTTGAAGGATTCCAACTGAATAAATCGATTTAACCTTTTCAGATCCACTACCGGCCTCCACTCTCCACCCCTTTTGGGGGTAAGAAAGAGAGGAGAGTAGAAGCCTGTGAATCTTTTGGAGGGAGGGACAGGTATCACTGCTTGTTGCACCAGCAGGAGTTGAAGGTAACTTTGCAGAGCTTCTGCCTTTTGAGGTTAGGTTGGGATCTTTGTTTGAATGAATGAGTCTTGTGGGGGCTGTTCTTGGAACGTCCATAAATGTCCGAACCTGACCGTAGATACCCCCCACAGGTCCCTGCATCTGTGCAGCCAGGCTTCTGCGAACTCCTTCAAACTGGCACCTACTGGTGGGGATGACTTCTTGTCAAAAGGACTTCGCACCCTCCTGGGTGCTGGGGAGACTTCTTTGCTTATTTGTTTTCAAGAAAGTAGCCTGAGTGCTTCTCCAAGTCCTTTTGGAGTCCCTACTTTGCCGGAAGTTGCTGGAATTTCTATTTCTAGACCACTGATATTTAGACGACACCACTCGAGAACGCCTAACCCTTTTATCCTGGGGATTACCTTTTCCAGCCTCTTTCCAAAGAGGGCCTTCCCATCAAACGGGATTTTGCACCAATTTTGTTTGGATGCCGCATCCGCTG